>NC_081342.1:62030930-62121483 GCF_029784015.1 Lycium ferocissimum
AAAATCAAAGCTTATTCGAGACGGTTACGTACGACTCGGTACCGCTAGAAATCTTGTTCGGATATACGACGATGAGAATTGGACTTTCAAGTAGGTGATTGAGTGTCTTTGAAAATATCACCTATGAAGGGCGCAATGAGGTTTGGTAAGAAAGGAAAACTCAGTCCCCGATACATCGGACCTTATAAGATCGCCCGACGAGTAGGCCAGGTAGCTTATATTGGAGGCTGCCATTAGAACTACAAGCGATCCTTCCGGTCTTCCGTGTATCCATGTTGAGGAAATGTGTCGAGGACCCTCCCGAAATAGTACTCCTTTAATGATATACAAGGCACGGAGAATCTATCCTACGAAGAAGAACCTATTACCATCCTCGACAGACAGGTCCGCAGACTTAAAACTAAAGATATGGCTTTGGTAAAGGTTCTGTGGAGAAGCAGGGATAAGGAAGAGATGACATGGGAAGCTGGGGCAGAAATGAAATCCAAATATCCTCACTTATTCTCGGTTAAAGATGATGTTGTTCCAGAAGGAACTTTACAGGGTTCCGCCTTATCAATAAATGGCTTGCAAGGTAAAAGTCATATGTGAACCTTCCGAGAGGCAATGTAATGGGAAATGTTATTATATGATTCCGTGTTGTCTAGTACGGTATCCTGTATGGCATATAGATTGGGTTACTGTGTGCAGGCGTTGGTGGTACCCAACTTAGAGAGAAAACTATGCCGAAATTTCCATAGAAATGTACATAAAAAAGTATACCTCAGGTTCTCTAAAACATTTGAGGACGAATGTTCTTAGGGGGGGGGGGGGGAGAGAATGTTACATCTCTCCTTCTGAAAAGCTAGCATGTCTCGTACCTTGTATTATATACTCGTAAAATAATGGTGTCTTTGAGTTTACGGGAGGTGCAAGCCATGACGAACTCTTGTCAAGGGGATTAAAACTATTGTTAGAGATGTTATTTCATGTATACAAAGGTCTACGTTCATGGGTAACATATGACAAGTATTAAAAAGGACTAGTGGTTAAGTGAATCGATGACGGAAGAAGGCACTGGGCGGTGCAACTCGACGAGATGGTCGACGAACCGTCGATTGATCGAAGGACCGTCGATCTTCACCGTCAAGCTACCTTTTGAGAATCAGAGGCTCCCGTCACTCGACGGTTGCAAGTCGACAGACCGTCGAACAATGACAGTACCGTCGAGCTTCTCGTCGATTGTGAGGCGGTGGAAAATTATTTAATTACTATAAATAGAATGGGCCACGACTTGGAGTCATATTTTTCCTCCAAAACCACAATTTATCTAGACCTTTCAAGTTCTCTCAACCCTTCCAAATTCTCCATAAACATCTTAAACTATTTCAAGTAAAGATCAAGCTTAGACATCTTTAACAAGTTTATGGAAGGAGCTTGTTCTTACTTCTTGTTGAAGTTGTGGTGGATAAGTTTTAGAGTGAATTGTGTGAAGTGAAGTTCTTCAAGATATAAGGTATGGTTCTCACTTTATTTCTTATGTTTAGTTGATAAAAAGGCTTAGCAAGTCCCAAATATGTAAATAGTTGTGAAAGAAAGATCATAAAGTATGGTGTGATTGTTGTTGGCTATGGATGGAATTCGAAAAGAAGTTTGGGTAAAATTGAGTCTAGTTTGAATGTAATCTCTTGATTATGTTATTGTTGACATTATTATTGGCGGCCTTGTTTGGGACTTGTTGGAAGATTTGTGGAAGTTATATATAGATGTCAATTAAGGCCTAACTAAGGTCATATATCGCCATGTAGGGGCAAGGGACCAGCGGGATTGAATAGATCCTTTAAGTAGCGGATCGACGATTTCGGGTATGTAACTTACTTGTTTATCCATAACTATATTGTTCCTTATTGATACTTACTTGTTTCCCCATTAGTATGATGTACTTCTTCAATGACTCTTGAAATATTACCATGTTTATCATCATTGAGTTATTTCTTTAAGTTCGATACGAATTTCATAATTCATTCGGAGGTTACCGACCTTACGTCACTCCGAAAGGCCGGATGTCAGTTCATTTACTCCTCATGCATATATATATATATATATATATATATATATAGTATTACACCATTTTACTATACCGCGCCGCGCTATAGTCGGCCGGGCAGGCACGTAGATGTGTACACCACTGCAGTGGGCATGTTATGATGATACCCCGGACCCAGGATGATGAGGATTTGATGATGATACTACTATATGTATATACTTGCATAAGATTTTTAAACTCATGCATTGCATATTATACGTTCTCAGATGGCTTAGGTTATTTCTATCCTCTTTATACTTCTGTCTTACTTATCTTATTGATTCCTACCTTACATACTCAGTACTTTTATCCGTACTGACGTCCCATTGCACGGGACGCTGCATTTCGTGTTGCAGGTCCTGATAGGCGTAGCGGAGGACCTCCACCACAGTAGGACTTCTAGTTTTAGCGGCGTCAGCAAGTACCATTACTCCGGGCTTGCTATCTCTTGGTATACTTATGTTATTATGATATATGTAGATATTATGTCTGGCCTTGTCGGCTTTGATTTGGGTTTTGGTATTCTCCTGATAGCCTTGCCGGCTTTATGACACTTATGATATTGTTGCGGCCTTGTCGGCTCGCTTATGTATGTATGTATGTATGTGTGTGTGTATATATATATACATATATGTTGGATCATTGCATATATCTATATTTGGGCCTTTTCTACGTGTAGGTGTCCTTTCAGTCATGTCCAAGTCATATTATATCGAATAACGGTTATATGATAATCATGGTAACTGTTACGCCAGGTGGTATCCGGCCTATAGGTCGGTGCCCGTCATGCTCCTCGTCAGGGTGTGACAAATCACAAGTGCAAATTACATATGAGTTCAATGAATCTAGCTCATTAGATTTCCCAAACCTCCTCTCCAAGTTGTTCCCCAGATCTTTAACTGATTTGGAATAGATGACACTGTCTCTAATGTCCTTGGAAACTGAGTTCAATAACCATGCAGTCACCATATCATTGAAGATAGTCAGCTGAATCTAGTGCACTGTATGATCCATTGATGAATCCCATTTCCTTTTAGCAGATAGTGCTATCAAAATAAACCTTCTCCAACCTGGAAAATCCTTTCCATAAAAAATGGAGTGCACAAGAGTCATACCAGGAGAATTTGACGGTTGAAGATAGTAATGGTGAGATAGATCAATGGTGTTGTTCTGTTTTCCGGTCGCAGCTGTCACTCCAACAGCAAGTAGGGTTTCTTCAGTCATTATGAAATAGAGGTTTGAAGAATTGAAGCTTCAATGAGGAGAAAAAAAAGAGATTTGGTAATGAAGTTGAAAGGAATTGGATCGAGCCTTATTGCTCTGATACCATGTTGGAAATTGAAGATGAGATTTAGAAATTTCCTTGTATTTCTCAATGAAAATTCTGCATAGTGTACCTCCTAATTTCTACAATTATTCTAGGGACTAAATGCTAAATTCCTAGACTATGTAACTAACTAATCATGAATTTTGTACAACTCATAAAAGAATCAAAGTGTCATTTTTTATATGTGACTATGTACACTATAACTATGTTGTACATTCTGCATTTGGGTTGTTCTCTTTGCATTGGGCCACCACTTGTTGCTTTAGGAAATGACCCAAAATTGGTGTTGAGCCCAAAACTAATTGCAATTGTCCAATACCGAATTTATGTATGTGTTGAAGAGTTTTCATCACCTCGTATACTCATAACACTTTTACCTCTTTCATCTTCTTCATCTAATACACCATCTTCTTCATTCAATACACCATTACTCGAAATACCTTTGTCAGGATCGAAAAACTTTACTTCAACATCAGAGTCAGGATTTGAACTCTTATGAGTTTTAAATTTAGAATAGGGATATTATGGATTAGTAATTAGGTTCTAAATTTAATTTGTATATACAATTAGTAAATTTTAAAATATAAATACAAAATTTGAACTAAAACTACTGAATTCGACTGAACACGATCGGTTTCTAGCTGTGCCCTGCAGATGAGGTGGAAACCGACATCTTCCATGCATAATGAACTTGCTTCGGTGGAAGAGCACCATTAATAATTTTTATTGATTTTTGAAGCTTTATATTTCAACCTCCTAATTAACTTATGAAATTAATTAAATAAAAAATATATTCAAAAGGGAAAAAATAGTCAGATATAATAATTTATATTAATAATTAAGTTAAAAACTCTTACAAAAAATAAAAAAACAAGATAAATAGTGTAATATCATATATCACAAGGAAATCAGACTGAAAGAAAGTCTATGAAATTACTACAACAACAACAACCCACTGTGATCCAATAAGTGACGTCTGGGGATGGTAGGGTGTACGCAGACCTTACCCCTACCTTGAGAAGATAGAGAAGTTGTTTCTGAGAGACCCTCGGCTCTAAGAAATGTGAAAAAGGAAGGCAGGAAGTAGTAGCAACAAGCATAAACATCTAGATAATAGTCTAAAAAACTAAGAATATAACAAACAAGGCTAAAGAAACACCAAGTAGTAATAGAAATCTAAGAATGTGAAAATACAAGAATATAACACCGGAAAAGAACGTCCAATTCTCACCATCCTTTTACCCTGATTACAGACGCCTCCACGGAGGCGGAGCTGGGATTTGAGCATGGGTTCGGGACTCTAATAATTTTATATTACTGGTTCTATATTAATAATTTGCACATGTTTAAAGAATTTTCTTAAGAAAATACAGGTTTGGACCAAAGTTACTGGGTTCGGCCAAACCCGTAACCAATACACTGGCTCCGCCCCTGCTCCACACCCTCCTATGAAATTATTTATCAAAAAAAAAAAATATTCATCAAGTAAACTTATTATTATTAAATCCTCATGTATAAGTTATTTGCCAGAGGGACAGCTTTGGATTAGCTGGAGTAAGATATAGTGTCAGCATCAAAGGAGTTTGGAATCTTATGCCTCGCATGGATAGAAGATTCTGAGTATCTTCTTAATTCTTTATCAATAGCTTTCCATTTCATAATACGTCTTGGACCAACTTGTCCATTATGTTCAAGGCCACCCAAATTGCTCAAGAGTAACGTGTTGTTTCTATTCTCCTGCTTACTTATCCTATATCTCTTTGGCGTTTGGACATGATTCACTTGAGATCTGAAAAAAATAGATATAACTTGTCCTCTATTAATAGATGGGGTCAAATAGGTCTCGTCATTACTAGCTGGGGTCAAATTTGTTCTATTTCGCTTAGTTTAAGGGCAAATTTGGCATTGAACTATGCGAAATGGAACAAATTTATCCTTATTTTTAAACGGTGGAATTTTAATACCCGGTGACGCCACGTATCATACAATTAAAAATTATTTTTTAAAAATAAAAGGTAAATTTGAATCTTTCGCATAATACAAGAAAAAATTTGACGCTTCTCCCTTGTACTTTCAACTAGGAAGTTCCAACTAGAGAAAAGAGCTCTCTATTCTAAAAGTACTATTTCTATTTTTAGCAACAAAACTTCTGGAAAAGAAACAATCCATATATATGCTCGGAGATGTTACACCACCCATTTTCCCTTCCTATTCTTTCCAAAAATAACAATCTCTTTCCTTGACTCGCTTTTCCCTTTAACCCTTCTCTCCATTATTATTTCCAAGTAGTCCTCATTCCAATATAATCGTGATACTACTATTTTCTTATCAGTGGGTTAAATAATGCTAATAATTTTTTTTATATTTAAATATAATTTGACTTTATTAATTTATTTTATATTTAGTGACGTGTTTTCATAATCACTAAAGTTATCATGACAATTTTTAGGATTATAAGTCTCAAAAAAATTATTTTAAAAGATCTACTCACATATAAACCAAGAGTATATTTAAATCTTCATAAAGATTCAAGTTGACGTGAGAGCATTTATGAGTATAGTGGAAAAAATGTACTTTAAAAGACCGGGCTCGTTTGGTATACGGGGATTGATAGGATATCTTTTTAGGTTGAGATATTTCATGGGATTAGCAATCTCACCTTTGATATCATTTTAGCGTTGAGATTATTATTCCTTATTTCACTAACCAGACATAATACAAACTGAAATGGGTCAATTTGCTCCAGTACTCTTAAAAAGAATAGCTATATTCATCCCTTGTTATATTTTTTTTAATATATTTATCTTTATCATTCAATTTTGGGCTCATATTTACTCCTGAACTGTTAATCCTCTTATCCCCACCTATATTTCTCACGTGACACTTACATAGATATTATTTTCTCCTAATTTAATCTAATCAAATTAAACCCGACTCATCCATTAGACCGACCCAATTTGCAAGACAAAGCTCGTTTGGCATGCGGGATGAGATAAATAAGAATAGCCCATGAATTGAGGTGTCTCACGTTCTGATAGCCAGTTCCACAATTTTAATACATCCCATCAAGTTATATCCCACCAACTAAACATGCAATATATTAATCTCAATTTTTTATCGCCAAATTATTATCCTTTTATCCCACCAACCAAACAACGCCCAACATTTCAAACATCAACCACTTGTGTGATAAATAACTTCAACATTTTTTTTTAATCTCTGGTCCTTGGAATCCGCTGTTGTGTTGTTTTATACTCAGCTATTTGTTCACACAGCAGAGTTCATATTGTCAAACACACAGAAAAATTCAAATCAAGTTGGTATTATTTGGAACCTTCCTTCTCCTTACAAAAAAAATATCTAAAACCTCAGTATACACCCTTTTTCTCAATTCATTTTTCTCTTCTTAGCCATATACTATATGTATACAACTGCTTTCTAGTAGGTACATATATCTTGGTTTGTATCTGTCCATGATTTTGGGTTTTTGTTGATTCCAATATTAGTTGGTACAATATCTTGGAATTTTATCGAAAATCTCCAGACCTCACTTATGGATTATACTGCGTATGTTGTTGTTGATTGGTACAATTTTCTTGGAATTTAGAGTTTGATTGACAGCTAAAGCTTTCTGTTTTCTGATAAAGTTTTGGCTTTCTTGGAAACTGTGAAGTTCTTGAATCTGTGCTCAAAAAGTGCTTTTTGCTCCTTTTTGAGACTTAAAGTTTTTTTTCACCCTTAATAATTTAGTCCTCCATACAAGTAATATAATCCCTTCACATACTAGTCTGCATATGTAAGTAGATTCCTTAAATATGCGACTAGTGTGTTAAGGGATAGAGTGGTCTTGGTGCCACGATCCACTGAGATTCAGTTTTTGTTGCAAAGGTTCGGAATGGGGGAAAAGGTTTGATACTGTTATATTGGATTCTTGGAATACATTTATGGCTAGACTATAGGGAGATTGAATTGGCCTGAGGACTATTTGATGGTTCTCTAACATTTTGTTGCAATAAACTATCAAGAGATTTCATAGACTTTTTACTCTTATATTTTTCAAACCTATTTCGAAAACTCTTTTCTTGAGCCGGGGGTCTATAGGAAACGGCGCCTCTCTACCCCACAAAGATAGGGGTAAGGTCTGCGTACAGTTTACCCATCTCTCCAGACCCCACTTGTGGGATCACACTGGATATGTTGTTGTTGTAAACTATTAGGAGATTTTTGTTAGTTGGATTGACTATGGAAAATGGTATTGGTTTTTGGGCATCTCCAAGGGGTCATCAAATGGAGGGTGTTGCCTCTTTTGATGGTGGTACAAGGTGTTCATATATAGATGACACATACAACAGTGTAATGGAAATTATGAATCTTGATTCATGTGGAATAGAGCAAATGTTTGCCTCTTATCCAGCATTTTCGCCGATTAATCCGATGTCCATCAATTATGAAGAATTGAACTGTGAAGAACAGAATACTGAAACTTTTCCCTATGAAGGGGAAAATTTGATGTTTCAGCAAAATGAAGACCAGAATTATGTTACTGATATTGGGAACTGTATAATCCCAAAATCACCTAGTCAATCACTTGATGAGAGAATGCTCAAGGCATTAGAACTGTTTAAAGAATCATCCGGTGGGGGAATCTTGGCTCAGATTTGGATTCCAATGAAGAGTGGTGATCAGTACATTTTAAGCACCTATGAACAGCCATTTCTACTTGATCAAGTGTTATCTGGATATCGAGAGGTCTCGAGGAAATTCACTTTTGATTTGGAAATGAAACCAGGTCTTCCTGGTCGGGTTTTTGCTTCAAGAATACCCGAGTGGACATCAAATGTTATGTACTATAAGGAGGCTGAGTATTTACGTGTAAAATATGCAGCTGACCATCAAGTCTGTGGATCGATTGCTTTACCAGTTCTAGAGGATGATGGACATGATACTATATGTAGTGCAGTATTAGAACTAGTCACTACGAAGGAGAAGCCAGATTTTGATTTAGAAATGAGTCATGTTTGTCGGGCTCTGCAGGTTTCAACCTTTATTCTATTAGTTCCTTTATTCTCTTTTTGTAACAACATCGTTTGTTCCGATATTTTTTTGCTGCTATATTGAAATGTTGTTATAAAGAGCATATAATATAACATAACATAAAAGATCAGTTCCATAGAGAGCATGTTGTTATAGAGGATGCCTATTAAAGGGAGGTCTGACTGTACCTTTACTACTTGGAAAGAATTTTATTTCAGTATATTAAAGATAAAATAGATGACCAAAGAAATCATAATATCTGCCTCATTTTTTGGAACCTATTTAAAAGCTTGATGAACATTTTAATAGTCTTTGCTTCGAGTATTACTTATGACTACTAGGCTTTTGCTTTTTTCTTCTTTTTTGTTTTTCCTTCTTCTGGGGTGTGTCGGTCATAATACGTATCCATGGAAGAATTTTAGGTCGAATAATATTGCATCAATTGATTGTTTTAGTTGTGTCTTTCAATATAGTGTATGACTAAACATCCTTTTGTAATTTTTCACTTTCTTTTTTTCTGGTGATGCTCGTGATGTAGTCAGCTTTCTTCCGTCAGTATTATGTTTTATTTGGGTATGTAGCCTGGTTATCTATAGCTCTTTTGTATGTCAAGACAGATACAGGGGCACATCCACTTTTGTCCTCCCACTTGTTGCCTTCCCTGCGGCCAATAGGACTTAATTAGCATGAAGAGAAAAAAAAATGAAAAAAGACAACAGAGCGACCATAAGAGAAACATGTTCATTTGATAAAATATGCTATACTATTACTTTTTTTAAGTGCATCTACATTTTTGATTGATCAAATGTAGATCTTTATGTGTTAGCTGGCCTGGTTGAAAGGTTATGCTAGCGTCTTTGGAGGTTATATAGGTTGCAAGTGCATATAGTGGGCTCGACTTTATGGTTATCTGAATTTGTCGGAAGGGTAAAGTAACGGGATGTTGCTGTGTGCTCTTTTATTTTCTTGTTTTCCCCTTGTTCTGTTGTTTGTGTTTTTGTCCTTTTAAGCATCTCTTAATCTGTTTTAATTTATCCTCAAGAAAAAATGGTTTAAGTTTTACTTCGTGGTCATTTGCAGGCAGTGAATCTAAGGAGCACAACGCCTCCTCAATTTTCTTCCCAGGTAATACTCAATATTTTCATGCCATCTGGTGATCTATGCATTATTTCTGGCTAGGGGCAAAATGGTTAAAAGAAAACAAGTAACCATCCAATCTGACTTTTAAATGTGAATTGGATAACTGACTATTTAAAAATGGATCAAATATGGATATTATCCACTAAAAATGGATATCCAGATGGATAATACGGATATCCATATTATAAACACCCATTTGTCTGCTTGTTATTTTTCATGAGTTCTTGCTTTCTAGGAGTCTAAGATTATTTTGGCTTTTCATGGATAGTGTGGATATCCATACTATTCGTCGGTTATCCCATTTTTTATCCGTGTTAAAAATGGGTGGTTCGGATATTTTATTCGTATCCGACCCGCCTGTTTGCCACTCCTGTTTTTGGTTATTGCTTGTCCTGACATGTTATTCCCTTCTAATATCCCCTTGTCTTTTTGCTTCCTTGCAGAGTCTCTCCAAGAATCAAAGAGCTTCTTTAGCTGAGATAAAAGATGTTCTGCGAGCGGTTTGCCATGCTCATAGGCTGCCTCTTGCTTTGACATGGATTCCCCGTCAAAGCAAAAGTGTAATATGTGTTGAGAATACAGCTTGTTATGTGAGTGAAAAGGAGATGCAAGGATTTCTTCATGCATGTATGGGACATAATCTCGAGGAAGGACAAGGTATTGTTGGGAAATCCCTCCAATCCAACCACCCCTTCTTCTACCCTGATGTGAAAGAATACCATATAAGTGAGTATCCACTTGTTCATCATGCACGGAAGTTTGGTCTAAATGCTGCAGTGGCTATCAGATTACGTAGTATTCTCACCGGTGATGATGATTACGTATTGGAGTTCTTTCTTCCTGTCGATATGGAGGGAAGCACCGAACAACAGCTTCTCTTAAATAACCTCTCACGTACCATGCAGAGAATTTGCAAAAGTCTGAGGACACTATCAGATGCAGAATTAGTGGGACACGGGGGTGAGAAGTGTGGGTTACAGAGGGATCAATCTGTTCTGAATTTACCACCAATTGACTTGTCAAGTTGGATTTCTCAGCAATCATTATTAGACGGCACTTTCGATTTGAGTAAAATTCCTGTAGATGTATGTGATTCAGAGACAGCTGGAATAGAAGCTAATGGTTCTCGCGGACAGGTATATCACTCAACTTGTCTTCCTTCTGTTTTCTAGTCTATGCTCCCCTAGCTTATTCTGGTGGAGCAGGTAATCTTGGTTTATGTTGTTTAAAGTGCCACGAGAGTGTACTTAATTGTTCTGCATTTACGCCGTGCTCGAGTATCCTGTTTTCTTTCACCCTTTTATGTGGTATTGAATATTGTCTTGCGCTCTTGAGAATCTGTTTCACTGCATCTTGAGGGTCGTTTGGTAGGGTGTATAAGAATAGTATTGAATAGGGTGTATTAGTGATGCTGAGATTAGTAATGCTTGGATTAGTTATGTTGGGCATTATTTTTTATCTACTGTTTGGTTTGTTGTATTAAATAACATGCATTGCATAATTTCTAAATAGTATTGAATAGGGTGTATTACAATAGGAATAGTATTGGTATTGTTAATTTCATGGTTCACTATGTATAAGAATAGTATTGAATAGGGTGTATAAATAATACTGATATTAATTGTACTGGACTTACTAGTATTATTCTACGTAATATACCCTACCACACGATCCTTTAGTTTGTGCGCTCCTAGACAAGTTATGTTCCTTCTATGTGTTTTTTAATTCATACTTCTTGTTTGTCAATACTGAAGTTATTTCATTTCCTATTATAGATGACGAGTGTATCAAGAAGACAGATAGAGAAAAAAAGAAGCGTAGCGGAGAAACATGTCAGCTTGAGTGTTCTTCAGCAATACTTCTCTGGGAGCCTCAAGGATGCTGCACAAAGCATTGGTGGTAAGAATACACACTCTCTTCAAGTGGAAACAATCAACTAATTTAGGCATTCTGGAAAATTGTATTAATAAGTTGGTACCTGTCCTGTTCCACCGGGCTGTTATTTTGTGATTCAGATGTTCCTTGCAAATATTTATGGACAATCAGGTTTTTGTGGTCGTCCCAGTTGAGGCTAATATACATGTACTGAGTACCGTCTCTTGTCCCTTTATTTGCCTTCTTACATGATTTTGGGGCTCTTACCCACCCATCCAAACTCTCCTATCACGAGTCGAATATTCTAATCTTTCTTTGTACAGAATTCAATTTCTAATTCTATATATCTGGTAGCAGTGTCTGGAATTTTACATGAAGGCTTATATTTAAGCCAGCAATACTTGAGTTTTGTTCTTCAGTGATATTCTTAAAAGAAAAGTGACATTACCCAAAGGTGCACTCTTTATAGAACCGTTTGAAGTTGAAAGCACAAAATTGATGACCTTGCAAACGATGATCATAACATTTGTTTGTTATGTGTTTTTGTAGTGTGTCCGACTACATTGAAAAGGATATGTCGGCAATATGGGATCTCAAGATGGCCATCCCGGAAGATAAGCAAAGTGAATCGTTCTTTAGTAAATATACGAACAGTGCTTAAATCAGTCCAAGGGATAGAAGGAGGATTGAAGTTTGATACAACCACTGGAGGTCTAGTTGCAGCAAGTTCTATCCTCCAAGATTTTGACACTCACAAACATATCCTCTTTCCCTGCAAAGACGCCTCGTTAAAAGATCCTGAATCCCTTCTTCACGACTCTGCGGTGAAAATGGAAGAGGACTTGCATGTGGATGGAAACCAACTAGCAGAGTCGAACCATTTCAGTCATAGCTCTTTCAGGGCTGGGGATAAACCAGATAGTTCACTGTCTGGAGTTTATCATGGCTCCAAATTGGTTGCATTAGATGGAGGGTCATCCGCAAATCCCGACACATTGCCATGGACCAGTTCTGGAAATGTGTCACTGGATTCTTTCCATACAAAAGAAGGATGGAGGAACTGTGGTTTGAACACAAGCAATTTAAAGTTGGACAATTCTGGCTGCCATTTCATCAGTCGAAAAGGAAGTATTGAAATGGATGGAGATGATAATGTTATGGAACATAACAAGGCGAGTTCTTCAGGCATGACAGATTCGTCAAATACGTCCCGTTCAACGATGAATGGCAGTTCGTCAAGCTCCCGCAGAGTTGAGGATGGTGGCTCACCAATTACTGTAAAAGCTACTTACAAGGAAGATAAAATCCGATTTAAATTTGAGCCATCAGCAGGATGCTTCCAACTCTATGAAGAGGTTGCAAAGAGGTACAAACTGCAGACTGGGACATTCCAGCTCCAGTATCTTGATGATGAAGAGGAATGGGTGATGTTGGTAAATGATTCAGACTTGAACGAGTGTTTGGAGATACTCAACATTCTTGGCACGCGAAGTGTAAAATTTCTCGTTCAAGATGTGGCATGTGCTATAGGTAGCTCAGGCAGTAGTAATTACTTTTTGATAAATGGCTCTTAGTTACCAAAGTCTTTTGTTAATGTGTTGTCTATGTCCTGTTTCTAAAAGTTTACTGGTAACAATGTAGTTTAAGATGAGGCTGTAAGGTAATGGTGAAAGTAACCTGTAAAGTTCATTCAGTAAGAAATATATAAATTTCCTTTTCTGATGCTTTTTTCTCTTTTGTAATACTTTATAAGGCGCCTAAGATTGGTCCATAGAAATTAGAAATGCAAGATCAGCTGTATGGGTGTGTTAGGACTAGAGATTTTCCCTGAACTTTGTACTTTTAGAGTAGAAAACACCGCTAAAACAACAGGGAGACTTAAAAATGTGATAAGCATCAGATGTCAATGGTAGGCAAAAAATGGGTGCTAACTAGAAATAAGGATGACACTTTCCTGTCTTGGCATTTCAAATGAGAGTTGGAAAAAGTTTTCTGACCGAAACATGGATTTCAGACTTATAATAATGGGCGAAGTGCACAAATACTCTGAGGCCGCAATTTAATTTGTACCCAAAGTTAAATTTAAAAAAATTGCGAGTTTGTCCACTTCGGGAACAACTTCATACTTGTGCAAATGAAGTAGCAAAAATTTGTGTATGAAGTTTCGACATTTTTGTCTGAAGTTGTGACCTTGGCAAGGCCAAGCTTCAGACACTTTAGCATGAGGTAAGGGTATATACTTCACTTCAAGCATTTTAGGGCCATAAGACCACACTCGCTGTAAAAACTGGAGTAGGTACTAGTTAGTGAGATATTGCACATAATGCAAAGAGCTATACAAACTCTATACATGAGGAGTGCCAACATCATTAACAACAAATATTGTACTTTTGGTCTGATTCTGAAGTTTGGAGAGCCTTCTTGATCATGCCTCACCATGGCTTTAACTCTGCCAGGAAGGGAGTGAACAGGTCAACTGATCGCAAATATTTAAGACCTATATCATAATAAGCTCAAATTTATCCCATTTTGGCGAACTTCATATTGACTAATGCTGCTACTTCTTCGTTTTGAATGTATGAAGTTCTTTGCCAAAGCCTAACTTCATACCTAAAGATATGAAATTTTAAAAGCCAAAGTTCAAATTTAGACGTTCGGATCTGAAGTTAGACTCTACCAGAACCTAAGATCTGAATTTCGAACTTCCTTGGCAGAGCCCAACTTCATGCTAGATAGTCTGAATTTTTCAATTTTAGACTCGATTTTAACTTATGCCCTCACACGTCTAAAGTCAATTTTGAGGTAGCTAAATTTTAGAAAATATATAAATTTCAATTTTTTTTATGACAAGGGAACCCGCAGCCTCTACCCTTCGAGTGCGCACAGGGTAAATCCCGCTCCTGTGTAATAGCTCGCGAACCACACATGAGAGATAACCTGTACTAGGCAAGCCCCGTGCGATGAGCTCGACCCAGAAGAAATTTCAACTATTATTTAAATTGGGATCCTAGAAAAGTCTGTTTGTGCACTTCGCCTGGAATACCAGTCTTCTTCAATTTGTCGTACCACTATCAACTCAAGCATGTCGTCAAACTGAGATGACGAGGACCATGAAGATTCATGGGAAAACTGGACTTTGAACTTAGTTTGGAGCACATGGCATAAGCCAAACATCCCGGGATGACTCCAAAAGCTAACGAGATGATGCTATTTAAACCGGGTGCATGCTAGAGTTCCATTAGTATCACCGATCAGCATCAATATTATTCTTTTAGAAGAAAAAAAACACTGCACCATTTAAAGCAGGCTCAGAATTGCCTGAAGTAATATCCTTAGTTCCTCAACTAGCAGTACCAGTGGGTTAAAAAAGAAGAAAGCAGTAGTAACAAGGTTATGATTCTATTGATAATCAATTTATATCCTTTAAAGTTCCCTTCGAACTCCAGCATGGTGCACTGTCAAAGTTTTATTAACACTACTGCGTCAATCATTTGAAAACTCTTTCATCTTCCCCTCAATCCGGCTAAAAGAGAGAAATGGTAGCTTATATTTGTTCTTTTTCACTAGCCTCTGACATCCTACAAAAGAGGAAGTGGAGCAAAGGTTCTGAGAGATGTTTCTTTTCATGCGCGGTGGTTCGTCAAGTGCTTGCCATGGCATTATGGATCCATTTACTGCATCGTTTTTTATTCAAGATACGTGGGTTTAAGAAAAAAACATTAAGGGTTTCGAAATGAGAGAGAAACAGCAAGAGATTGAAGGGATTTGTTGAAAAGAGAGAACAGAAAGTAAAGGTGACTGGGCGAGTAGCATTGTATTAACATTTAACAGAATCCGTTTGAACAGACTAAAAGATCCTTTGTCCATTACCAATCAGGATATATTTGAGCTAAAGGGCCCATGTCCGGTCATATCCCACCAAAAATTACTATCTCAAGTTGATTTTCCAGTTAAACTTTTGTCCTAGCAAATGTTTCCACGAGAGTGTTTCTTAGCAACATGATGTTTTCTAATGCAATATTTTGCCTTTGGGAAAATCAGCCGATCTAAATCTCCTACCATCTCTTGGAAAGAGATTCATCTTTGGACAAGAAGAGTCCCGCTAAATTAAAAGGATCTTTTATGTTCAGCACGGTATTAAAGGGCTAATATTGGTCTTTTACTCGAGAAGATCATGTTAGTCCAGTCAAGGACCATAAAATGGAACTCACTCCCGGATTTTCTCATTTTCTTAGTTTTCCTCTTTAGCATATTTAACTGCATAGCAGCAACAGGTGAAAAGGAAAAATGAAAAAGAGAAAACAGGTATATAAATCTGTCTCTGCTTTTCTTTTTTCAGCAAAATACTATCAAAATGACGAGCTTCGCGATGAGAGAACAATTCACACCTCTTCATTTGTTGCTGTATTTCTTTTTAATGTAATTTTTTTTCATCGATGCAGGAGGGCTGCACAGCAGCTGAATTCTGCAATGCGTTTTTGCTTTTCTTTGTTCTTTTTTTTTTTTTTTTTTTTTCAGAAAATGTTAGGACGTGTTTAGCTGTTCCACCACCAGCATGGGCAAAATAGCAAAGCAAGTACAAACAGAAAAGCTTGCAAGCAATCTGTAGAATACCCTAATATTGTAAAACCATGAATTGACTTACCAAAAAAGACAGCAGCTATACATGAAGAAGGATATTCAAATATATACACGAGATCTGGTCACTCAGTGTCTACCTACGGGGCTCTAATTCAAACTGGCAAATCTCCTGAAAAAAATATAGAAACAAAAAACAAAAGAATGGGCACAAGGAGATCCACTCCACCACGGGGACAGCCTGCAATCATAGCATCGATACGTGCATCAATATATGCCTCAAAACGGGGTAATACCTACAGTAACATTGCACGCGCTTTTGCCATCCCCCATCCCCCACCCCCCATCACCAAAAGAAAAAAAAGGTTGAACAATGGAGAAGTTTGCAGAATATTTCACGAGATGAGTTTTATATGTAGTGTTGTATATGTAGTCGTATCCATAAGAAAAACAGAAACCTACTTCACTGTCTCATTTGATAGGAAGCAATAGTTGTCCACTGGCAAAAAGCCAAATACTCACTTTTCAAGGGAACTGCAATTCCAGCTTAGCAGGAAAGCAAACAATACCACCTACTAGGATGGCCTTTACAAATGAATGGCATCACAGGAATAAGCAAAACAAGTTTGGAAATGAAAGATACTCACTATGATTTTTCAATGTCTCTGATGTTGGTAGTGCTGGCAAAGACATCTCTGCAAATTGAAGCGATTCATCAAGAAATTTATTTAGTTAACGAAAACAAAGACGATTTATATAGAGCAATATGTCAAAAGTAGCTCAATTTTGACAGAATCAGAATTAGAGTGAAGTTCAGTCATTTACCCGGAGCACAAAGAGACAAGGACGTGCCTGTCGATGATGAAGGCCATGGAGCAGCAATATTGTCATTTAAGTCACAAGTAAAGCTGAAACCTGTTGAGTTGTCATACACCAGATCTGCTGGATAACTTCGAAGCAAGCACCCTGCTAATCAATTTCAATTACTTAATCAGTACAACCTAAGCCAAGAAAACCTAAAATGAGTTCCACACCAATCCTAGTATCCAACTGTAACTGGCAGAAAGCAACATTGACAAAATACTAGTACTGTAACATGCAATTGAATTTAGTTCAGCAAACACATAGATGAACTTCAGTTTGCTCACTAACTGCAGCTGCATGCATAAATTTCCAATTTATCCCTAACCTAGAGGATAACCTTTCAAGTGCTCACTTATCATGGGTAGAACGTATGCAAATTCTGGAAGACTGAGGTAGGATTAACCCAATAACGCAACATACTTATTGATGAGGAAATAGCTGACAGACTTATGAGGCGAATCACGGGGTAGTGAAGTTGCCAAGTATAAATCAGCGACAACCTACTAAAGAAATAGCTAAACTTTATTTATGTAGATGGCGCTGCTATTGTCAGGGATTATTTAACTTTTCTTTGTATGTCCTTCACCCAAGAAATGTAATCTTCTCTTTAGTCTTTGTTGGTTCATCTACAATGCCTCCGTTGATCAACAGACTACCAATGTAGTTGTACCTCTATGACAGTTGGCAGTTTTTATGAAAAAACTTGGTATTTCTGTCACCTTCTTTAAGCCACAGAGCCTGGATCTTTGCCTCTGAGCCACTTCCGCCCTTTTAACAATCTCCTCAAACTCCATAGTTAATACTGCCCTCAAATAAGCCGCCTCATCATCAGTTGGCAACTCTGCTGGGGACTATTATGCACTTAGCATTAGGTTTTGACCTTAGTAAAATTTAGTCTTATTTGGTACTTGGGATGCTTGTTTATTTCCAGCTTATTATTTGTTTCAATTACATGTCACAATTTGTTTTACTACTAAGTTTGTAAGGACACAAGCCACATCCGAACTTGTGCCCCTTATATGCTTGGAAATACACTATATGTTATTGCTCTCACATTTCTTATCAAGTCTTGGTCATACACACACGTTGTACATGCGAGATGTGCATTGCGCTTCTCCGGATGTCTTTCAAAGTCCTTAGTTTCAGAGGTCGGCGCACGAGACTAACTCCAAGCCACCTCGTAGCTTGTCCGGTCCCACCCTCAAAATCTAGGAAAAATACTCAAATGTTAGAAAGTTCTAGATCATGTTGCATACACTTAGGCGGGACAGTCCCTGGTATTGACTCCTCATTTAGGAAACTTCCCTTGTGTCAATGGATTCTGCACCCAACAACATATATTTTTGTGAAAATGACAAATTGATCCAAGTATTAACATAGCGGATTCAGGACAACATGCTTACCTTACCCCTTTCTTTTTTCAGATGGAAATTAACCAAGATATCTCCGACATCCAGAGTCTGGAGCCCCCCACAACCTGCAAACCTGATGGTCCGATATCAAGGTTGCACACGGACACAAAATCATAGTACATATGGGATCTCACAGCATTACTGAACATTTGGTCCAACAAAGTGCTCACTGAGTGACTAGTCGAATTCTGAGACCTTACTACTGTGACATTCAAATTTACAAATTTTGAAATCACACTTACTCTGGAAGAAGTCAGCAGTTTCACGGACTTGCCCTTCAAAGGGAGAAGACCAGTGCTGCCATCAATCATGTCCGACAACAAATTTTTGCGCACTTTAGGCTTAAATGTCATCCCCGCCCTAAGAATGTGGAGAATGGGTGGGTAGGCTTGGACTATCTCTTTCAGAGATTTGGACACCGAGAGAGTTACGACAAGTATCAAGAGGAGTTCGCTTGTACCAGAGAAAGGTGGAAGAAAGTTCGCCCCATGGCCTTCACTTGCTTTCCTGGGATCATGGTTTTTCCAAAAAAAAAAAGTCGTACTAATATCAATCTGATGCCAGTGGTCCTCGCAATGTTCGCAGGTCCCAAGAGATTGATGCTGGAACCGATGCTTATGGCAGAAATGTTCAGGGCTTTTCTGCTTGCTTGAGAGGGCGTGACTTCTTTGGTGGATGCAATTTATTACCAGTGTTTTCAGAGGCGTTTTTGGGGTGATCCCGGGGCAAGCCCCGGGCAGGGCGTACGAAAAACTCTCCGGGGAGCAAATGAAAGGCGTAGATCCATAGGCGTACATTTGGGGCATAAGTCCTGGGCGCAAAAGCATAAGCCCCGGGCGTTAATTTAATTTTTATGGTAAAGTATTTTTGCTATAGATTTTGATTTTTATTATTGTTGTAATGATATTTATACTTTATGTTATCATGTTGTAGTGATTTTTCTTAAAATATATAAATAAAGCAAGCAACTCTCATGGAAAATAACACTGCCATAAATAATTTTTTTTAGATGATTATGTCTGAGATTGATATGATAGAGATTTCATAGCACTATGTTCCTAAAGCAACTTCATCCATTTTTTTGTCATTGCTCTTACACTTCTTGCCATTCTCCTTCTTTGAATATATAAATTAAAGTCGGCGCAATATTAGTTGAGGGTGGGAACGACTAATAAATTTGGAGATTGACGATGAAGTGAATGAAGATTTCATTTTAAAGATTATCTAGGTTATTATCATTTTTTGTGTTGTGACCTTAGTCAAATAATAATTATAATAATCCTTTTTATATTAATGGTGATTTGTTTGAATTTATTTGCAGAATTTTTATGAAAACTTTACATTTGCTTATTTTTAGTAATAAAATTATAAATTGAAGATACATGAGACATACGCCCCGTAGATCCAAGGGACTTACGCCCCGTGTCTCGGAGCTTACGCCTCGCCTCGTGCCGCGTAAAACGCCTCGCCTCGTGCCCCCGCCTTTTAAAACATAGTTTATTACTACAAATTAGGATTGTGGAACACTTTTATCAAAAGGCACCAATCAATGACTACGCAGAGGGCATCCGCAACAAAATTTGAAGCCACAAGCAGAGGCTACGATTTTTTATCGCACCAATGTGGGCAGGAAGAATGGCGTGGTTATCCGACTCATCTCACGGGAGATGCCATTCCGTGGCAGCTCTCTTGGATCACCGGAAGAACATTGGTGGAGAGGAACTGTAGCTATTTTATCGAGCTAATTGGATTGGAAGGAATCCAACCATACACTCCACTTAGGGTTGTATGATAGTTCGACATCAATCAAAATATCCCTATGTGGTCTCTAGTAGAAGGTAGTTATGACAATGAAATGCCCTTCAGCCAGAATTAGAGAGTTGCAGGAAGGGTGGATGAATGTGCTCTCAGTGGACATGGGACAAACAAAATGGTGTACTCTTGAGTACTACGCATGGCAGGTAGAGAAAGGTCTTATAGCATGTCCTAGCAGAGTCCCCGAAGACCAGGGTCACAGATTATGCCATGGTGGTTAAAGTTTCGCGGGAAATAATACCTCACATGTATCTTACTACTCCTATGTACCGACAAGTAATTCCGGGTTCTGTTAATGACATGATACTCCCAGTCGATGATGATGACATGGAGGACGATCCAGAGGAAGACCAGAAAAAGATCCAAAATACAACTCCGCCGAGTATAACCCAGAGGATAGAGGAATAATCGAGGTAGACCCAGAGGAGGAACCTCAAGAAGGTCTCCGGAGTACAACTCAGGGCCCCACTATGATCTGGCAGACAATGTGGATAATAATGACGGCCCGACATGGCCATAGAACTTTCTTTTTTCCTTTTTCCTTCTATATTTCTTCGAAGTTGAGGATGAAGCTATTCATCTGAAGTCTGGCCGGGAGGTGCTCACTTGGTATACTCGCCAAGATCCTCGCAAGTGGAGCGACTGGCAGGATATGGCGGAGGATTTCAAGGGCCGCTTCGGATTCATACTAAGATCACACCAGATAGGTTTTTGGGCGGTGTACGTTAAGGCGACCGTATCATTCCAAGAGTACACACGACTTTGGAGAATTGAGACTGCCCAAGTTCTACCCCCATGGGACGAAAGTGAGCTCCGTAAGTATTTCATTCAAGCTCAAGAAGGCAACTACTTTGAAAAGATGATGAGCATGACGGGCCAAAGTCATACAGTCGGGTTCCACCAGCAGAATTAAAAAGGAAGATGTATCCACTGTCAGACCTTACTACTAGTGAGGAGAGTCATCTCGCCAATACCCCAAAAATTCTCAAATCTTTGCTCATGCCCCTTATGTCCCATATCAAGTTTATAAGACCCAGCCAAATTACAACCCACCACGAGGACTCCCACTTATCAAAACCCCCCGAGACCTTACGCCCCCATCCAAGCACCCGTCCACAAAAACATGCCAGCATATGCACCAAGACCTCGCCAAATCTTAAAGCCAGAAATCCCCGAACCTACACCCCCACGTACCGAGCCTTTAGCCCAATTATTTAAGAGGTTGAGGACAACACGATTGTTGCAAACAGTTGAAGCAAAACACCCTGATCCAATTCCCTGTAATTTTGATGGAAAGAAACGTTGCGCCCCTGGGTTGCACTATGGAGACCTCTCTTTGGGTTCCACCTTTTATTCTTCTTCCTTCTCTGGGTCTACCTCTATTACACCCCCATCCTCTGGTCATTCAGCGGGATCGTATGCTCGATCCTCTTCTAGGTCTTCCTCTATTACTTCCTCTGGCTCTGGATCTTCCTCCCTGTTGTCATCATCGACTGGGGTGTCATGTCATTAACAGAACCCAAAATCACCTGTCGGTAGATGGGAGTAGTAAGATACATGTGAGGTATTATTTCCCGCGAAACCTAAACCACTATATCATAATTTGTGACCCTGGGGAGTTCTCCTCTGATCGAGTATGCTATAGGACCTCCCTCTACTTGCCATGCATAGTACTCGAGAGTACACCATTCTGTCTGTCCCATGTCCAGTGAGAGCGCATTCATCCACCCTTCCTGCAACTCCCTAATTTTGGCTAAGGTTATTTCACTGTCATAACTACCTTCTGCTAGAGACCACAGAGGGATATTGTGATTGATGTCGAACTGTCATAAGACCCCAAGTAGAGTGTATGGTTGGATTCCTTCCAATCCAATTAGCTCAATAAAATAGTTGTGGTTCCTCCGCACCAATATCCTTCCGGTGATCCAAGAGAACCACCACTGGATGGCATCTCCCGTGAGATGAGTCGGATAACCATGCCATTCTTCCTGCCCACATTGGTGCAATCAAAAATCTTAGCCTTCGCTCGTGGCTTTGGATCTTGTTACGGATGCCCTCTGCGCACTCATTGATTTGTGCCCTTCGATAAAAGTATTCCAAAACCCTAATTTGTAGTAATAAATTGCATCCACCAAAGAAGTCAGGCCCTCTCAAGCAAGCAAACAAAGTCCTGAACATTTCTGCCATAAACATCGGTTCCAGCATCAATCTCTCGGGACCTGCGAACATTGCGAGGACCACTGACATCAGATTGATATTAGTACGACCCTTTTTTTTGGAAAAACCATGATCCCAGGAAAGCAAGTGAAGGCCATGGGGCGAACTTTCTCCTACCTTTCTGTGGTACAAGCAAACTCCTCCTGATACTTGTCGTAACTCTCTCAGCGTCCAAATCTCAGAAAGGGATAGTCCAAGCCTACCCACCCATTCTCCACATTCCTTAGGGCGGGGATGACATTTAAGTCTAAAGTGCGCAAAAAATTATTGTCGGACATGATTGATGGCAGCACTAGTCTTATCCCTTCGAAGGGCAAGTCCGTGAAGCTGCTGACTTCTTCCACAGTAGGTGTGATTTCAAAATTTGTGAATTTAGATGTACAGTAGTAAGGTCCCAGAATTCGACTATTAACTTAGTGAGCACTTTGTTGGGCCCGAATGTTCAGTAATGCTGTGAGAGATCCCAGATGTCCTATGATTTCATGTTTGTGTGCAACCTTGATATTGGAGTACCAGGGGTGTCAATGGTATGGTTGGGGCGGTTATTTTATAAAATTTATCTCATACCGATTTTTCGGCTATTTTATTTAGTATAACCAAAATTAGACTTTTCGAAACCGTCCCATCATCTCGGTTTTTCTTCGATATGGGTATGGTTCGGTTAATTTTCAATATTTTTTTAAAACAAAAACTTCATGTAAAAATCACTAGTAAAAGTTAGAACACGGGACTCCGGTTAGACTTGGACCAAAACTCTCTAGACATTTTTACTCATGTTTAAAAGGTGTTGAATCAAGAAAACGTGAAAGACGACAAGAAAGAGATTGATCTCACTATTTTACGATAAAACAATGTTAAAAAAAGACAAAACATATAATTTAAATCACACAAGCGGGAAGAAATCAATCAAGATTAGACTCAAGAACTGAGTCTACTAATATTAAGTATCCAATAAGAGAAATATAATTTAAATCATGCGAGAGGAAAGATATCTAATATATTGTAGTTTGCTAACCAAAATCGTTAGAATATCTTGTAGCTTAAATGTTACTAATCGACATCCTAGTCCTAGAACTAATTTAGTTTTAATATATAGAAGTAGTATAATAGGTTTTAGTTTTAGGACCTTGGGTGTTAATTATGTTGACGGTCATAGTTGTTTCAATCAACGCAGGCCTTAGACGAAAATTTTAATATTTTATTATTTAAACTTAATATATAAAATTTATTTACCATTAAATATATTCGGTACAGTTCAGTATTTTTTTCGGTTTATTTTTATGAAAATAAAAACCAACCTAATTATTCGGTACGGTTATAAATTTACGTAAAACCTGTCGGTTTTCTTAAAGAAAACAAAAAATTGGTTCGGCACGGTTCGGTTTGGTCGGTTAAGTCAGTTTTTCAAAAACCATTGATACCCCCATATTGGACCGCTAGTTTTGCAGGTTATGGGGGGCTCCAGAGACCATGTGGATGTCGAGGATATTCTAGCTAGGTTCCATCTGGGGAAAAAAAAAAAAAAAAAGGATAAGTTAAGCCTATTCTCTTGAATCCGCTGCGTTTTAATACTTGGATCAATTTATCATTTTCATGAAATGTCTGTCGTTAGGTGCAAAACCCGTTGACACAAGGGAGGTTTCCTAAATGCAAGTTCAATTCCAAGGATTGTCTCGCGTAAGTGTATCCAACATGAACTAGAACTTTTTAAGAGTAGTGTATTTTTCCTAGATTCTGAGAGTGGGACCATACAAATTGCGAGGTGGCTCGGAGGTAGACTCGTACGCCGACCTCTGAAACTAGAGACTTTGAAAGCAATTCGGAGAAGTGCAATGCACAACTTAGTAGTAAAGCAAATTGTGACATGTAATTGAACAAATAATAAGCTGGAAATAAACAAGCATCCCCAAGGTTAAACAAAGTAAAACTTATAGGACTCTAAATAGATTTATCAGAGCACAGAGTTATTAGAAATTCATTGTTTTCAAAGGCGCTTAAGCCTTGAAACGAGGCGCAAAACATGTTGAGCGCTTTGCCTCGCCTTATGGGCGCTTCAGTGTCGTCATCAAGTCTCTAAGGCATACTTTTCCTTGCCAATAAGCTTAATCCTAAAGATGCGACACTTAAAAATTGATATTGCACTTTATCGTAAAAAAAAAAAAAAAAAAAAAAAACTTTGTCCATATGTTTGTTATTCATGCTTATGATTATTAATCTTGGACTACACATACATATTTGTATTTTTTTTTCTCCATTTGCACCTTTTTTATTAAAACCCACGCTTTATTTGAGCTTAAAGCCCCAAAGGACCTTAGAGCTTTTTTGCGCTTTTCACTTTTGATAACACTGATTAGAATATAATAGTACTGGTATTGTTAATGATTTACTATGTATAAGAATAGTACTGAATAGAATGTATAAGTAATATTGGTTTTATAAATTTGCAACCAAACATTGTACTAAAATTTAGTACCAGCATTATTCTACCTAAAACACGCTACTAAACTATCCCAAAGAGTCTTATGATGCAATGATTATTGGGTGCAACTCTACAAGTGAAGTTTGGGGTTAAAATCTCACATTTATCTTGTTGTTTTTCCTTTCTTTTTCTGGAATTTTGCTCAGGGATTCAACTATCACGATTGTGGGTATGTCTGGTGTCCCATCCTGCGTTTTAATTATATATTTTTGTTTTCCTTTCTTTATTTATTTAATTATCCTTTCAAAGTCTCTGACACATTGAAATCTCTATTCCCCTTTGTCACAATAAAATTTGTCTAATTAAGCCAAGTATCTATATTAAAACTAGTAGAACTGTAGAAGTGGAGGATGTATTATATAGCCAACGGGTTCAACTAATCGTAACATTTTCGACATAGGGTACAGGTATACATGTTAAAAATCACTAAAATTGCAAAACAATGAACATATAATTTCAAAAGTATAATGGTTTCAAAGTTGAACCCGTCAAATATACATTTTGAATCCACCTCTCAGTAATAGTGCACCCATCTTCTTGAGATCTTGTATCCGCCTATGCTTATGATGACCACTAAGGTAGTTGCAGGGAACCTACTTTAAAGTACCATGATACTTGTCCGATACAATAGAGCAATTATTCATATTCTCATCACTAAGGGGTGAAAATTTAGATACAGTTTAACGAGAAAATGGGGAAAAACTCGGTTCAACTTACAGTCCAACGGTACTAAATGTATTCTTCTAATGTTCGGAAAAAAAACCGTTACAAGACTGTGGGAAGAGATAATAACTACATTGGAGATTTGGAGATGACAAACAGAATGAGAATAAAATCTTTTATTGCAACACTATGGAAGATGGAAAAGGGTAATCCTGCAACAGTAACAAAACCTGCAATTTCTCAATTTAAATCTGAAAGTTCCAAGTTCTTTAGGAGCTATGTATTGGTTGTAACCACAACAATGTATGCATAACCAGTTCAGAGTTTCTGGGGGCCATAACTTATTTTCCAAAGACCATGTATGAAAGTTTATTAAATTGAATTTTTTATGTTAAAAGAGAGAAAAAAAAAAACCATATTTCTTGACCGCAAATCAGAGAACGAAAGAACTAAATGACAAAGAGAATCAGTATCAAGTAAACAGTTTCCAAAAAAGAAAAAGGACAGAATAAGTACCTTCTTGCCCATCTTCTGCTCCATTCCAAACGGACACCAATCACCCAAAAAAGAAAAAAAAAAAATCAGTTAAAAACAATAGAAATCAACAAAAGATTTTAAAACAAAATTAAAAAATGAAAAATCACCCTGGAGACTGAAGTCTTTCAAGTCAACATCACAAAGCTCGTAAACATTTGTCATGACCCCGGCCTTCTGTAACATAGAACCAAATGCGGTGGCACATATAATTGCTTGTCGATTTGTAATCAACATCTGCTTCTGTATCCCAGCAATATAGGCATTTAATGAGCTACAACATGAAGGACTAGGGACGGCTAAATTTCTGCATGCATTGATCACTTCTAATGGTTGCTTGAATTCCAGGGGACACACTGCAACCCCAAATGACAACTGCTTAATAATATGCCCATAATCACAATTGATATATGCTAGAAGGTATGTTACAACTCCGCCGCTGTGAGCCAACCCTAACTAGTTCTGCTCTGGGGCATGTTTGTTTGGTGTTGTTGTAGAAGGTATGGTATGCAGGTACAACTAGATTTTAAAAAAAAAATATCCGAGTTAAGAAACTAGATAAACGTGGATAATATTGCAAACTGATTATTGCTCTCATTTGGCATACAAAAATATTTTCATATCCAACCAGTGGATGACTTCTTATATCTAATCTCAAGCATAATACCATTTTAATAGGATCGCATATGACTCTAATCCATCAAAGGTGTATCCACCTCTTCACTTCAAATATTTGTGCTTAATTCTTAGGAACTACCTGGATGATTTCTTATCGAGGACTAACGTCTCTGGCAAAATAGGACCAACTTGTGGAAAATAGAAGATAAAAATCCAAAATAAAGTGAAATTCCAAAAGACTAGGAAATATATCTCCTAACTTCTGAATCTCAGATGTCAACAATTTAAGGATGTGTCATTTTCTTTTTTCATTTTTCCCTGTTCTTTCTTTTTCTTCTTTTTTCTTTCGGGCTGGGTGGGGGATAAGTTAGAAGGGTGTGCGAAGTGTCACCATTTTCTTTTAGTAGCCGAAAAAAGGCATCTCTATGGAGCAGACGAAACTTGGAAGCCAAGTGCACAAAAAAAAACTAATTTTATTCAAAAGTTATTACGGGATCAGATTGTAATCAAGAGGCTTTTGTAAGCCTCTACGATACAAGCCATAAGAATTACGAAGCACAAGTACGACAACTTGCTTATATCAGTTGTATAGCTATAACCAGAATTAGAATCTTTTAGTTCTCTAGATACAAGGAATGCACTTTTTTTATGGTAGAACGGAATTGAGTTTTTTATAAGAATATGGTAGAAACTAGAAAGGAATTTAGTTCTACTTTAGTCACCGTTGGCCTTTTATTTTGTGAGAAAATATGGGAGAAAATATTATTATTGAATTGTGTATCTACATTATTACATTGAACCCTATTTATAGACAATACATCCTAATCCTTTTCCATGTTAGGATACTATATACAAATCCTATTCCTATTCCTATTCTAACATTCCCCCTCAAGCTGGTGCATACAAGTCATATGCACCAGGCTTGTTACAGATGTATCTAATACGAGGACGACTGAGTGACTTGGTGAAAATATCCGCAGGCTGATCACTTGACTTCACAAACTTAGTAACAATATCTCCGGATAGTATCTTTTCCCTGATAAAGTGACAGTCAATCTCAATGTGCTTAGTCCTCTCATGAAATACCGGATTTGATGCGATATGATGGGCCGCTTTGTTATCACACACAAGTTCCATTTGACTGATTTCTCCAAATTTTAGTTCTCTGAGCAACTGCTTAATCCAAACTAGCTCACAAGTTGCTACAGCCATTGCTCGATATTCTGATTCAGCACTAGATCGAGCAACGACACTTTATTTCTTAGTCTTCCAGGACACTACAGCCATTGCTCCATTACCTTCTATTAACACACGATATTCGGATGTAGAACGTCTATCAAAGGGTGATCCTGCATAATCAGCATCTGCATATCCGACAATTTGCTTATGGTCTTGATCTTCGAAAAGCAGTCTTTTACCTGGACCTAACATCATATATAGCAAAATGCGGACAACTGCATCCCAATGACTATCCCAGGGAGAATCCATAAATTGACTTACAACACTGACAGGAAACGGAAATGTCAGGTCTAGCCACTGTGAGATAATTCAACTTACCTGGATAATTCAACTTACCAACCAGCCGCCTATATCTTCCAGGATCACTGAGTGGCTCCCCCTGTCCTGACAGGAGTTTAGCATTCGGATCCATAGGAGTGTCAATGGGTCTACATTCCATCATTCCTGTCTCCTCAAGAATGTCTAAGGCATACTTGCGTCGCGAAATAACAACACCTGACGTGGATTGTGCAACCTCAATACCTAGAAAATACTTCAATCTGCCAAGATCTTTAGTCTGGAAATCTTTGAAAGAGATGTTGCTTTAAATTAGTGATACCATCTTGATCATTGCCGTTATAAGGATATTGTCAACATAAACCGCCAAATAAATACTCAAATACGGAGCAGAATGTCGATAAAACACGTAATGATAACGCTTCAATCGCGAGTCATGCCAAACTCCCGAATTAATGTGTCTGAATTTTCCAAACCAGGCTCGAGAGACTGTTTCGGATCATAAAGTGACCGACACAATCGACACACCGATTAGACTTCGAGCAACAAAACCAGGTAGTTGCTCCATGTAAACTTCCTCCTCAAGATCACCCATGAGAAAAGCATTCTTAATGGCCAACCGATAAAGAGGCCAATACGGACAACGACCATGGATAGAAAAAGACGGACAGATGCTAAATTAGCCACGGGAGAGAAAGTATCACTGTAATCAAGTCCAAATATATGTGTATACCCCTTCGCAACAAGGCGAGCCTTAAGCCAATCAACTTGGCCATCCGGACCAATTTTTACTACATAAACCCAACGACAACCAACAGTAGATTTACCTGAAGGAAGAGGAACAAGCTCCCAAGTACCACTCGTGTGTAAAGCAGACATCTCGTCAATCATAGCCTATTGCTATCGGGATGTAAAGGGCTTCACGCTTTATAGACTTAGGAATGGGGACGGAGAGGATAATGATAATACAAAGGCATAATGGGATGATGATAGACGATGATAACTTAAAAGGGTATAATGTGGGTTAGTATTACAACTGGACCGTTTACCTTTCCAAAGTGCAATCGGCTGATCAGGAGGAGACAAATCCGCAGCAGGTGCGGGGTCCGACGCGTGACATGAATCATCTGGACCCGGTGTCCGATCTTTCGGACACGATCGACGATGATAAGTCGAGAAGTGGTGCACTTGTGTATTTGGAGATGTAGAAGTATGCTTGTAGTTTATCGAAAAGATCGGTCTAGGTAAGACACGAGGTATAGGTAAGACCTCAGAGATATCAGGATGATCAGAGGGAGACCTAAAGTAAGGTTGAGACTTAAAAAATGTGACATCAGCAGACATAAGCTATCGACGGAGATCAGGTGAGAAGCAATGATACCCCTTTTGAACCCGAGAATAACCAAGGAATTATTCATCAATCTTGTCCCTACACCCCTCAGCAGAATGGGGTAGCGAAAGAAGAATAGAAATCGAGATCGCTCGCTTTTCTCTTCTCCATGTGAGAAAATATGAGAGAATATTATTATTGAATTGTGTATCTACATTATTACATTGAGCCCCATTTATAGACACTACATCCTAATCCTTTTCCATGTAGGATACTATATACAAATCCTATTCCTATTCCTATTCTAATATCTTTCTTTCTTTTGTGGAGGGGGAGGGGGATTAGAGTTAGTTGATTCAACAAGATTTTGCAAATCGAAGTCTCGACGATTAATATGGAATATATATTTGTTTTATCAGCCATTATTGCGGTTCTCAAGCCACAATTTCAGTTCATATAGGAATGGGGGAAAGCAACGCTCTAACAAGTCACAAGGAAGTTCTGAGACCTTGCTAAGACAAAGATCACTCTTGAGCCCTCGACTAGGTCCTAGAGGGTCCTAAAATAATATCCTAACCAGGATCAATATGAAAGATTGAAGATTTGATCTCAAAAACACTAAGTGATTCCTTCCTATAGGTCTAGTCCAATCCTTGGTGAACAGAGTTACCTATGGATTAGTTGAGTGCGCTCGGAGTAAGCCGGGACACGGCGGATATAAACAATAAAAATAAAAAAGACTAAGAAGATCATATCCTCGATTGATAAAATGCAAGGTCAAAATTAAGATCGCTAGCCTGTGTAGTAAAGCATTTCCGAAACAAAAAACTAAAGGCAATTCACGTTATTCTTTGTAGGCTATACGTACAATGATAGCAACAAATTAAGAATTTTTTGGAAAAAAAACCCTATTTATAAGCATTAATCATATGGTTAAATCATGCATTAGGCCAATGCTTTTAGAGCTTGTGTAGGCTGAATTTAAGGCCCGTTTGGACATGAGTTTTTTTTCCTTTTTTTTCCATAAAAATTCAAAACTGCTTGGTTATATATTGATGATCCTTTGGTTAGTTTTTTCTAAAGATGAGTTTTTCAAACTTGATGATAAAAATTATGTACTCCTTGTCAAAAATTGATGATAAAAGATTTCACTCACAAAACTTCAACTTTTTTTCCCAAATGAAATGCATGTCCAACACAACTCAACTTTCAACTACCATTTTTCAACTTCAACTTTAGAAACTCTTTTTTTTCCGTTTCAACCAAATCTATGTCCAAAACCTACTTAGTAGCTTAAAAGTTACCAGTTTAAAAAAAAAAAAACTACTTTGTAGCTTGAAACACCAAGAGCTAAACATATTTGTAAGTGTTGGTGCTAAATGTACGAATAAGCAATTACATGTTTGGATAGAAGTATTGTAGGTGAAAATAAGCAATGATGTGTTTGTTCAAAAAATGCTAATAAACACCTTTTTTGTTAAAATGACCAAAATGCCCTTAGAGCCTGTTTGGATGGGCTTTAAAAAAGCGACTTATAGTTTCAAAACGGCTTTATAATTTTGCTTTAGATAAGCTAAGCCAAACGGGCCCAATTATTTTTTTGGGTTTATTTTAAGCTCAAAATGGCTTATAAGCTGGCCAGCCAAACACTCAAAAAAGCTGAAAACAACTTATAAGTCAATCCAAACGGGCTCTTAGTATTGTTAACACCGAAAAGCTTATTATAGCAACATTTTATTAAATTGATCCGAATACAAATTAACTTATGTCACAATTCACTTTAAATATAGATTAATTGAGATTATTTTCAATAAATATAATTTTTAACGTACAATAAATTAAATTTATAAATTAAATTTGACTTAAGTTTACAAGAGAAAATTTACTTCAACGATTGTTTTTCTAGACTAAATGTAAACATTTAATTTGAAAAACTTGAGTCACTTAGAATAGTTTACATAAAACTCGGCAAACTAGTTGTTTTTGTTCTTTCTCAAGAAAAAGAAAAGAAAAAATTCCAAGATTTGATTCTTCTCAACTTTGCAGCTTCGTTTGAAGTGATTAGGATATTAAAGAAAAGATGAAACTATATTTAGGAACAACGAAAATCATGTGTTTATTCATTATACCAGGAAATGTCCGATCACATATTTCATGGAAGCTAGATAAAAGGCACAGTATAAAGGCCTAAATTGCCAAACAAAAAAAAACAAGATTTCTACTCGTTTTGCCACCAAGAGAAAGTATTTGCTTTGAGGATGGTGAGAGCGCAAGGCTAATGACATAAGAGTACAAAGAGAAAAAAGAAATGGGACTAGGTCTTTTGATAAAGACAAATATTGAGAATTATTAGAAAGAGCAGTGCATAACATTGTAATTTATTTGGCCAAACCTCATGTGCTTTTAAGCCAAAAATCCATAGATTGGGGTAGACCAACTTATGGCTTTTTGACTTAAAAGCATTTTTTAAGTTTGTTTAACATTAAGACAAGCCAAAAAAGAGCTTTTAAGTTGGTTTGACTAGCTTTTAAGCCCATCCAAACACCGTCTTAACCTTCCCCTTAACTGCAATAAAAATTTGCTGCAACATTCCCGTGAAGTACACAAGTTTGAGTTGTTCAAAACCTTTCATGGCCTCAAGTACATTCTCCAGCCTGTGTATATCTCAAATTCACATACATTCAAATAGAACATAAAAGTATTACTTGGTTCATTTCGATGGAAAATTGACGTTAGATGTGTTGTCAGGGACATACAAAATACTTGAGGCAAACATGCTCCGCTAACAATTAGTGGTCATGGGCAGTTATTTTTAACCCCTATGGCAATATAAATTTTTCAGGAACTCTAGTATAGAGTCAAATGGAAAAAACCAAGAAACATGAGTTCTTTGAGAATAATAAAAACCTCACAAACACGTTCAGGGCTAGATGTGTCAAAAACTAACCTTTGTTAACTTTGCAGGAAGACAATAACCGAAACGCAGAACTGGCATCATCAAATTGTAGTTTTCTTGCAATCCATGAATAGACCACTCCTTTACAGTCATTAAGCGTATTACTTTCACTAGGTACTCCAACTATGTTCTTAACACCAAGAGTCGTCTTTATCCCTGAGATCAGAAGTGCAGCCTCTGAAATTGCAGGCTGGCAAACAGGCCTACAGCATTCTTTAAGAGAATCAACTTTGCTACAAGACTCCAATAACTTGCTTGTATTCACCAAGTTTTTTAAAGTACCAATGTCCTTCACAGGGCAAGACCCACCAGTTAGATTTGATGACTTCACAGAGCACAGGCCAGAAATGGAGCTGTTTGCTCCTTTACTAGCTAATATACTGATGATATCACTAAAACAATCATCAGCTACCGGACTTTGTAAAACTAAAGTATCAGAACGCCTGCTGTAAAATCCCTGGAATATGTGGAGTAAGCTATTGAACTGTGGACAGCATACTACATTTCCTACTATTGTTGACAAAGATAGAGTACAATCAGATGCTGTTTTTTCTGTGATGCTTGAAATGACAGAGAAATTTACAGGGCATCTTCCAGTCAAGAGAGGGTCATATGTCTTCGGAAAGGAAGGGTACATTGGTGGCAATGATTTCCCCGGGAAAGGATAATGAGGGATGACAGCAGGTGGTATCTCAATTGGTTCGAAGATTCCACTTTTGGGAGGACTAGCCAGTTCAGATGTGGAAGACATTCGGCTTGGCTTATGCGACACATGTAGAGCCACTACATTCTGATAGCTGGCCAAACAGATAGCAATTACTAGCAGCTGATGGATCAACAAACCTGCAATCAGATGCAGTCGCCTTTCAGTATATATAGACAAACAAAGGCCTGGATATGATACACTTGCACAGGCATAAGCAGGACTTTGGAATATCAAGTTGCATCTTGTGGTCATTTCATGCAATGAATTTAGGTAAATGTTCAAAAACATACAGCCTAACATAATATATTATGCGACGTAGCCATATTTTCAATTTATACAATATTATACAAAATTATACCGGGGGAGAGCATATGCATAATGTATCAACCTTGTATAAAAGTGTATAATAGTGTATAAAAGGTGTTTATATACAAATATGGGCTAAGCCGGGTAACAAACTCAAAATATGGGCTGAAGCGTGTAAATATTTTTTCCCAGTTGATATAGAGCATAATTTTCCCATTAATTTAAGTAAATACTACCTTTGAAATTTTGACAGAATTTTTAGCATTACAAAGATGTGTCGATCATTGAAAGAAACCACAAGGCAAAACCAGTTACTGCACGGCAGCTTGCTCATCTTCATTCAGAAAAGAATAACATAATCGCCACTACCAGGCAGGAATGAGAAATTACAACCAAATTCTATACGACCTTCTTAATAACTGCCAGCTCAATTATGTATCCTAAAATTTGTAAAAAAAGGTTTGGATGCCATTTCAGGGGACAAAACAGAAAGAGACCAAAAACATGAGTACATTTACAACAGATGGCGCCTAGAAAGTCCAAAATTTTCTTCGCTGATCTCTAATAAGATAAAGTCTAGCATACAAGTCCAGTACTGTACCCTTGAGACGAGCGGCGGTCTTTGCATAAGCCATCCGTCCACTAACCCTCTGGCAACATGGAGACACACAATGGGTACCTTTAAGCTGCTGAAGCTACACCAGCTGAGCTGATCACATAAATATTATGATGTACCAGTGCCTATGACAGATTCAGTACTGGGTTAATTAAGAAATTAAGGCAAGGCCAAATCTGAAATTGCCTTAGCGTGATAATCATATCCATAAATAACCAATTTTATCTTAATTCTAAAGAAAGAGGTATTTACAATTTAATAGGAGCATAACATTCTTCATCAGTTAAGTGGGAAGTTCCAAAATGCATCATTTTTCTCTTTCAATAACAACATACCCAAAGTATAATCCCACAAGTGGGGGTACTGGGAGGCAGAGGTACGTTGGCATCTTACCCCTACATAAACAAACCAATCATCTAGATGTCTCTCCATATCATGAGAAAGGCAACCTTAATATGAGTACTAGCAAACAATTGAGCTAATAAGGTAGCAAAGTAAGTGCGAAGGAACTTCACTACTGAATAGATGCAGAATCTCATAACCATGTCATAAAATGTGCAGAATCTCATAACCATGTCATAAAATATGCAGAATCTCATTACCATGTCATTAAATGCACGCTCTGGATGCCATGAGAACAAAAGCAAACAATACTGTCCGATTGCTTTCACTGTAATCAAATTATGATTTTCCAATTCGGATAAGAAATGGAAGATCAGGTCCACTCCTTTCACTCAACTATGTATAGCCTAAAATTTCTACCACACACTGTGACACTGAAACTTTACAACAAAACATATACATTCTCTTTCTTTTTCTTTTCTTTTTTTTTTTTTTTTTTGGATAAGGTAAGCATTTTATTAACAAATGGGGAATTCCCCGTATACAAGCCGTATACGGTATACCAAAAGACATATACATATAAAAGTGACAATCAGACATAGTATGATTCAGCAACTCTCTCCCTCCAATTTCTAGAATCACTACATTTCCATCTTAACAGAATAGTCCATTCACTCATGACTCAACAGCCCATAAGTCCTATGTTGCTCGGACTCACCAAATGTTGCCGCACCCATGTCGGATTCTCCAAAAATGAAATCCGACACGCACCCATCGACATTATTGAAGAGTCCGAGCAACATAGCCCATAACCTTCCCCTAATCAAGATGTTAGATCATGAACTTAGTGACGGACAAGAAATAAGCTATTCCACCTCAAACTTCTGTCTTTTCTCTGTGACAACAAGAAAATGTCTTTTCTACTATAGCCAAGTATGTTTATAAAGATGGAAGTAACACAGTAAATCAACCCAATCTTGTTTTCTCTATTCCAACAAACATTCAAAGAAATAAACTACATATTAACAGGAGAAAATTAAACAAAATAGAAAAATTATTGCTTGATATAATTATTATACACTGACATTATCGATAATGTGTATAAACCTAGCCACTTAAATACCAGCTACAAACAACTCAATCGTATATTACTTTATTTTTTATAAAGAACTCAAGATTAGATGAATTTAAGGGAAAGTTATACATTATAATTACATTCACTAGCCAATATACAACCAACAAAAAAATATATATATATACACTATTATGTATAAAATATGTATATTATATATTAATATATAAAAAAATCTATATCTATCGGCTATTATTTTGGTGGGCGGCTATACAGTGTAAAAATCCCTAAATAACATACACGAGTTCTTCAAAACCTTTTACCTATTTACAAACTAAAGAACAAAATAAGCAGAAGCAAAAAGCAGCTCAAAACCCCAAAGATCCGGAGCTACCAAAAGTTTAGAAATACAAATACAAACTTAACTGCACAATTTCATCTGCACAAACAGGATAAATAGATAAATAATGAAATACCTGAAGTTAAAATTCAGTAAAAAAAAAAAAAAAAAAAAACATAAATTATCCCCGTGATTTGTCATTAAAGTATTCTTGAGTCCACAACTATATCCTAACACTGAATAAATCCACAAAATGTTGTGATTTACACCTATGTTGCTCGGACTCTTCAAAAATATCGACGGATGCGTGTCGAATACTCCAAAAGTAGTTCGTTTTGGTGAGTCCGAGCAACATAGATTTACACTATATCTATAAGGGGGTAAGTAAATGACTCTGCCCAATAAGAACCCTAGAAATACAACTACAAACTTAACTGCACAATTACATCTAGACAAACAATAATATAAACATAAGTAGAAAAAATAATGGAATAATACCTGAAGTTAAAATTCAGTAAAGACCATAAATTATTATACCCATAATTTGTCATTAAATAATGTTTGCGTCCACAATTATATCTTACTGAATAAATCCACAAAATGTAGTTATCTATAAGGGGAAAGTAGAAATGCAACTACAAACTTAACTGCATAATTACATTTTTGTAAACAGAAATACTAGTAAAAAAAAATAATGGAATAATACCTGAAGTTGAAATTCAGTAAAGACCAAAAATGCACCCCATGATTTGTCATTAAATAATGGTTAGGTCCAGAATTATTATTTATATCCTAAGACTGAATAAATCAACAAAATTGTTAAAATTCAAGTAGATGGGTGTGCCAAAAATAATAAGAACCCTAGTAGTAGGCGTCTGGGGGTGTTAACTTTACTCTCTATTTTTTTCTTTTTCTTTTTTTTAAACCTTTTCTGAGGTGTAACACACCAACGGTTATTTATAGTGTTTTCAAGCAAACAATCTTTGATCGGAAAAAGTACAAAAGTGTCAGCCCCCCGAGCTTTTTTCAAAATAGTTTTCCATACCTTCGTTATTTTTTTATACCCAATTATCATTGGTTAATACGGACAATTATACCTTGCTTGTTCTTGCCATAGCGTCATTATCCTAAACCCTTAAATTATTTTACTCAAATAATTTTTTTACTAATAAAATAACTCAATCCGACCCGAATTTTTTTTTCAAAGAAAATAATTTTGATAATTTTTCCAAAAAATATAAAAATAATTTAGTATTATTTTCTTTAGGAAAAAAAAAAAATTCGGCCGGATTGAGTTATTTTAGTTTGAGTAAAAATTATTTGAGGTAAAAATAATTTTATTGCCAGGATGACGCCATCGTGCAACAGCTGTATTAGGCATAATTGACCCTATAGTATAACCAGAAGTGATAATCACCTAAAGATAATTCAGATGGATTAACTATTTTTCAAAAGTATGAATTTTGGTCCTTTTCCGATCTTTGATTATTCAACGTATACAACAACATGGTCCCACTTTAGATCGTACTATGACCGACCTTTGGTACAAATCAATGAATGTTGGCTCCATTTTACGTGATATTATTTGTATTTTTTATTTTTTTATTTATTCTAAAAATATATAGGAGTATATATATATATATATATTTTTATCAAACATACCACTAGGCGAAATATCGTGAATTTTAATGTCACTTTACTTTTTGGCAATTCTTTAATTCTGACACATGACATGTTAAGGCCACAAGATTAAAAGTTATTTTTATACATTCTCATATCATTAATTTAAGATCATAAGATTCAAAAAAATTCTTTACATTTTTAAATTATGTGTCGTGTCAAAACCAGACAAATAAATTGAAACGGAGGGAGTAATATAATCATCTGGAAACTTAAAATACATCATGTTCAAAATAAGAGCCTGCAAAAATGAGATATGTTGTGACTAACAAAAAAATCATAAACTCTAACATGATCCGAGCAAGTGTAACTACATCCAATTTGTATATTTAAAAGGCATAATATATAAACAGGCTCTCAAACTTGGCCTCAGGTGACAAGTATGCCCTTCAACTTTGGGTGCGCACGAATAGGCACCTCAACTTGTATAAAGTTGAATTCGTAAACATAAATGTTGACGTGACACGCAAATTTTGGAGTGTCTAGATGATCATTTTATAAGTTAGAGTGTTCAACTGACAAAGTGGAGACAAGTTAAGGTGTCTACTTGTGCACACCCAAAGTTTGAGGGCATATTTGCCAGTTGAAGCCAAATTTAAGGGCTTGTTTATGTATTATGCGTATTAAAAAATAAGAATAACTTAAATTGATCAAATGTACAGACAATCCCTTGGCTTTAAATTTCACTTTGACTTATCAATTGAATAAGGCCATTGAACATGCCAGTTCTAACAATAGTGTATCTATTGAATACAATATAATGTACTGACACGGCAAAAGAAATAATATTCATTACTTCTCGTGATCTGAACCACTACTTATTCCTTCTCCTTTCACAATTTAATCATTGTCGCCGTACCGTGACCTCCTCCCCTTTTATCATATTTGGTGGCTACCACCACAACCAACACCTCCTTTTTCTTTCTCTTCCTTTTCCTTTTCCTTCGTCGAATGGAAACGTTGTCACCTCCTCCTCCCTATTTCTCTTCTTTTGATTTGGCCACCGCCTCTATTTTTCTCTTTCTAACTTGTGGTTAATTTTTCTTAAATTTTGTCTTGTTTTAAATGATATGAGTAATTTTTTTTTAATTGATTTGGTCTTGCTATTTTGTAAAACTTGTTCTTTTATCCTAATCTGAACTATAGCAGGATGTATAACTGGTTGAACTATCGTTATTGGGTCTAGCACATGTTCTTGTGGTGGCGAAAGGTATCTTATAAGTACCGCAAATGCCGCCACATATGCAACGTGCACCTTTTTTTAATTAAATCAAGAAAATGACATTAACCTTTAGGATTAAATCTTGTTTGGTTGTTTTTTGCCGCCATTAGCTATTATTGATAAATTCATGGTATTAACTTATATCTCATAAGTCAAAAGGCTTTGATTTACCTATGGTATCCTGCCACCAAAATTAAACAAGGAATCACTTACCTATGGTATCCTGCCACCAAAATTAAACAAGGAATCACTTTGGTTACGAATAAAATGACATCATTAAAATTGATTCATATTGTTAACACCAAAATTAAACAAGGAATCACTTTGGTTACGAATAAAATGACATCATTAAAATTGATTCATATTGTTAACAATCTCCCCCTTTTTGTGATTGACAAATTCTTTTAAAGGACTAATGTGATACTTTCCTTTCTTGATGCTTTTCCCAAAAAATGTCTCTTGCTCCCCCCTAATAGGCACTACCATAAAAGAGCCCGACGACCAATTTTTTTTGTTCATTAATCACATATAATTGATTGGAATCTCTTTTACCAATTTGCACGCAGGATTACTTTTGATGAACTGGTGAAAATTCAAATACCAGAATCTAGTGATTTTATTTAGGGGAAAGGGTTAGAAATACCCTTCTATTTTGGGAAAAGGGCTAAAAGTATCCTCCATTATAAATTTGGGTCAAAAATACCTTCCCGTCATTAAAATTTCCAAATATACCCCTGTCTTAATGGAAATTTCCAAAATAACCCGATTTCATTTTTAAATCCGCTCCATTTAAACCAAGCTCAGCTAAATAAAAAACCCATATGAGTTACCCGCTCCTGTGCGTAGTGGCTCCAGATGTAGGATTGGGGAATAATTTGATCACATATGGGTTCTTTACTTAGTTGGGTCGGGTTGAATGAAGCGGGTATAAAAATAAAATCGGGTTATTTTGGGGGATTTTGGAGATTTTCTTTAAGATAGGGTTATATTTGAAAAACTTTAATAACGGGAGGGATATTTTTTTACCCAAATTTGTAACGGAGAATATTTTTAGCCCTTTTCCCAAAGTAGAGGGGCTTTTTTGACCATTTTCCCTTTTGTTTATGACAAAGTGTATCCCAACAATAACTTTATGGGAACTACGTAGAGCAAGATATGGTGCTAAGTATGGGAAGGAAAGGCATAACATACAGAGATCAATGAGAAATACTGCAAACTCTGTCACTCAGTTAGTTGGTAATCAATTTAACAATGAACAGATTAATTTTAACTGGAGTAGCACTGTACAACTTATGGAAAGTGACATTAATTTTAGGAGAAGTATTCCAGTCATTTGGATTAAACCTGCCTTTAGTTTTGTAAGGTTTAACTCTAATGAAAGTTGCATAAATGTCATATGTGGAGGTGGAGATGTGATCAGAGATAATGAGGGTCATCTGATTTTCACACACACTCTAAGCTTGGGCCAGGGAAGTAGTAACTAGGCTGAGACTTGCTTATTGTTGTTTGGTGTCAAATGGTGCATTAGCACTGGTTATGACTTCATAATTGCTGAAAGTGATTCTAAACTCCAAGTGAACTGTTTCAATGATCTCAACAGTGTACCTTGGAGGATCCAAAAAGAAGTTGAAGAATTGAAGAGCCATATGAACACTTCAAGATACATACTGCAGCACTGCTACAGAGAAGCTAATCAGGCTGCTGACAAGCTAGCAAACCTAAGTCATGGTGATCAGTCTAACAAGAGATACTACAACTTTGAAGAACTTCCTAGGCAGGTAAAAGGTTTGATGATAATGGACAGACGGGGAGTCACTTCTTTCAGATCGGTTAAAAAGAAAGAAACATGAGTTCATTTGGGAACCTCCATAGCTAACTAGTCAAGTGTCTATATTAGTTGTAGTTATTGACTTTTTGCAGGCTTGGATTTGTTGTGGTTCATCTTAGTGACTAAATATCCAAGATCAAAGTTGCATTTACCTCATCTCTCTTAAGATAGAAGACTTCTTTCATATCAGATTAGAGACATTTTTTGCTATTTGTAAACTCCCTCAGATCAACTGTAAACTTTCGGAAAAATGAATAGAATGGTCAGTTTTGTCCCAAAAAAATCATATATAATTGCACTTATATATTTCATTTACGTTTATATATTTATATGCAAACAGGCTCTGATACCAACTGACGAAATACAATTATAAGCAACGGAAGCAATCCGGTACCAAATTTGCATGTAATATTAATAATATAATAACATATTTTAATCAAACATACAATCGAATGAATAAATCTTAAAGTGTGAGTGCTACCGCAAAACAAGCCTTCACGTTTCTACAATCTTTTGTCGTGTGATCCAAAAAATTCCCGAACTTTGATACTTGTATGAGCAAGTATTTATTCCAAAAAACAAATCCCCGCACGCGGCACGCGCGTATACACACACATATATAAATACCTATATAATATTACTACTTATATATAGTAACAGTCTTATAATTTTATCGTCCTCACAGAATTGTCTTGTGGTCCTTGTCCTTTGATCTACTTTACTTTTTTAAGACTTACAGATATTTGACCTTTGTCCCTTGATATGCTATTTCAAGCTTTTTTTTACTTTTTATATTATTTATCTCTTATCACTCCTTGTGGATCTTACCCCTTTAGCACTTTAGAAAATAGTGGCTCACTACTCAAAGTCGGTGGCGTGTGTTTCTTTTAGAAACTTCAGAGTATTCAACTTTCTTATTCTCACACTTGCAGCTACAATTTCTTCCATCTCAAGCCAAGGTAAATTTATCTTCTCCATCATTGCTCTTCTTCTATTCCCTTTATGAATTTTTTGATGTTTAGACACTACGAAATCCAAACAAAAGAGGAACAAAGCCAACAACCTTGTTGGGTCTCACAATTACCAAGAAATGATGAATAATTTGCAGCAGGATACTCAAGATTTTCTTTCTAAGCATGTTAGCTGCAATCATAAGCGGACAATTGTTTTAGAATAAGTCTCTAATAATCTCATGCCTTCAATTTTTTGCTGCAAAATTTAATAATGCTAGAACATTATTAAATCAAAACTTATGTTACTATAATGTGAATTTGAATTATGACACTTTTAAGTTTTTTTTTAATTACTGTCTTTGGTCTCGAAATTTTTGTTTCTCTATTGCTAATTAAGATATATTATTTTTGAATGAGATGCCATTATGAATGTATGAGATTTCCCTTGTATGTATTATATTCCTAAATTGCATTCTCAAGTACCAACAACAAATGTGAAAATCCTGAATACTTGAAAATAATTTCTTTTATGAATTAGTCCTACCATAGTAAATTATAAATTATTTGATTAAATATTTATAATTTCATCCCTTAATTGTCATGTGTTCGAGTCACCAAAAGAGCAATAGCTCTAACAAAAGAAAATTTATGAATAATTTAATTCATTTATTATAACTTTTTTTAAACTTTCGCTTAGCTTATTTCATGTGTCGGATATAAAATTCATCGATATTTTGTTAAATAACTTTTCAAAACAATCTTCTCACTGCAAAACCTTCCCAAAACTTATTATGGGACATTCACCTTTGGAAGTAGATATGCAAGTGGATTTATAATGGGATAACTACATGGCATAACTAAGTCTAGTACATATTTAGATTTAGTAGCTATAGTTTAGATTAATTACATCCCATAGCTAAAAGTAATATGTTAAATACAATTAATAGCTACATATATATTTAAGGTAGAATACCCATCATCACATTATTCACTTCCAACCCAACCCTCCCATCTCTCTCTCTCTCCCCTCTTCCCCCACTCCTCCGGCGAGGAGCTTCCAGCTCCGGTCACCGGAGTAGCTGTCTTCTCCGGCGAAAAACTGTACAACTCCATACCACGGCCAAACCACACCACCGCCACTGCCCAACCGTCTTCTCCGTCTAGATCTGACTGGCGTCAGTCGTCTTCTCCGTTTTGCTACAGATTTGACCGGAAAAAAGCAAGTTTTGAAGAAATTGCACGGTTTGCCCTCCAAATGATTTGGTCTTTAATATTTTCCGTTCAAATAGGCTGGTCTTTAACTTTAGGAAGAACTTACATGTTTTTGTCGGTGTCAGTGTATTCAGAAGGTCAATGAATACACTGTATTTGAATGCCTTTAATCTGGTGCATGGTTTGCCCTCCAAATGATTTGGTCTTTAGTATTTGAAGACTTTCTACAGTACTTGAAAGGACCACAACTTCAAAATACGGTGTATCCATATCAGAAGGTCTTTAATACGGTGTATTCATTAATTTTTGCCGGATCTGGAAAATAATGTTTTTTTTATGAGTGTATTCAATAATTTTTTAGCATACAATCCAATTTATTCATTAATTTTTTAGCATACAATGCAGTGTTTGGGGTGTATTTTATTTCTTGTATTTAGTATTTGACTGTATCCGTTAAATTTTAGTGCAAAATTGTGTTTGGGGTGTATTTTATTTCTTGTATTTTGAAGGATATTTTTTTGTATACAATCGATTTTAAATATAATAAAGTGAATACAATGTAAAAGTAGCTACAAATGAATACAGTTGAGTTGAATGCATTTGACTTAAATACAATTTAGTTGAATACATCTGACTTGAATGCAACTTAGTTGAATACATCTGACTTGAATACAACGAAATCTGACTCAACTGAATTTGAATACAATCTGATTTTTTAATACAATTTACTGTAGCAATCTACTGTAGCGCACAAATGTAGCTACGAAATGTAATTAGCTAAAATGTAGCTATGCCCAATTTAAAACCCCTACATGTTAGTCATTTATGTAAAATTCCCATTTATAACAGGATGTTAGCATGTGACAACTTGGCATGGGTCATTTGCATGATTGCCCATCAAAGGCACTAGTCTTTAATTTTTGCCCTTAAATTGGTGGTCTTTAATTTTTGGTCTTCGCTAAAAATCCCTTGGTTCCAGGTTTAAACTCCCGTTCAGTCAAAAATTAAAAAAAAAAAAATTGCAATGTAGAGTTTGGATTCGCAAGGCATGCAAAAATCTACCTCAGACACAGTTTCAAACTCACCTTTTGCATTCACCAGAAGGCAAAACTCTGCTTTAAGGCAATGTTTTTTTACTTAGTTGAAATTTTACAAACCTCTGCCTTAAGCCCTAACTTTTGCCCGAATAGGCCTAATTTTGGGCAAAAGTTAGGCCTAACTTTGCTACAAACTCCTGTTTTGCAATTTTTTTTTTAATATTTGACTGAGCGGGGGTTTGAACCCAGAATCCATGAGTTTTAGACGAAGGGTAAAAATTAAAGATTTCAAATTTGAGGGACAAAAATTAAAAGACCAGTGCCTTTGAAGGGCATTCTGCACAAAAAAATGACTTGGCATCTAGTAGTCTCATAAATGAGCTGGGTCGAACAGGCTTGACTACCTATCCTTTTCCCACTTCTAGTCAAAAAAAAAAATAAAAAAAAATCAACCGAATTTTTTTTTAGAATTAGTAAGCTTTTGGTCATGAAAATCAAATATTTTTTTACTTTATTTGGAATTAGAAGTTAGAGTTGAAGATGGAGTTGTGTTTGGTTATAGTTTTGAGATAATTACACTGTGTATTAATTAGGATACCAATGCTATCAAAATTGACCCATATTTTTAAATCTTATAAAAACTGATCCAAACTTTTTCCCAATCTCCACCGTCGTCGGTCACTGTCTTCCCTGCCGATGAAGCTCACCGGAATTACACCCTCCTTCGCCCTCTCTCTCTCTCTTTGCCGCAACTTCTTTTCCTCGCCGAAAGTTTTCCGGCAACAATGACAACGATTTCTCTTCCACCGCCTGAGCGCCGTACACACTTCCGACGCCGCCTCCTCCGCTGCGGTGGCTCAGATCTGGCCAGAAATTACCTAGGTCTAGGTCTATCCTTGCTAGATCTAGATCTATCAGAAAACTCATCAAGGTGGTGGTGGAGAGCAGGTGGCGGAGATGGAATTACCGGCGGTGGGAGTCGCCGGAGGTGGTTGAGGTCGGCGATGGAGAAATCGGTAGGTGCAGGGTAGTGGGTGTATAATATTGTATAATAGTGTATATGGGTGTATACACCCTCTTATACAATATTATGCATTTTTATACACCTATATACATAATGTATCTGTCTTTTATACTTATGTATATAGGTGTATAAATATGTATAAGTCTTATTCAAAACCAGTCCAGATATATGTTTATACCCACTTATATAATATTGTATAATTGTGTATAAATATGTATAAGTGCATATTTTCTTTTATAATGCTGTATAATTAATTTTTTTAGTGTATATACTTACACATTATATACCTTCAAACACCTATATATATATAATGTATTTATCTTTTGTATATAAGTGTATAAAACTGTATAAAAGCGTTTTTAGGCCAAAGCTTTGTAATGTAAGTTTTGGGCTATTTTTTTGCAATGTAAGTAAATAAATTGTATATTTGCGAAATTTCTCCTATAGTTTTAGCAAATAATATTTGGTTGTTTGAATGTACCAAAAGTAAAAATAACGTTTTAGGTATTTTTCAATTATATTTAGAATTTTGATGGCCAAACGTTGATTTTCGTGATTTTTTTTTTTTCCAGAAAAAGTAGAAAACTCTCATGGCCAAACGGTCCTTAGAATACCAAAAAAGAGAGATATAAAGAATAACAGAAACCGGACAATCTTTACTCAATTAACCGTTAATTTAAACTTTCCAGCCACTATACTTTTGCTTCTTTTTTTCACTACATCGAATCCTATAATTATTTACTTATAGGGTTTATTTAACAAGTTCCCTTTCCCTTGTTCTCACTACTATCTCATTTCGATCCCAAAAAATGTCGAATTTCTCTCATAAAATGCGACTTTCATCAACTCTTCTAAGGCGTTTATTACAGCAAAGAGTTAATTCAAGAAATTTTACCACAACTGAAGGTCATCGTCCTACTATTGTTCATAAACGTAGTCTTGATATTCTTCACGATCCATGGTTTAATAAGGTAAATCTTATTATTTGGTTTTGTAAAATGACTTTGTTGAAAGATCAGTAGAAATGTTGTTTTGTTCGGTTAGTTGATTTATTTGTTATTGGAATGGAATCTCATGATCTGCAAATTGTTACTCCCTCCGTCCCAATTTAAGTGTCTTAGTTTGATTTAGTTTACCGAGGGTCTATTGGAAACAGTCTCCCTACATACCCTCCCCAGACCCCACCTTGTTGGATTATACTGGGTATGTTGTTGGTTTAGTAGTTTCACTGAGCATGGAGTTTAAGAAAGTTAAAAGATATTTTTGAATCTTGTGGTCTTAAACTAAAGATATGTGGAATGTACCAAAATACCCTTTAATCTTGTGATCGTAGACATGTAAGGTGGAAAGTTGGAATTAAGGAGTTGCGAAAAAAGGAAAGAGACATTCTGTTTGAATGGGACTAACAAGGAAAGTAAGACAAACAAATTGAAACGGAGGGGTATTATTATTCATTTTATGACGGGGCAGTTTGTGTGCACCTAGCCACCTAAACTAGTCTATCGGGGAAATGCACTGAGCAGTTTTTTGCCCACCAAGGTTGGACTAGATGAGTACACTTTGAGTGTTGTAGTTTGGACTTGAATTGGGACTTCTAGGTTGTTACTCCTATGCCTCAACCAAACGATCATCCCCTTGGACACTTGCAAATTGTTAATTATAGTTGCGCACTTCGGAGTGGAATTCCTGCATGCACTAAGTTCCCAGTGAATGGAAATTTAGGAACTTTGGGTTAAATATAAGCAATTAAATCCTGAAATTCAATATGAAAATGATGAAGCAAGAACTGGTAATTAGATAATTCCGGCTTCCCTTCTCCACTGGTGTTTGTTTTGTGCAATCTATGCAAATTCTTAACAAAGAAATAATAGATTGAAGGAAGCCAATGGATTTACTTTGGGGCTAAGGGAAGTGGTAGTACCTTATCGGCTTTCGATTATTGAACTGAAAGTACACTATTTCAACAAGGTATAAACTTTAGCCATCTGTATTTGGTAGGCTGTAGGCGTGAGATCCAATCCTCAAGTAGTTGTCCATATTGTGAAAACTTCCGCGTTTTTGTCTTCAGTACCAACAAAATGCATTCCTGATTTCGTAGTTTTGATTAAAGTATGTGAAGAAATGAACATTGAGTCTAACTCAATCCGAAAAGCTAGCTTTTGAGGGGAGGATTATTGAAGACAATATAAGGACATTACAACCCATTCCCTCCACTAATGTGAGACTTAACCCCCATTTCCCCCCCTGCCCTCGCACGCCTAGGACTGGACAACTAGAGCATGAATATTATAACACGGGGGACCCAACACTGAGAAACACAACAACATGAATTGATGGGTTTGACTTTGATACCATGGGATTGATCTTTGAGGGGAGGGTGCTCAACCAAGCGTCTTCCCAAGTTCTGATTGTTCTGCCATTTCCCGGTAGAAAACTAGATATTTTTAGTAAATTTGTTCCACAAGATCAAATTGCTTCCAAACTTCAAATACGTGTGGTGCGTTGTTAAGAGTCCCACATCGGTGGGTTAAATGGTACATGATCTCCTTATTTGGACTTGGGCAATCCTCCTCTCATGAGCTAGCTTTTGGGGTTGAGTTAGGTCCAAGATCCATTTCTTTACATGGTATCATAGCCAGGCCCGCTTAATTTATTTTTTCCGATGTTGGGCCCTGATATTAAAATTGCCCACGCACCAGATGTCCAGCCCTGGGCGTGAGATGGAGTGTTAAGAGTCCCACATCGGTGGATTAAAGGGTATATGGTCTCTTTATATGGACTTGGGCAATCCTCCTCTCATGAGCTAGCTTTTGGGGATGAGTTAAGCCCAAGTTTCTTTACACGTTTGTTGTGAACCAATGTTTCTCAAAGTGCTTTTCAACCAATAATCTCTTCCAAAGTGCATTGTCATCCTTGTTGAATCTCCAATGCCATTTCTGTGTAAACTTTCATTATGGCACTTCAACTGCTTGATCCCAAACCCCCATTCTTCCCGTTTCTAATAAAATTGTGCATTAACAGGACATGCAATTTTTTTTTTTTTGGTTGAAACTGCTTAAGTTCTATTCCTCAGCATTAAGGATATGCTGGCTACCTCCAAAAAGTTACAGAGCTCCTAAAATTCTACAATTTGATCTGCAGCTTCTATACATTGTTGTTTGCACCAAGAAAATAAAGATACAATTCTAACTTTCTGGATGGAATAGGATCTATCTTCAAAACATCCACTATTTCTCTCCCTCCACACAGTCCACCAGATGCAAGATGGTGTAATCCTCCACCATCTCCTTTGGCTTTTGCTTCATCCCCTTCTGATCCAACTACTTAACAAGTCTGCTGTATGTTCAGGCATGATCCATATAGTGTTAGTGAGATTGAGGAGAAGTGCCCAAAGGGGAGCAGTGAAGCTGCAATGGAGGAACAAATGTTTGTTTGTTTCCTCTGTTTTGTTACAAAAGAAAGAAACACCTTGACACCAATTGCATTCTCTTCTTCTCTAGCACTTCATGTGTGAGACAAACTCTCTTTATTTCCAACCATGTAAAACACTTCACCTTGGTAGGAGATTCACTTTTCCGGATGTAATTCCATTGATAATGTGGTCTCCCAGAGGGTTTCATCATCTTTTTTGTAGGCACGGTTGACTGTGTAGCATCCATCACTGATATGATCCCAAAAGATCTTGTCTGAGTCAGTTGTAAGGCCACTGGCAGTTGCTAGTTTTCCCAGTAAAGATGCCACCCTTTCCACTTCCCATTCATTTAAAAGTGTCCTGAAAGTCAGATCCCATTCTTTAGGTGGCCAGCATTCACTTACTCCTGCTTTAAGGTTGCTGCAATGTTGAACAAATCTGGGAATGAAACCATGAGAGGGGCTTGGTAAATCCAAGTTTCCATCTCTTACTTTTAGTTTGAGGTTTGCTTCCAACAGAGGCCATAGAGCCCTGATAGCTCTCCATACTCCAACACTATAGGGATCAATGACTTCCTTTGTGCACCAAGGTTTTGTTTCACCAAATTTTTCCTTGACTACTTCCTTCCATAGAGCATTTTTCACCATTGTATCTCTAGAGCCATCTCATCATTAGACAGTTATTCTATAGCCCTAAGTTTCTGATTCCCAAGCCACCTTCTTCTTGCTAAGTAGTACGTTTTTCCATTTCATCAGGTTGTAACCCTTCGCTTCTTTACACCCTTGCCATAGGAAGTTCCTCCTTAGTTTATCCAACTTTTTGATAACATTGAAAGGAGTAGGAAATAGGGACATTCCTTCGGATGTGTGGAGATGGCGGGAGATTGGAGATGGTTTATTCTTTGTTAGGTCAAGAGGTTACTAGGTGAGAGAGGAATGTACTTTCCCCATGACTCTATATGGGTTCCTAGAGTAGCGAGGAAGGTTGTATGGTTGGCAGCTAATCTGAGCAAGAGGAGGATTACTTGTGTCAGTTGGTGCTTTATGTGTAAGAGTGCAGGTGTAAATGTTGATCACCTTCTATTGCATTGCAAGGTGGCTAGTCGTTTGTGGAGAGTGGCTCTCAATTTGCTTAGGATGCGATGGGTGATGCCGGACGGTGAAAGAGGCTTTGCATAGTTGGAATCAGAGAAAAGGGAAGAGAAGATGAAGGGCATGGAGTGTCGCCCCTTTAGCAATTATGTGGGTCATTTGAAAAGAGAGAAATAGGAGGGCATTTGAAGGGGTGGAGGAAGATTTTGTAAAGTTGCAAGTAGTTTTTTATCACTAGTTTGGTGTACTTATGGGGTCCCTATTTGTATAGAGGATCGGGTCTCTTTTGTTGAGAATCATATTTTGGTGTAGATTCTCTCCTTTTGGTATACGGTGTGTATATGAGGATTCCCCCATTTGTTAATAAAATCATTTACCTTATAAAAAAATGGGAAATAGGGACATCTCATAATTGGGAAGAGAATCAAGGACAAATTTAATTAGGGTGATTCTACCCTCAAGTGATAAATATTGAGCTTTCCAACTAGTTAGTTTTTTCTGAGTTTTCTCCACTATGCCATCCCATATCTCCACTGTTCCCAATGACATGCCTAGGTAAGTTGTTGGCATATTCTCCACTTTGCACTCCAAAATATTTCCCAATTCTTGAATCTGTGGCACCTCTCTTTAATGGACCTTTCTGTTGCTTCAAAGACAAGTAGAATCTTCCTGATGTAGCATATTTGCTCTAACTTTGGTTCACAAAAAAGCACTGTATCATCTGCATTCCCCACCAACACTTGAAATCCCCTAATCCATCTGTTATGCAATGCTAGTCTCATCATGCTATCAAAACCTTCCATGGCTAGAATAAAGAGGAAAGGAGATGGGGGATCTCCTTGTCTAAATCCCCTTTCTGATTGAAAAAAAAACCACAGGTTGTCCATTTATCAGAATAGAGAACCTGGCAGTTTTAATACAGAACTCAAGCGATCTTAACCATTTGTTCCCAAAACCCATCTGCCTAAGGATGCTCAGTAGAAATTTCCAGTTAACATGATCATAGGCTTTCTCTGTGTCTAGCTTGCACATGATTCCAGGCTCCTCTCCCCTCAATCTTGAGTCCACACACTCACTGGCTATTAAAGTTGCATCCATAATCTGTCTCCCTTTTATGAAGGCCATTTGATGTTTGTTCACCAGGTTGTGCACCACCTTTGTCAGTCTTTCTGCCAATATCTTGGCAAATATCTTGTACACTCCACCTATCAAATTGATTGGTCTGTAATCCTTCAGTACAGAAGCACCTACTTTCTTTGGAATTAGTGCTAGAAAGGTGGCATTGAAGCGCTTTTCAAAAATCTGATGAGAATGGAAAAACTGGATAGTATTAATGATTTCTTCCTTCAGTAGCTCCCAAAAGGAGAGAAAGAAACTCATTGGATATCCATCAGCGCCAGGTTCCTTATCCATAGCACAGAGTTTGATACTCTCTAAAATCTCCTTTTCATCAAACTGCCTTTGCATCCATGCCTGTTCTTCATTTCAGATGACTGATCCTCATGAGATCCTTCACTGTCAATGGGAGACCTGGCCATATTTTGGAGAATCTGATCCACTTGATCCATTTGAGACTGAAACTGATCTTCCCCAAAAGTTCAACAAGAAGTTTCCGTTTATATATATATATATTTTGATAGGTAACTGAAAGAATTTTATTGAAGTAAAGAGGGAGGCAACTTTAAGAAAAAGCTGGATAGAAGTGCATCTAAAAGATAAACTTTACAGTGAGTGTAAAGAACTAAGAAACTCAGCCAACGCCTCCGGTTCTAAAACGTTTCCTTTTATATGGTGAAAAGCTTAATTGATATCCGATTTGCAAATAATACCGGGCTTTCCTGTTTTCATTCTTGAGTCCATGCATTTATTTGCAGTCAAAGCAGCATTCGTGATAGTCTATCACTAATAAAAATCATTTGGGAATTAGTGCTAAATACGAGAATATCCTTTTAAACCTTTCCGCAAGTGCTTTTGATTAAACCTTATAGAAACAACCAATCAAGTTAATAGGTTAATAATTCTTCAGTACTTCAGCACCATTGTTCTCCAGAATAAGAGCAATATAAGAGGAGTAGAGGTTCCTCTAAAAAAAATCATCATTGTGCTAGTGGTTTAAAGCACCCATCAGACCTCCTTTGATGGTAGGCTAGCTCATCTTAAAGAACCCATAATAATCCTAACTCGGAGCTTTGTTCAGATTCGTAGGAAAATTATAAACTGTAATTCCTTAGAATGTGATTTGGAGGTTCCGGAATGATTATTACCTGTTGTATGAGTATAACATTCAACATTGTCTGCCTAGCTTGTCTTGATCATCTGCCTGTGCTTGTAGCAGCTCATATATATAGATATAAATCCGGGCTTACAATAAAGATTAACAACATGATGGAGTTTAATATAGACAAGTAGATAAACTGGAGTTACCTAGAAAGCCGGTTTGATTTGGCTGATTTTTTACCGTCTTACCTATGAATAGAGTGTACAGTTTTTTGCTATCCTCTTGTAATTTATAAAGTAGGAACACCCTTGTTTTTGCTAATCTAATTATAGTACTGCTGGGAGGAAAAAATAAAAAAAAAAAAAAGAAAGAAGAAAGAAAATTATAAAAGGGAAACCCTGTTTAACTTGACCCAGTCGAGCTATCAAAAGTATATCTCTGAAGAAAAGATTTAAATCACCTTTTCTTTCTAGTGGATTGTATTTGACAAGGGGACAGCTTTTAGGTCCTTCATCATTTTCTTTCAATTTAAACAATTCATCTTCTGGTTTTTAAGTGCTTGAGTTGGAGTAATAACTGGCAAAATTGTCTATAGAAATGTGGATAATGCAGCCCATCTTGATCACCCGTGCTGATAAGTGTAGTGCGATAAGCATTTTCTTGCATTAAACTGTTTCATATTGTGAACTTCATGTGAACACTTGGAAAGACTGAAGTCAAGATTCATGGTAATATTTAATGAATTTTAGGGAACAGCATTCTCATTTACAGAACGTGATCGTCTTCACATACGTGGCCTACTGCCTCCAAACGTGATGTCCTTTGAACAACAAACTGCACGGTTCAGTAAGTTTCTATCCACTATTTTATTGCAATTATGTTTGGGCTATCTTCAAAGTCAAAATCTATGACACTATAGCATCTGAGTTTGTAATGAATAGAAACTTCCCCGCAACCTCTGAGTAGTTCATTTTTTTGAGTTTGAGAAGAAATTTGTAGTGTTCTTCACTAGTTGGAGACTTTTAAGATCATGTGGATTTTATAATGGATATTTGTCCCTTTTTTAATATGCTTGAAATTTGAATTGTTAAAGCTTACCAATCCTTTTCACAAAATTTGAATCCTTAAAGCAACAAATTCAGAGTTTTAATCATGTAGGCATCCCCCCCCCCCCCAAAAAAAAAAAAAAAAAAAAAAAACAAAGTGCGTTGGTGTTCTTTTATTGAGTTCAATTACTTACATTGCCAACTTTAAACCTTTTTCTGCATGCAACAGTGGCTGACTTGAAGAGGCTTGAAGTGCAAGCTAGAGATGGTCCATCTGACCCATACGTTCTGGCAAAGTGGCGGATACTTAATCGCTTGCATGATAGAAATGAGACTTTGTACTACAAGGTGAGTAACTCAACTTGTCCTTTAACAGCACTACATTGTCTTTTAACAGCATTATATTCTTTGGACATCACATACAATTACATTCCTATTTGTAAGGGGGAGGTCTTGAGTTCGACTCTAAACAATAGCAACATTTAGTTAATTTATATTGGTTTGTTATCAAAAAGTTGCATATGAGGAACTATGGCTGAGAGTTTTTCCTGTGGCAGGTTCTAATTGACAATATTGAGGAATATGCACCCATTGTGTATACTCCTACAGTTGGTCTTGTTTGCCAGAAGTACAGTGGATTGTTCAGACGTCCGAGGGGCATGTACTTCAGTGCTGCAGATCGTGGGGAAATGATGTCAATGGTTTACAATTGGCCAGCTGATCAGGTTGGTGCATATGTGAACTCTGCCAATCTATATGTCAAGCTTTCCTTGTTACTTTGGGGAGACATTTAAATATTCGATCTTTCCTACTAAATTAACGTGAACTGCTCTTAGACTTAGTTACCTTGTACAGATAGATCATTTGTACTTCTATATCTTCCCTCGATACATAAAGATGCATATTGTTTTGAACTTTTGGCTTACAAAAGGGCTGAATAGAAAACTGTAAAGTAATCGCGCTGGTGTTCTGCAATTAGTCAGCAGTTCAGGCGATTTTTCAGATAGACAGACAATGTCAAATGGATGACGAATCAAAAAAGAACATGTCAAATTGATTAGATCATAAAGCTATGCAGCACATTAATTTGCTTTTGCATAATATCAGGTAAACATTATTTGTCAAATAGAAGTTTTTCGTCGAAACAGCCTACAGCACGAAAGGAGAAAAATGAAGATCTTGTGGTACCTATCATGAAATATGAACATATATACAGTTCACTGCAAAATATCAATCGAATGATCCTTTACTGACAACCCATCCCTCAAAAAGGAAAACCAAAAAGATAAAAGAGGGAATAACTTCACTAGAGTTACAATTGGTCTTGTGAGATGGTTAACTCTTTCTTTTTGACATTGATCTTGTTCACTAGAATGAATGATTTTACTGCTTCTCCATTATGTTTTAGTGCTTAACTGCTTTTCATTTTTTTTCTTCTGATAGTTATTTTATATATCAACACTCAATAATGAAAGTGCATTTCATAGCTGGAGTTGCAATGTAGGTTGACATGATTGTTGTAACTGATGGAAGTAGAATATTGGGTCTTGGAGATCTTGGCGTTCAGGGTATTGGTATTGCAATTGGGAAGCTGGATCTGTATGTGGCTGCTGCTGGGATCAACCCTCAAAGAGTACATTCTTGCTCCATATTGCCATTTCATATTGCTTGACGAATAAGGTTTCTTTCATGTAGTAAGCACTAAAACCAAAAAATGACACGGGAAAATGGAAAAAAGAACTTTTAGGAAGAGATGGAAAGAGTATTAGTATGTCACGAGATTTTCTTTCTTTTTATTTGAGGAATTTGATTTGTTAAAAAAGGTTGATGCTATTGTCAGTGACTCTTGAAGCATTTCTACCTGTGCTTGCATTAGGAAATGAACAAAATGAAGAGATACCATGTCAAGCGCTTTATAACTTTCTATTCTGGTTCTTTTATTCTTTTTAATTAAGGTATTGTGTCATATGTAGTGAATAGTTGTAGTCTTTTATGGGTTTCTTATAGTAGAAGCTACTTTTTAATGGTACAACTTATCTTCTGACATTGCTGATGTAAGGCATCCAGATGTCTGTAATTCCTTATGATACAGTTTCTCTTTCCATCTTTAGTTTGTCGTACATACGTGTTTTTTTACTAAACTCTTGCCTTTAATATTCTTTAAATATACTGATTCTATTTTCTGTTTCCAATAGGTTTTGCCTGTAATGATAGATGTTGGAACTGACAATGAGAAGCTCTTGAAAGACCCTTTATGTGAGTACTTATTCTTTATCATGGTTAATGATAATGCACGACATAGTTCTCCAATGATCAAATCAATACAAACCAACTACTACATTATGTTTTCTTTAGTTTCTGGAAAATGTCCTGCATATGTGTCTTGTGTTTACATGAATGAATAGGAATATATTAACATAGCCAATTATTTTTAATATCTTAACTGAAGGCATGATCATACTACTCATTTAAAAGTGTGGTTGAATGGGATTTTATGTTGTGTATACCTGGCATTTGGAGTTACACTACTCCATCTATTATAAAAGAACTCAAGAAACAAGTGCATATGAACTTTGCCTAGCAGATGCTTAGCATTTGATCCAATCTACCCAAGCTAAAAATTATGGTCATCGCTTGATAGATGTACTTGCACCTGATACATTCTCCTTAGGCTATGTATATATGTGTTATTTAGTACTTATTCGAACTTCCCATTTCCATATTCTTCAAGTTTATCTACATGGATACTGTGGATAGTTGAAATCTCTTATTGCAACTATTATTATCCTTGATATTGATGATTGCTATCATTGCTTAGTACCTCTCGGCATGTTGAATGTGTTAGGATCGTTTTTTGATATCTATTGTTACTCAGTCATACTTAGCTTGCTACCAGTAATGCCTATTGATTCAGGATCTCTCTCTCTCATTCTTACTGACGTTGGGGATATTCCTTTTTCATGCTTACAGATTTGGGACTGCAAGAGCGTCGGCTTGACGGAGAGGAGTATGTTGAAGTAATTGATGAATTTATGGAGGCTGTTTTTACTCGTTGGCCCCATGTGATTGTGCAGGTACTTCCCTTGGTTCATTCGAGTTCTTTTCTTCATTCTCCTCATAGTTTCATCTTATGTATGTATTGCCCTTGAATTCACAGTTTGAAGATTTTCAAAGCAAGTGGGCCTTTCAGCTGTTGCAGCGTTATAGAAACAACTACAGAATGTTTAATGATGATGTCCAGGTGAATAACTTTATCAGTCATTGCCGAAGTATTTTAGTGTTTGGAAACATATGATTACAATAGTAAATGAGTGAATAATAAAAGTTATTGACCCTAATGATTGACATATTTAGGATTAGGGATATGATTTGCTCATAAATCGGATGAAGTAAAAGCTTAAGCTGGTACAAACATTGGTAAAACACTCAGGGCATCTACTTGTTATGTGTCTGCAAACCTTACGGGGAGAGAGAAAAGAAAAAACTTATGTCATTCACCCTGCTGTGTCTCATCTCATGTTATTTAGAGAGAGTGCAAAGGTTGCTCAATAATTACGATATTCATGTTTGCTTTACATGGCAATACTTCCACAATATTTGCTTGTTCTTGGATGCCAAACTAGGGTGGAATTTTAGTGGTTAAGCCCCCCTTGTTGTTGCACCACTTACTTATACCCTCTTTGCTTATGGAAACAAACAAACATATACTTGATTGATCAGTTGTGCTCAAGAAAGGATAGACATCTTTTTATTCATAGTCTTTAAACTCCCACTTATTCCTCTATAAGGGCATACAAGTTTATTTTTTCGATAAGGTAAATGATTTTATTTTGACGAGATATGCGGCGGAGTTGATGATAGATTAGAGGTTTGGAGACAGACCTGGGAGTCTAAAGGGTTCACGTTGAGCAGGACTAAGACAGTATACTTGGAGTGCAAGTTCAGGGACTAAGTCACTTGGCACATATGGAAGTGAGGATTCATACACATGTCATCTCCTGGAGAGGAAGTTTCAAGTATTTGGGGTCAATAATCTAATGAAATAGGGAGATTTATGAGGATGTTACACATCGTATTGGAGCGGGGTGGATGAAATGGAGGTTCACATCCGGTCTCTTGTGTGATAAGAATGTTCCACCAAACCTTAAAGGCAAGTTTCAGAAAGGGGAAAAGACACTGAATGTACCCTAAAGTTGTCCGAATAAGTTGAATACACACTCCGATTAGTTGGGCGACCTATTACCCCCTACACATATTAGAAGTGAATTTAATACCACCCTAGAAGCTAATGTGGCGCAAAAATAAAAATAATTAAAAAAGTGGCGTGTTTTGTTGAAATTTATTTATTTTTTTCCCTTGTTCTGTCGCAAAATACATATTTTTAGTACTATTTCCTCTGCTGACCCTTCCATCTCTCCGCCTAAAACCACTGTTGAACCACCACTAAAACCCAGCAGCAGATCCATTCAAAAGACCATTGTTTCCTCCATCCTAAAACAACCGGACAGCTACCAAACAAACCAGTGGATCGTCCCTGTTCCCCTGTGGAACACCAACTAAACCACCATCGTTCCCCTATTTCTTCCACCTGTGAGCTTAAGGTTTTGATTGTCCCGGTCTAAGCAAAATAGTCGAGTCAGTGGGGTTCTCATTCGACTCCCCACCCTCCCTTTCTTCATATTACGGTGGTGGATTTGGTTGTGGTGGTGAAATGTATGTTTTTTTTTTTTTTTGTAGTGGAGATGTGGGTTTGGTGGTGTATAGTGAAGAAGCAATTGGCATGATATGGAATTTTTTTTTTGAAATTTGACATAGTATCTTATGTGGCAATGACATGGCGATGATGTGGCACGAGTGTAAAACACCTCCCATTATGTGACTGGTTATATGTGCGTTGGGGGGGGCGGGAGCGTGTTAGTTCCACTTAAATTAAGAACAAAGGGGGTATTAGGTCGCCCGATTAGTTTGAATGTGTATTTGACTTATCCGGACAACTTTAGGGTACATTGATGTCTTTTCCCTTTTATAAAGTGGTGGTTAGACCAAGCTACTGTATGGGTGGAGTGCTGGCCGATCAAGAAATCACACGTCCAAAAGATGAAAGTAGCGGGAATAAGGATGTTGAGATGGATGTGGGCATACTAAGAGAGATAAGATTAAGAACGAAGATATCCGAGACAAGGTGGGAGTGGTCGGGCATCTAGGAGGAGATGCATAGATGCCCCAATGAGGAGGTGTGAGAGGTTGGCTATGGTGGGTATGAGGAGAGGTAGAGGTAGGCCAAAGTTCTCGGGATAGGTGATTAGACAGGGACATCTAGTCAAATTTGGGGCAGATGGGCTTCATGGGCTGAACTCAAGGCTAACGGGAGCAAAGGGGAATTATTGTACTGTGGGAGAGAATTGTGTAAATACTCAACAAGGGATTTTTCAATCACTTGCAGATTCGAAAGACGGACTTCAAATGGGCACTTACAGGGGTGTATAGACCACATACAAACCCTGAAAGACTTGAATTTTGGCATGAACTTGCAGCTGTCAGAGGTTTAGGGTCGGATCAAGATTACTGGAGATTACAACGTCTGCAGATATAGTGAAAGACTTAACTGCTCTAGGAGGTCCAAGGCAATGATTTCTCTTACATCATTCAGGAGCTGGAACTAATTGATCCCCCCTTAAATGGAGCTCAATTTACTTGGTCCAGGGGCGAGAACCACAATCAATCCAGGGGCGGGAAATGATCCCAGCAGTCATCTTTTGGGTCGTGTGGAATGAAAGAAACCGCAGGTGTTCTGATGGGTTATCAACTCATTCCTGAAGGCTAAATGCTTAGTTTTTTTGTTTAGTTGGAATTTTCTTACTCCTGTTAAGCATTGACAGTTTTGGACTTGTTGGCTTTGGTACTAGTATAGCTTTAATGTAATGGAGACTAACATGACAAGCCCTCTGGCTTTTGCTTCTTGGCACCTTCCAGTTGCCCTATATCAATGACAACATCTTACTTCATCAAAAAAAAAGGACATGACACACCTGCAGCTTTTCGAGGACATGACCCTAGATAGGAAGATATGAAGGTCGAAGATCAGGGTAGAATGTTAGTTGGTAGTCGAGCGTTGTCTAGTTTCCTTAGCAGTACTGGTATTAGTACTCTCCTACTATCTTATTTTTCGATTTAGTATTACCTGTTGTTTCCTTGGCTTTGGTTACCGCAGTATTTTTTGTTGTTGCTACTGTTCTCTTCTCCATTGTTTTCAGTTTGGCTTATTCGCTACTGTATTTGCATTACATACTTAACTCTTTTTTATATGCATTACTTGAGCCGAGGGTATATCAGACTCAACCTCTCTACCTTCACAAGGTAGGGGTAAGGCTGCGTACACACCACTTGTGGGATTACACTGGGTATGTCGTTGTTGTTGTTGTAAATGATTTTGTTAATAGTTACAAAATCTCAGGGATACAAGTAGGATACTAGTATACCAAACAACATACGATCTACAACATCATATGATTCTATACTAACTACACCTAACATTTTATACAAATTGGAACTTTATGGATGCACCAAAATGAAACTAGGAATGAGTCTCTATTCCTCGTGTATACTTAGTCACTCTCTATCCTTTCAAAAACCCTTTCATTTTTGGTTCTTCCATAGGACTCACATGAGTGTTAATGGTGTAACATCCCACACTCTTCGAATTTCTCTTCCTTCCTTTTAATGTCCAACCAGAGTGGCTCCTTCGCTATGCTCAATATCGTCCATTGCAACCCGAATCATCTCGAAATCTCACACCATAGAGGAGTGGCCACTTGCCACCTGACTATGTTGGAAGAGGTGGTCCACATTTTCACCTGAACATTGGTACATAAAGCACCAAAACATATATTTTTTTTTTCTTCAAAATTTTGCTGTCAGGATTGCAATCCTCTCTGCAAACAAAGTAAAAGACACACCTTTCTTGGTTCCATTAAGTCCAAACCGCTAATGTGGAAAATCGGATTCCTCCCTCACCAAGAGCTTATGATTTTATGACTTTATTGTTGACAATTCATCTATTCCCACTCCCATCTCCATGATTCTTGACTAGAATGTGATGTATTTCCTTATAAAGAAGTCAACCAGGCATTAGAATCCAGCTACTTCCCACTCATGAAGGTTCTTCCTAATCCTTACGTCCCAATGAACTCCCATACTGTAATTTTTCGATTTCGTACTACAATCTCCTTCTGGTTTGAGATGTTGTAAGTATTCGGAAATGTGAGTTTCAAAGTCCCATCTGACACTGCATGTGACTCTAAAAGCTGAGTTTGCTTCCATCTCCTACCCTAAAAGTTATGTTCTCGACGAAGTACCATCCTTCCATAATATATCTCCAAAGTTCGCACTCAAATGAAAAAGTGGTAATTTTTAGTCCTCCACCTTCCTTTCACAATTTCATATTTTTCAGCTATCATCTTCTATAGAGCACATCTTCCTCGATAGAGAATGCTACTGAATTCTGGAACTCCACAACCATTTCTCAAATAGGGCCTTGTTTAAAACTTGGAGATTTTCAACCCCAAGATCTCTCCCTCATATCTTTGGAGACGTAACAACTTCCCTGCTCTCTAGTTGAACTTCCGATTCTCATTTGCTGAATCTTGTGGGATTCCTTTTGAAACCTTTCCAATTTACTCGTGATACTGATGGGTGCGTGAAGCATTGACCTGAGACGTGAGGAATCTCGATAGAGTACTCTTAATTAATACTTCCTTCTCCCCTCTCGATAAGTATCTCTTTCGTGGTCCTGCTAACCTCTTCACAGCTCTCTTAACCACAAGGCTTCATGCTGCTTTGTCCTTTTTGGAAGCGCCCAATAGTAAACCAAGATAAGTTGTTATAACTGCTCCAAACTTGCAATTTACCACCTCAATCCTCAGTATTGTCCAGTTCACCCATTGGAATGATCTCACTTCCGAAGTTGATCTCAGGCCTGACACTACCAAGAACCATATAAGAACATGTCTTAGTTCATAATGTATGCGTCGCAAAAAACTACAGTGTCATCTACGAACTAAAGTTGTAAAATCTTCACTGTATGTTTTGCTCCTATTGCTGTAGAGAAGCCCCTCAAGTGACTAGCCACTTGCAGTTCCCATAGATTTATTCATCATTCTACTCAATGCTTTGATTACCAGAATGAATAACGAGCCTGCCATTCACTTTGATTGGGAATCTGACCGTTGGTATGCAGAAATTGATCTACTTCTGCCACCAATCTCTGAATCCCATCTTCAATATTATAAAGTCTAAGAACTTCTCGTTCACATGATCATAGGCTTCCTTCTGGAGTCTACCACTCTGTTCCCCAACAAAGCCGCATCCAGAATTTGTCTTCCTTCCACGAACACATTGTAAGAAGTAGATATTGTCTCATCTAGCACCTTCTTTACTATACAAGAAAGTACCTTAGAGATTATTTTGTAGATGCTTCCTAGTAAACTTATAGGCTGTAGTCCTCGATGTTCATCGCTCCCACTTTATTCCATATGATGGTCAGGAAGCATGCGTTGAGGCTTTTAATACATTTTCTGATCTCCAGGAATGCAACAATAGTCTCCATTACAGGAGACCATACTCCAATATGTTGGAAGAAGGGCAGGGTAAATCCATCTGGTCCCTCGTTTTCTCATTGCCCTCTCCAATTACTCCCCCATTATCTTCTCCTATTTGATTGATCATTAGCCTTTCGAGCTTCGTTCTCCAACTCACTTCCTCTTTATACAAGCTTTCATAGAATTATACCATCATTCCACTTACCTCTGGTCCCTTAAATACCCCTTCATCCACTTCCACGTGCTCTGTGAAGTTTCTCCTTTTATTCGCTATTTATACCCTATGAATGAATTTTGTATTTGAGTCCCCCTCCTCCAACCATAAATCCCTATTTTCTTGTCCCCAACTAGTCTCTCGAGTTATTGTCGACGTGTCTATCTCTCTTTATCACCTCCTTCCTCCCCTCCTCAAACTTAAGGTCTCTCATCTTCAACTCTACCTTCTCAAAATACCTCACTATTTCACACCCATATGTTCTCTTTTAGCGTCTTCAACTTCTTTCCAAGTGGTTTGCTCATGACTACGTATCCATTTTCACTAGTCTCGCCACTTTATCTCCGAAGCTCGTAGCCTTAAGTTACATATTCTTGAATATGAAAGTGGCACCCATGCTTCTTTCCTTTGCAACCATCTAAATGATGGGTGAATGGTCCTAGATAAGCCTAGGCAGGGAAATCTATACAATGTTAGGTGCCATTTTCCCTCAAGAGGTTGAGTCCTATGCCCTAGCTCATGGGAAATTAGCCTCAGTAAGATCAATAAGAAAATGGTTATTAATAAATTCCTAGAACTCCTCCATAGCCCTTGACAACATTCTGCAACCCATCCTTCCCTCTAGGAACCTTGGACTGAGGGAGGTTTATGTAGTCGAAGAAACTGGAAATGTGGTCCCTGTAACTATGGGAAAAGGGAAGTCAACTAAATTGACCATAATAATGCTTTCCTTCATTTTTTTTTTAAAAAAAGAAAAGAAAAAACTAAATTGACCATGATGTTGATGTGGCTCCCAATATTGGTACATATTTTGAATGTCTCATAGCCGGTGCATGATGTTTAAGTATTACTATGTCAAATGGTGGGAATTGTGTTTGAATGTAAAAACTTTCAAGCTATGGTTGTGAAACTGAGAGAACTCAAATCTTGAAGGAGATACTAGAGTACACGAAGAATTTCTTCTATTTTGCTTGCTCCTAATTCTATAACCTCGGCCTGGGACTGGAGATAACAAATGGCATCCATCTTTTGATACATTATTAGCCTTTTGTTTGTGATGGGTGTTTCTTACTCTCAACTAGACAGTTTGCTTAAAGTATCCTGATTTTCTCAAGTCATTTTCACAATTTCCTCTTGAAATTTAGAGCCGTACTTCATCATTCTTGTACGCGTCTGCTCATATCTTCAGATCAGATATATTCCTTACTGAAGTTCCTTAAATTTCCTGTGCTCTTCATTGTTTAACCAAGTTTCACATTACAAGTGTGGTACAATTTGTTTTCTACTCAGGGAACTGCAGGAGTTGCTATTGCTGGTCTTCTAGGAGCAGTAAGAGCACAGGGAAGGCCAATGATTGATTTCCCAAAAATGAAGATTGTGGTGGCGGGTGCTGGAAGGTTAGACTAGTAAACTATTCTTTTCCTATCACAACGCCCATGTATTTTCTTACTCGAGTCATTGGCATGCCATTATGCAAGAACTACTTCATTCTTTATATACTTCGTTCTTTCTAGATTGCATTGATGTACTATTGTTTCCATGTTCCAAGTCAATATTACCCTGAATCGTAGAAATAGTGTTTGATTAAGTATAGTGAATTTGGTTATTCAGTCTTTGCATTAGTGGTTGTATGGTTAGTTATGGTAGAAGATATCGGGGGTGATACTTAAGAGGAATAAGGTCTCGTGTTGAGTTGAGCTGCTTTCCGTTTCACATGGGTTCTTTGGGGGGGTGGGGGGATGGAGAGTTTGACAATGTTAAAGAAAATGGACCTTGGATCCAATTCAACACAAAAAGCTAGCTCGTGTTGTGAGGATCAACCAAGACCATATAAGGAGACCACCACCACCCTCAATCAATGTGGAAAATTCTTAACACCTCCTCGTACCCCTAGGGTAGGATTTTGGGAGCATTGGCAACATAACATGCGGCACAATATTGTGTAAACCAATAGTAGGGATGAGTCTTGCTTTGGTACCATGTTAAAGAAGAGGCCCTAATAACTAGCTCATGACTTGAAGATTGTCCAAGACCATACTAGGAGACCACAACCATTCAATTAATCTGGAACACCTAATAGACGAGTAGAATGCTACCTGAGACATTTGATGCTCTGAGCTTTTCCTCTTTTTGTTTTCTTAGAGCTTCTTAAGGTGCCTTTTACATTTTGGTAAATCTTTAAGGTTTCTATTTTTTAAATCTTTTAGTAGTGCAGTGCAGGAATAGGGGTTCTTAATGCCGCTAGGAAGACAATGGCAAGAATGCTAGGGAATACTGAAATTGCTTTTGAAAGTGCAAGGAGTCAGTTCTGGGTGGTCGATGCCAAGGTAAGCATCTCCTCATTTGTTCCTTTTTGACTCAAAATTTTCTTTGAAGCTTCAGTCTACCAATATAACATTTTTTTTGTTATGTTCCTTCCTCGTGTAAATGACATTCTTGTTATTCTTTTTCTTATTGTGGGTTACATGACTACATCCTGTTCATAATTATCTTAAAGAATCTTTACCTTTCCCTTTATCCTATTTTCGTCATTATCTTTTTAGTAATAGTAGAAATGATAGTTTTCATAATATCTTTGTTGTTCTTTTTAAGTGCATTTAACTTTTGAAAGATGTTGTCTAACCGTTGAAATGGTAATAAAGACAACAAACAACAACAAAAAGCTATGCCTCAGTCCCAAATAAGTTAGGGTCAACTATATATATCCTCACTAACCATGTTACATCATATAAACTTATCTCAGATCAATATTATACAAAATAATAATAATAATATAATAAAATAAAGAGTACTAGAAGTTCTTTATGTTTTCTACTGACCTATAAGTCTTTGAAAGGCTAAAAGAATTCCTAGAAAAGCATAGGAGATAAAGTAAAATGCTAACATGATAATTTTATTCTCAACTAATTGGCATCAGCTGTATAGATCTTTTCTTTGATGTACCCTATTTCGCTAAATTTGCATGTCTTCCAGATTGTAGGTCTTTCGGCACAATTTCCTTCCGAAAATGTAACAAAGATAACATAACCGAATAATTAAAACTACTGTAAACTGCATTTTCCTATAAAAAAAAAAAAAATAAAAAAAAAAAAAAACTACTGTAAACCATAGAAAAAAGAATTATTTTCTGTAAAACATTTTGCTAGCTCAAATGACGAAATATGTTCTTCCACCTACTATACTTATCCAACCTTAAAAGCAAGTCAGACATCAAGGTTTAGAATGAAAAGCCAGCAGTTTCCGTTTTTGCATTTCTTGGGTGTAGAAAAATCAGAGAGACAAGATAAGATTCTTCCCATGGTGGAGTAACCCTGATCCTGAAGTACAGTTCTGTAGTCATCAGTGAGTTGCTCTAGATTTTAAAATGTATTTTGGATCTATTTGAAATGTCTATATTTTACCATCAGTGGGGAGATAGTTTGAGAGAATAGAAGGAAAGAGAAGAATAGTTGATCTTGAAAACTCTAAATGTTGCAATTATCATTAAAATGAAGTTTTTGGTTCAAAAGGCTGCAGCAAAGATAACTTCTTAAACCCCGTTTGTTCCACATAATCCTTGAACGCAAGTAGAAGTGAAAGAATGATGTAAAGAACATCAAACTAGCTGGGAAAAGTAGGTTACAAATGCTATTCTTTTTTTTTCCGACCTCCTCCATGGTGCATATCCAGTCTTCTCAAAATCTTTTAGAGTTCCCAGAGGAAAAACTAAAATACATTTTGAAACAATAGAGAAAAAAATTCAGAATCAATTAGGAAGAGGTCAATTATACAAACAACTAGTGGTACTTGAGTTTCGACGTAAACTAAAATAACATTATGCTTATAACTAAAATAATGTTTTGAACTACTCCTGTCTTGTTTCAGGTCTACCATTGATCCTAAAGGTCCCAATAACCCTTGGGAAGCATAATTGCAAGTTCTTGCAGCCGATGTATCTGTGAATGGATTTCAATTGAAGTTCATGGGCATTCTAATAAATCTAGTAAGACGAGGTTCCAGAGGAACTGAGAGATATATTTTCATTTGTAAAGTTTGCCCATTTGTTACCTTTTTCACTGAGGAAAGAGAGTGAACTTCAACCTTACCAGTTTCAAAAAAGAAAAAAAAAAAGAAGAAGAAGAAGAAGAAGAAAGAGAGTGAACATAATAGAAAACCTTCTAGAAGGGAAGCCAACTGAATTGAGCTTTCTCTTTCCCTTAGAGCATGATCAAGTAAGTGGAAGCTTGGGAGGAAACAAATATATGCACGTGCTATTCCCTTTTTTCATTTTATGTGTCTCAGTTTGACTGAGTACGAAGTTTAAGTAAAGAGGACTTTTGAATCTTGTGTCGTAAACTAAAGGTGTCTATGACATACCAAAATTACCCTTTGAATCTCGTCGTCTTAAACATGCCATGTTAATCCTATAAGGGACTGTCATTGAGGGATAAAACGGGAATATTGGAATTAAAAACTCACTAAATATAGAACGATCCATTCTTTTCTAATAATAGATGGACCTTAGGCTTAATTCAACCCAAAACTAGCTCATGAGGTGAGGAATGCTCGAGACCATATAAGAAGACCAAGTCCACATCACAACTGATATGAAAGAACTTAACACCCTTGCCTTTCCGCATGCCCAGAGCCTGCCAACCAACTGGAGTGTGAACAACATGATATTGGGCCCCGACATAAGGTAAATCAAGAACTGGGATGGTTTGGCTATGATATGATGATGGCAAATGAACCTTGGGCCTAATTAGTGTTGTCAAAGGTGCGTTGCCGCGCTGAAGCCCTGAAGCGAGGTTCAAAACATGCTGAGCACTTCGCCTCGCTTAATGTGCGCTTCGGTGTCGTCATCAAGACTATAAGACAAACTTTCCCTGCGCGTTCTCTGATGAGGTGACACTAAACAATTGATATTTCACTTTATCGTAAAAAAGGAATTAATTTCTTTGTCCATTAATTTGTTATTCATGCTTATTACTATTAGTCTTGGGTTTGCCTTAGTAGAAGATGCCCTCTTTGTACTTTAGAAATACCCAATCCGGAGATAAAAAAGAATACACTTCGGGGTTCTCTGGTTCAGCTAGGTCCATAGTTCCGGAATTTATACGTGAATCAAGATCGATAAAAGGAAGTTTACAGAACTTTTGATTTAATTAAAAAGAAGTCTATTTGAACTTCCACGTGGCCAATAAAAAAAATTGGGCATTTTAATTGAGTTCCCACGCGTTTTGACGACATGCATTCACTTTCTGGGCCATGTCACCGAATAAGGTGGTATTTATTCTACTTTAAAATAGTTGAATGGGGTTATAGGACCCCCGCAAAGTATAAGTGTGTTACAGCAAAGTTCAGGGGTATTTTTATGCATTTTCCCAAGAAAAAACTGTTTGACTCCCCAAATAGTTACACCTTCACAATTTTTACATAAATGGGAGGGAGGGAGCATCTTATTTTTATGTATACATCTTTTTTTTCTCCCTTCGTTATACACCTTCCTTTACTAAATCATGCACTTTAAGTAGATTTTGTGCTTACCCTAACAAAATTTGGTACTTTCCTTTACTTTTGGTCTTTGACAACATTAGCATGGACATTTGAGTAAAACTCTAGATTATTTACCTTATCAAAAATAATTTGAGTAAAACTCTAACGTTGTATGTTCTCAGTTCATTATTTCTTGTATCTTGTTAAAAAAGTCTCGTCCACTGCGGTGATGTCAAAGACTTGTGCCTAAGTCTTGAAGGCAGGTGCAGCAAATGGTGGATGCTTTTCTTAGTTTAGGTGGTGCTTCAGTGCACGCATAAAGACACCAAGCTACTATGAGACGCCTTATACCCATGAGCTCTATCTTTAAAGATGATTTTATTAAAAAAATAAAAAGTCAACAAAGGGGTATAATTTGTTAGCGAATGGAATGAATGAATTTGCTACTGATTATAAATCGAAATTATAAATTTACTACTCCCTTCGTTTCATTTTATCTCTTAGTTTGACTGGGCACTAACTTTAGGAAAGTACGAGAGTTTTAAATCTTGTGGTCTTTAAACTAAAGGTGTGTATAATGTACCAATACGCCCTTCGAATCTTGTGGTCTTAAACATGTAGTGTGAGATGTTGGAATTAAAGAGTTACTAAGAGCCCGTTTGGATTGGCTGATTAGTTGGTCAAACCAGCTTATAAGCCATTTTTTAAACTTATATGGGTGTTTGGTAAAATAGAAAACAACTTAAATTAAGTTAAAAAGTGCTTAAAATAAGCCAAAATCAAGAAGTTGCTCAAACCCAACTTAGTTTTTTTTTTTATTATTTTTTTATTTTTTGGCTTAAAAGCCATTTTGGTTTGACCAACAACTTTACCCTTTTATCCCTTATATTTTCTGTTAATTCCAATACTACTCTTACCTCTAAAAACCCTTTAAGCACTTTTATCCAAACACGTAACTGCTTATTTATAAAATAACTTTCAGCACTTAAAAAGTAGTTTAAGCACTTATGCTTAAAAGCCACTTTTTTCCGGCTAATCCAAACGGGCTCTAAGTATAGAATGTGGCATTCTTTTAAAATAGGGACTAAAACGGAAAGTAAGACACATAAATTGAAAGAAGGGAGTATACGAAAACTAGCACTTATTCTATATTATGAACTTAAGATTTCATCTTTGTGTCTGAATCAGAAGTGTAAAATGATATTGAACTTCTGATTCAATTATTTTTCAATTCAAATAGTGTAATTTTTTCTTGTATTTACAGTAACTCTTTTCCAATCATTCAAACAATTTTTATTTGTTTCTTCATTTACGCCGCGTTTCACTAATGGTTGCGCTTGAATTATGCCTTGCACATAAACCTTCTCAATCCTTGGTGCTTTTCTATGCACCCCTTTGACAATGCTGATCCAGAGCCCAAAGCATACAGATATAAGTGAAAGCACAAGCCCTATGAACAAGTAAAAAATCTGCTGGTGGTTTGGGTATTCCATAAAAGATGGGAAAGAAAGTACAGATACAGCAACAGAGTGGAATATTTGACGAATAGCGAGTAAATATAGGGTTACCTGGTACCTGTTGCTTGTGGGAGGTGACAAGTAGCCCGTGGAATTAGTCGAGGCGTTCGCAAGCTGTCCCAAACACTACGTTTTTTTTTTTTTTTTTTTTTTTTTTTTAAAAAAAATATAGGGTTATACCACATTTTAAGTATCAACCTCCTTTGGCAATAATTTTTTGGGCTAACTTGACAAGTAAGGTCGTGAAAAGTGCTGACATGCTTGTTGCCTGTGAGCAATTCTCAATTTAGACTTTGGTTGTGCGTTAAATGCATTTAATGTAGTTCTTTAGATTGTCGTAAGTAGTCTGATCCAATGGCTACAGTACGGCGATATTGTAAATGTAGTTTGGACTTGTTTTGCTTTTCTATTAATATCTTCCTTTGTGGATATGAAATTTTTTGAGGATGTGAAATGTATTAGGTGGGTTTAACTATGACATAATTATTGATGGGTGTTTAACAATGTATTTAGGGATTAATTACTGAGGGACGTGAAAATGTTGATCCCGAGGCTCGCCCATTTGCCAGAAAGATCAACGAGATTGAACGTCAAGGACTAAGAGAAGGTGCAACTCTCGCGGAAGTGGTAATTAGCCTTTATCCTTTCATGAGAGAAAACTTTCTCATTTTTTATTTAAGAATTATGGTCTGTCTCATCTTAGTGTAGGGCTCGGAGTTCTCATATTTTCTCAATTATTTACTGTGAATATACGCAAGTAAATATATATGAAAGGAAAATTTTCACATGACGACTGTTTCATTTATCAGATAAACATTTGAGATCTCAAGGAAATGTTGACCGAGGCAAAAATAAGAAACAGTAGTTGTGTTCAAATGCATTTAATTATGTTGGTGGGAAAATAGAAGCTAATTGGACAGAGGAGCGGAAATAATATGATGGTGGCTTAACTCTGATAAGGCCAGTCAAGATAAATTAGATTTTATGGTTTACCTGAACAATGGTGCTTAGAACTTGTTTCAACATGAAGAACTGAACATGGATTTTGGTGCGATAAAATCTTCCCTAGCTAAAAGTGTAAAATCATTCTACAAAATATAGCAAATATAGGTATTTATGAGATTGTGACTTAGCTTTGAATCACATTGCCGATCAACTGTTTTCTTAACTCGCATGGCTTGTCTTTTCCATTGTGAGAACTGAGAAGCCATGACAGAGCTGAAGAGAGAGAGTTAGGAACGCGATGGAGAGTATAGAGATAGAAGCTTATATACCAATATAAATGCATTGATTCATGATTGAAATATCCCATTTGTTCTTTGCCATGTACTATTAGTTTGACACAAATTACAATGTATTGATTCCGATCAGGTACGCCAAGTGAAGCCAGATGTACTTCTTGGTTTATCTGCTGTTGGAGGCTTGTTTTCAAAAGAGGTACAGCATGTAGAAATTGATAATTTGAATTTCTTTTAGCTACATAAATAAGTACACTTGCAAATTTTGTAGCATGTAGGCTGCGTTATTTTAATATGATAAATCTAAATATGAATTCTTAGTTTTTATACTATTGTCAAACGATCATGAAAAGTATCATTCAAAATTAAAACAGAGAAGAGTCATGCTAACTAAAGAAGTTAATTTATATTTTAATTACACATATTTGACATAAAAAGGTTTGTTTAAATATACTACCTCTGGTCCATTTTAAATGTTGTTTTAGCCAAGACAAATTCGATCCAAAATAAATGTCGTTTAAGGAAACCAAGAAGGCACTAATTATTCTTTTCGAAATCTACTGTTGGTTCAATAAATGATCTATACGATATCAGCCTTCCAACAATTATTACTCATTTTGAGGAGAGAGAAAGTCTAATTTAGTCAAACAACCCTTATAGTTAGTGCTACTAAATAGTTTTTTTAATGGTGCTCCAAAACCTTAAACGGCATTTAAATGGACCGGAGGGAGTATTTTAAAATTGCATGTCAAATTCTAATATAGCATCTAATTTTTGGTTTTACATGATCAGACATGCTTGCTTGATTCCAGATTTAGCGTTTTATGTGAAAAATTGACATATTGAGTGGTTTTTTTATGTTGATTAAGTACATTTGATGTCTCCCCTTAGTTCATTGTTTTAAAGTGTTTATGATCATCAAACACTCCATGTATCTCTAGCTGAAATCATTTCCTCTGTTTCTTGGATGAAATTTGGCAGCTAGAAAAGAGAGAATCGTTCTTGTCTTGTCATACAATGTGAAACCTCCATGCTACTTGCCACTAAAGAATGTCAGTTTTGTAATAGTCTATCAACATTGAGGCATATGATGATTGAATTTTCATGTTCAGTGCTTCAGTAAATTCATTGTAGCAGACTTGCATCTGCATGCTAACAAATAAAGAACAGGACAAGACCAGTTTAAGGATTCTCATTTTCCATTTCAGATCAATAGCTTATTTTGTTTCTGATTTAAAAGTTTAACATAGAAACTATTGTGCTTTAATTGGAGCACAGTGTTTCCCTCCCATATCTTTCTAAGCCATCAGTGGCCGCTTAAAATGTGTGGGAAGACATTTCCCCCCTCCGCCCCTCCCTCTTTTTTGTTTTTTGTTGGCTTGGCTTGTGGATTCGCATTCGTACACCGGAGAAAATGAGCTGCTTTAAACATTACTTACAGAGGGGAAAAAAGGAGAATGGTATATATTAATTGAAAACATAAAAGGTCTTGAGAAGTTGTGAACATTTCAGGTACTGGAAGCCCTTAAGCATTCAACTTCAACCCGGCCTGCAATTTTTCCAATGTCAAACCCAACGAGAAATGGTATATACTAATTGAGAACATACAAGGTTTTGAGGTTGATAGCTTTCTCATTCACTGTTTTCTTCATTAATAGCTGAATGCACCCCTGAGGAAGCATTTTCTATAGTCGGTGACAACATCATTTTTTCAAGTGGAAGCCCATTCAAGGATGTGGAACTTGGTATGTCTAGTAACCATTGGTTCTAAAATCTGCTATCATTCTTCTGGGTTCCTCCGTCTTGATAGAGTTTTCATACTTTTCTCCTTTTTGTTGGTAACTTTTGGAATACTGGTTTGCATGTAACTATTATACATAAATAGCAATTACAAAATAATATCTGATGTAATCTGTGATACCCCCCTTGTCCCATTTTATGTGACTGATTCTTGACTGGGCAGGTAGTTATTTTATAAAACCAAGATTTATGACATATAAGCTAACTATATGCCAAATACGAAAATTGCCCTAACTACCAACAGGTAACTTGAGAGGTGGTAAGTGTTCCACATAACCCTTCCTAATAAAAATTAGTTTTTTATCTAGCGGGGTTCCAACAAGTCAAAAGGGGATGTTAAGCTTAGATAGTTTTCAAGTATAGAAAAGGTGCCCGTCTTTTCATAAATATTAATTAGGAAAGAGAGTCGAGATAAAATAGAAAGAGGGGTGGTTTTTAGGTATAAAACAAAAAGTCATGCTACTATTTTATCTGTCATGTACATAATTAAGACTAATTCTATTTATTTGCGAGTTTAATATTTTAAAGTTGATCCAATTTCTTGTTTATGACAAATACTACTTAATTTAGTCATGAACTAATTAAGGAAACAAATATCTTTTAAGTAATTTTAAGTGCATACGATTTTAATGTATACAGAGTTTTTAGTGGTTTGAAATCTAAGGATTGCTTATGCCAAGTCTAATTGGAACATAACCAAGTTTTATTCAGACGTTGTTCGACATTTAAGACAGGGACTTCCCTAACTTGGGTTGAGAGATACAACAAAATTGCAATATATTGGGTGGAAAAGTATCTTGTATGATTAACTTGATCTTTATTTGAGAGTTTCTCTGTGTTTCTTTTATTCTCTCTCTCATATGAGAAAAATGCTACTAATAGGAAAAGGCAAATGTTACAGTCCACTTTTCTGATATTTATTTTGCCCAGTTTATTTGGAAAAAAGAGTTACTTCTTTGTGTAACGTTTATATGATTTATTCTTGCTTTCGACAAGAAAAAGATGAATCATGGTCTTCAAATCATGTATAGCCAACATAAAAAATAGAAAATCTTGTAACGAAAAATTTGGTAAACTTGATATTGGTATAGATAAAGGCATACAAGATAAATTGATATCAGATGATAATATGTAAATCTTATTTGGGTTAACAATGTTTTATCTGCATGTGAATTTTGCAGGAAATGGTCAGGTTGGACACTGCAACCAAGCAAACAACATGTTCCTTTTTCCTGGGTTAGACTCCAAATGTCCAAAGTTTAGATAGCTAGTCTAAGCTTTTCAATATTCTCTGTTCTGTTGACTTTCTTTCCTCCTAACAATATTTTCCATACATGCTTCAGAATAGGACTTGGTACTCTTCTGTCTGGATCTAGAATCGTTTCAGATGGCATGTTACAGGCTGCAGCAGAGTGGTACTTCCCTTTTTCGATGCTTTTGTAAAGTTTCAAGTCTATTGATCTATTAGCACATGGTAGCTTCTACCTCGATTTTCTAACTACAGCGTGGATTTTGCAGCTTGGCTGCATATATGACAGAGGAGGAGGTGCTCAAGGGGATTATATACCCTTCGATATCCAGGTATATGCTTTAGGATTACTAGGGAACTTCAATTTACAGGTTTACAGGGGACAACTCAGTTACCCAAAAAAAATAATTTTATGGGGTGGGAGGGTACTTCGATTATACGAACCGGAACTCTGAGACTAGTAAAAGAAATTGTTGATTTTAATTTTTAAGTCGGAATAAGTAAATAGGATAAAAATATAACTAGCAAAATTCAATCTACTGTTGGTAACTGTGGTTTTTTTTTTTTAATTCAACTAAAAGCTAATAAAATTAAAATTCATGGGACTTGTGCCCACACCTTGGGCTTATATCAGTGAGTCTTAAATCTCGCCCGTGGTAGGCAAAACGCATCGTCTCACACCCTCGCCTTTTATCAAACTGTTGGAACATAAATTGTGGAATGTCATTTGCATAAAAAATTATGTGAAAGCGCTAAGTCCGCTCACATGTTTTGTTGCTGCTCAACCAGTTCCTAGCAGCAAAGTTAAACATTTACTGCTGGGAATTGTCAGATCAATTCATATTTCATATTTACTGCCATCTAAAAATAGATAAGGAATATAAATTTCTCAGTTTGAATCAGAAGTTTCTTTCCGATACAATATACAAAAATAGAATTTCAGAATAAAAAAATTCAATTTCAGAGAAAATGCATCTGAATTTCTTTAGTTTGGACCGATAAGAAACTTGTCTCAAGTTGGGGCAGCTCTGAAGATCTGCCAAAATCCCAGTGAAACCTTCTTTGATATCAAGTAAATGTCGTCGTACAAAGCTCCAGACTTCCTCAACCTTCTTAGATCTTGTTCTCCGTATCTGAAGAATCATTTTTACATTTTGAAATGCATCACTAAGATGTCATTGCTCTATATGCTTGAGATTTACATTGTTAATAACAAAGTTAATGATCTATTTTCATCACAGTATACGCGATATAACAAAGAAGGTAGCTGCAGCTGTGGTGAAAGAAGCTATAGAAGAGGATCTGGCAGAAGGATACCGTGAAATGGACAGCCGAGAGTTACAGAAACTTGATGAGGTATTTTTACTTCATTCGTTATTTCCTTCTTATCATGCTTTGAATTGCTTGTCATTATGTGGAGGGTCTACCGGAAACAGCCTATCTACCAAGGTAGGGGTAAGGTCTGCATACACTATACCCTCCCACTTTGTGGGATTCACTGGGTATGTTGTTGTTGTATCTCTCTATGTACCAGTCATCTTTGTAAATACCAAGGAGTTCCCATAGCTGTCTTTGCACCAGGGACTTTTATTCTGACTGTAATTAGTTACCCAGTTATTGGATGAACAAACCAAAAGCATATAGGATGAAGTAAGTGCTGTTTGCATTTGTTATAGTTGATGGAATTAGCAAGGAAGTCAACTAAATTGAACCCACTGGAAGCATAAAGGGTCTCGTAATAAGCTAGAATTAAGACAGAATATATTGCAAGCTAGGCTCCATAAGAATGAGGGCATAAGAAGAATGAATGTGAAATGAGATTAGACGAGATTGTGGTGTGTAAATGCAGGCAATTTGGATATCTAAGTTCATTCTTCTGGTAGAATGGCAGTGATAGATAGAGATTTAACACAGAATTAAAATAGGATAGCCAAAATGGAGGAGTGCAACAAGGGTGCTATGCAACTGAAAGGTTGCCTAACAAGGTGAAGGATTAGTCCTATAGCATGAATGTGAGACTAACAATGTATGCAAGCAGTTGTTGGGCCTCTACGACCTGATGTACCTGCAAGATTGATGTTGTAAAAATGTGAATGTACAATTGATGTGGGAATAGACAAGATTGGACAAGATCACAATGATCACATCCAATGGAGGGTTAAATTAGCACACATAGATGATAATATTTAATGAAGACGCCTTAGATGGTTTGGACATGTCCTCCGTACATCTACTAATGCACTAGTTCGTTGGTGTGATAATATGATGATAGAAGGTAATAAAAGAGGATGAGGTATGCCTAAAATCATATGGAGAGTCGGGGAACTTATCTCAAACGACCTACAGAACTATGGAGAACTTAGCTGAGAACTGAACACACTTTAAGTAAAGAATTCATATTCGCCATACCTATTAATTAGGATTGAACTAGCTATTGGTTTTGGGATAAGTGTGACATCTGAGAACCTATTTGCCTCAGAAGAAAGATAATTTTATGTTGGAATGGTGCTAAATATAACAAATGGATATAGAGAATTCATACAACCGAACCCAAAAGCTAGTTCACAAGGCGAGGATTGCCTAAATACCATATAAGGAGACCAATTACTTATCGCACAACTGATGTGAGACTTCTGACCCACCGCACAATCGATGTGAGACTTCTGACTCCTAAGTCCTATCCACCCCCAACCTCAGCACGCCCAGGACTGGACATGTAGAGTGTGGACAATATAACATGGCAGTCCAACATCCGGTAAATCAAGATGGGTAGGTCTGACTCTGATACTATGTTATAAAATGGGTTTTAGGGCTAACTCAACCCCATCTGACTAGGTCTAGTGGATTGATTGATATCTACCAGCTAACTTGAGTTTGAATTTGATGTTCTATGATTATATTTATAGAAGAAAAAAGAATCTATAGTATGAAATGAAATAGAGAAACATAACAGTAAGGTTAAGGGAACTGTATAAGCAGCATATGAATTCTATTGTATTATTGCGCATAAAGAATGAAGTACAGAAGAATCAAACTCTGAGTTAGAGCATCTTAGTTGGGGGATAATGTGATACTCATGGGGAAATTAAAAGGATCTGCAAAAAAAAAAATAAAAAAAAAAAATAAAAAAAAAATGAAAGACTCGAGCATGAACTAGTACGCTACACTACAGAGATATGTTCGACGTGCTATTGCACATATTACCTACTTCATAAAGGCCATTCCGCATATTTATATAAATGCCTTTGGCTCAATCACCTCAATTTTTAGAAGCTGGCTAATAAAATGTTCCACCATAATGGGATCTTGACCACTGTGATAAAAGTACATCTTTCATAATTCTAGAAAATGAACGAAAATCTTTTTTAGAGGAAGGGAGTAGCGTAATCATCATAAAAATACCCTCTTCCAACAGTATGCTCAGGTTTGTAGGTGCTACTTTGTTTCTTGCTTCCTGAGAGAAATTGAAATACCAAGGAAGCCCTCCTAAGGCACTTTCTCTCATTCATCCATTCAGATTTATTCAACTGGTTTGGCTCTCTGTTAGGATTATCATGTTCCATCGTTTGTCAAGGTCTCCCCCACTTATGTGATACCTGCTGTGCTTTTATTCAGCATGTAATTGAACTACAACTAAGGAAAACCAAAAACTTTTTTGACCGTTCGAGAAGTTTGTTCTGCTGGTTGTAGTAATTGCCCACATTAATATTATTTCAAAACTTGGGAATTTTAATTGGTGGAACTCTATTGCAGGCACAAATATCTGAGTTCGTGGAGAACAATATGTGGAGTCCAGATTATCCAACACTGGTTTACAAGAAAGATTGATTATCTGTAGCTGCTAGCAAAGCTTCATCTTTTCATGTTTCTCGCAACATCAGCAAGGGCGTGGTGGATCAGCGATCATGTACATTTTGGGACACGATGGCATCATGTTTAATTTAGCATCCAGTAATATCCCTTTCTTCAACATTTGATCGGCCGATGACTTCTTGGTATTATAGCTTTTATTGAGTGGTCCATAAGTTGGTTGTCTGTAAAAGGGAAGAAATGCCCTTCTCCTCCTTCCATTCTGATTTTGAGCATCGTCTATGCAGATGTAATGTTCTGGGCTCTTGCTGCACAAATGTACTATAAATTGCCCTTTGATGTAGATGTTGTGTACAAGTGTTGGAAGTTCTGATAGTTCTGTGTACTCATTTTGACTTGTACAATAAAGTATTCACGTCGTCTCCCCCAAAAATTATTACTACAAAATAAAACGGGATAAATTTTGAGAATTAAAGTTCATGGTGATGGTTATCCTTACTATTCACGTCGTCCCCCAAAAAATTATTACTACAAAATAAAACGGGATAAATTTTGAGAATTAAAGTTCATGGTGATGGTTTTCCTTACTTTGGTTATCTTCGATATTTATACCGTCGGTACTTTTCTGTCTTCTATATTTTTATATTAGCTTTTATTCTTGCATCTCTTTCAAACATTTTTTGAAAAATGAGAGTTTCTTGAGTTGGGGATCTATTAGAAACAACCTCTCTACCCCACAAAGGAAAGGTAAGGTAAGGTAAAGTCTGCATACATCTCCCAACCCCCCAACCCCCCTCACAAGCCCCCACTTGTGGGATTATACAGGGTATATTGTTATTGAAGGTGCATGGCTAGAGCACATATTTCATCGTGTTTGGCATACCATGTGGCGCTATGGGAATAACAAATTTATTCATGGAGTCTTTTTCCAAGACTCTTGAACCATAATCTATTATGGCAAAACCCTTGGAGGATTTCTAGCATCTCTGCTCCTTGGACTAAAAGGCTTTTCCTTCAGATGGCATACTAGACGAAGACACAAGTTTTTAAAGGGCTTACAAACTTTATAAATTAACAGACAACTTCTGAATTTCTCAAACATGATTCTGTAGATATAGAGACAATGTAAAATGTTCAAGCAGCTGAAAACTATGTACGAAACTTAAGTAGGCGTTTGGCCATAGATTCCAAATATTTTTCATTTTATTTGGAATTTATGGGGTTGAAGTTGAAGATGGAGTTGGCCGTAGATTCCATATAGTTGGTTATATTTTTTGCAAAGACTATCCAGAATAATGTTCTTGATTTAAATATAATTTCAAAAGTGAAAGGCTGAATGCATGTATGGGCTCTTAAACTTGTCCATTTAGACACCTTAACTAAGACAATTACTTAGGCAAAATACATCGAATCACACTTAAACTATACCCAAAAAGTCGAATTCACACTCCAACTAATCGGGCGACCTATTTACCCCCTATTCTTCTTTAAATTGGAATTAATACCACCTTATGAGGTATAAAACCACTCTCATGGTGTGATCCACATGCGCGCCACGGAAAAATTGCCTAAAGATATCCCACGTCAACCCACGTCAGAAATACAATATATTTATACTTTTTACTTTTTTTTTTTAATTCACAAAATTAAAGTAAAAAATGATTTTTAAATTTTAATAAAAAAATTGATTTTTCATCTTCTTCTTCATTTCACCACCCGCCCCCACTCCTCCGCCCCACCCCTCTTCTCCTCCACCTTCACACCACCCCCACCCCCAAACCCTTCTTCTTCAGAGCACCACCTTCACGCCACCTCCAGTGACCCCTCTTCTTCTTTTTTCATTTTTTTCATCCTAGCCATTATCTTGCAAACCAATTTTGACTAACAAATCACCAACAAACAAAAATTTCAGATTCACAATTGGTAACCCAACTACATTTTCGATTACCCATTTTAGATTCAACATTTTTCACTACCCATTTCAGATTTAAGAATTTGAAATGGTTTTAACTTGTGAAAATAATTTGTAATTTATTGGTAATTATTTTTTGCATAATAATTCTAAGAGAAAGAAGATTAGAATGAGAGATAGGAATATGGTAGAAGATTGACCGGAAAAAATGGAAGTTTGCTGAGGAAATTTTTCTAGATAAATTTTCCTTTTACATTTGTTGATGTTGTTTTTATAAAAGATGAAAGGTCAAAATTACGCCGACTTGATCTCCTTCAGAAAAGAGGGATTTTGTGGGTGTTCATGGGCCGTAGTAGTGGGTTGATCCTGTGTGGTGTGATGGAATCGGCAAAAATGAAGTTTCTGTAGTGAAGAAGCATTGCACAGAGAAAACGGAAAGGAAAAAGAAAGAAGCAAAGGAACAAAAAAAGATCAAACAAAAGATAAGAGGGCCCACAAATAATTAAGTGCAAAAGATAAGTTTAAGGGCTCACATGTATATTTAGCCAAAGTGAAAAGTGAGTTGGAAAGCAGGTGGTAAGTTGTTTCCTAAGGGCTCATTTGGTACGATGCATAGTAATAAAAAAAATAATTTAAATAAAATTTAGTGCGCTTATTTCATGCGTAACTTTGGTTAATAAAAACTCGGGATTAGTTATCCCGGGATTATTCCACCTTGAGGGTAGAATAAGTAATCCCGGGATAAGTTGTTTTCAACCAGACGAGCCCTAAGTTTGAAATACATCTTCAAGTTGAATTTAAAATTTTTATGACAAAAAATTGATTATCAAAGAAAGTGAAAAATTATTTCGGAAAAAAATGAATAATATTTATGACCAAAATGGGTCCTAGGGACAACAATATCTATGATTATCTACACGAAATCCTAGGTAGGTAAATAAAACATCGATTTCAATTCCACTTATATACGTATTTCTGTGGTCATTTGCAGAAAACTGGATTTGGCACTTAATCTCGTTGAGGTATCATTTCAATTTGCATTACAGTTGCTTTAGCTTTTGAAAAGTGTAACAAGTGTGGTTGATTGTAAAATAACATATTAATTTTCTGAAAACGAACAATATCTTTTGGACCAAAACAATTAGTTAATTGGAAAAAAGTAAAATAAGTGCTCCGAAATCTTATTCTCAAACGGTGGTCCCAATGCAAAACTTTTCTCCAAAAATATTTTGTAAAGTAAATCAAAGCCAGAAACAAATCCAAACACCACCAATAATTGGAATTTTTTTTTGGAGCGATATTATGCTGGATTAGTTTTTGAGAACGAGTTTTTGGAGTACATTTGAAGTCGGTACATTTGAAAACATACCAACTTCTTTTCCTTTATAAAACCTAATTTAGTTCTGATCTTCTGAATGAAAACTTTTCTAAACCGAAACAGTTGAATGAGAAGTCGCATGAGGTGAAATCGCATGTACGTTTTATAGAGTGGCAGTAAGGGTGTCACTCGTAGTCAATAGAGTTGGTTGGCGGGTCAAACCTCAAAGGGAGTTGAATAGTGGCCCTTTAGTTCGTTCAAAGGCACTAGGGACGAACCATTGCAGACGGTCTGATACTTCTAGAGTTCGCTCATGGGCTTATTCCTAATGTGTTAGCTAGATTGTTAGGCATGAAGAACTACCCCACAGCTCCTGGAGCTGGCATACGACGGATAACTCAACCATTGCGACAAAATCCTGGATCCGCTACTAGAGAACTCCCATGACCGAATGAACAAATTTGAAATGCAAACGCCAGATTGGAATAAAAAGTGATCCGTTAGTAGATAGAAGTCATAAGTTTATGACAGAGACATGTTTTAGTCAAAGCAAAAAAGAAATCATTTCCACGGATGATTTTGGAGCTTTAATTTAATGTATTTTCAATTCTTTGTTGTGTATTAAACATTTTCTGCTTCTAATGTCCTCTGTCTCTTGAATGATGATAGAATCCGGATGTGTGTGAACAACATTTCCACTACTAGTCATGAATAGTAATTCGAGATGAATAACATTTCATTACTATTTCATGATTAGTAATTTGACATGAACAGCATTTCCAATCATGACCATACGATTGTCCCACTAGAGATCTACAGAGTCAAAAAGAAAACGATAAAATAGAGGCACAGTTTAATAAATTAGATGTTGTTTTTGCCCAGAAAGCACCAAATACCATAAAGAACAAGAAAAGATACATGACTATTAATAATTTTGCTATAAAGATACTCAACCACAAATAAATAAAAACATACATGCCGGTGTTTGACTCTGCATTGAGTTTAAGAAAGGGGGACTTTTGACACTTAATAAAAGTACTCTTAAAGAGTTTCCAGATATAGAAATGTGTCATTCTGTTTGGAACCAAAGAACCAATTTTTTTTAAGAAGTGTCATATAAAATAAATAGAGAGAGTAATATTACACAAACAACAACAGGAGGTAATCGATAGTAGTGGACATATCACAAACCACTATGAAGTTTGTTTAGATGTTGAATAAAAGAATTTTAAGGAAAAGAATGACCTTTATGCTGATATGACGGTCTACATCCTATGTTGCTCGAAGTTGTCGGACTCTTCAAAATGTTGCCGCACCCGTGTCGGGTTCCCAAAAATGCACTACTTTTGGAGGATCCGACACCCACCTAGTGGCTTTTTTTGAAAAGTCCGAGCAACATAGTCTACATCACCAGCTTCCAACTCATGTTTTGATTTTTCCTGCAGGAATTTCTGTTTCCAACTCTTCTAGAGCTGCCCATAACTTTGAGTCCTTGAAATCCTTGATAACAAATGTTGCCCCAGCCTCCGATAGTAAATTTTCGGGGTTCCTTAGACCTAAACCTACAACCGGCATGCCAGCTGCAACTCCAGCTTTTATTCCAGAAATAGAATCCTGCTCATGTGGAAAAAGAAACAACAAAAAATAAACATATTGTTGTTCTCCAAAATTTTTTGTTTATGCACTTCTCTCATATAGATTTTATGTGCTTCCCGTACCTCAAAAACAAATGCGTGCTTAGGAGATACTCCAAGTTCCTGAAGAGCCTTCAAGTAAGGGTCTGGAAAAGGTTTTGCTCGTTCACATTCACTTCCGATGACAAGTAATTCAAAGAAATCCGAAAGCCCTAGCATTGAGATTATCAGCTCAGCATTCGGTCTCGGAGCATTAGTGACAGCTGCTCGTTTCAGACCGTGGTTCTCGATCCATTTGCATACCTCCTCAAGGCCATCCAATGGTTTTAACTGTTCTGATGCAATTCTGTGGATTTTCACAGAGATGTTGTTAGGATTGGTTTCAAAATATTATAGCAAGCGAGTATACTTTATTTAATGTAATTTAGCTGGTTCTGTAGAAGAACTCATAGGTTTCGGCCTAGTGTGCCAAGTTCCGCAATTTAGATAGATTCTGATCCGAATCATGCTATTTATCGGTCATATACTGGAAAATCTGATGCTGTTTTGGAGAAGGTTCAAAATAGTTCCAAAAGTATGCTCTGAAGAGTTTTGGTCCTTTAAGTTAACACTTTTGGTCTCTGTCAAATATTTAATGAACTGTCTGCTAGATTTGACGGGAATTGTGAAAACAAAGATTTAATCAAAAACACTTGGGAAAGTCTCATAAAGTCTCATCAAATCTTAGAAATTGCAACACAAAAAACTATACTAGACACCAAAAAGTAGACCAAAAATAGAAGAAATTGCACCGGAAAAACAGCTCCAAATTCTAGAAAGAGATAAAAAATAGCAGAAACTGACCCTCCAAATGTGAGTTCCCTCTAAATCCTCTTTTTTTCACAGTTCCCAATGAATCTAACATACAAAGTTCATTAAAACTTCGACGGATTCCAAAAGTGTTAACTTTTGGCAAACTTAAAGGATCAAAATTGTTCAGAGCATACTTTAGGGACTGTTTGGAACCTACCCAAACCATTTTTGTCATTACTTCGTTTTGATTGATGGACTTGTTGCCTGTTGGTGATGCAGTACTAGCTTACCTTCGAAACATGTCTTCCTTATCATCCATAAATTTGATAGCTCTCTTGAAATCCCAATCTGGGAAGAGGACACGACAGAGCTCATCATTATGCATACCGCTAATATTCTTTATGAAGAACTCCTCACTTATAGGTTCTCCACCATTGAAACCTATCTGTTTGAAATAAAAACTTTTAGTTAAACAAAAACTATCTCCTCGATTTCATAGCACAGAGTTGGAACTGATCATAGCAGAAGGACAAGGCAATACAACCTCTTGAAGCATTTCTCGAAAGGCATAGTAGTGGATAGGATCTGAATCACATAACGTTCCATCAATATCGAATAATATTGCTTCCAATGGAGCATCAACTGCTAATGAACATTTACTGCTTCCAGGAAAACGGACGTTTAGTAAGTGAAGCAATGCCATACAGAAATCCACTTTTCTATATATATGCTAGACACAGAAGTTCCAATTCTTCATAAAGATGCTAGAAAATATACTACAAGTCGTTATGGTAAGACAAAATTTCAAACAAAAAGTTAAAATACCAAAAAAAAAAAAAAAAAAATCAGAATGAAAAGCATCCATTGTCTAATGGATAGGACAAAGATCTTCTAAACCACTGAATTCGGAATATGGTAAAGTAGCTCCTGGGTGGGGAACTACTCCTTTGATGGGTGTCACAATGGCCTTATTTGAGGTATTTCTTTCTGTCTGAATAATCAGGAATCCTATATTCTTTTTAACCAGAAAAATCCAAACTAAATGATTTCCGCCTCGCTATTGCAATAAATAGAACCAGCCACAAGTTGTAGAAATTGTTGAAAAATATGCAATATGATACTGCGTATTGGATTGAATGAGTGTTTCGAGTGAGTAATTACAATCTTGTTTTCACTTATGTATCCTGCTAAGATGAGTACAATAATTATTTAAAAGTCAAAGATGTCAATATTTTTTCCTGCTCAAAAGTTTGCTTGAGTGGCTCTGCCATAATTTGGTACGTTACATACTTTTTTGAGCTACGAAGTGCAAAATAAACACTATGGAAACAACACAAACAATTTCTGACTCTTGTTCATCTAAACTATTTTGGTTTTGTTACTGAAAAACATAATTAGATAGAAAGGCCTTTTTATAAGGACATTCCTCAACTCAGTCAAGCCATCAATTAATTTTGAAGTAAAACTAGGTTGACAATCAATATTTACATTAAGCCAAGCTGGTTCCGCATATTATGCTTCCTTAGTTCTACTGAACTAAGATATAATTAAGCATATATAAGTGTATACTCTCTCTGGCAGTCTAATCTTTTTAGATAAAGTAACACAATTCAATGTAATATCAGAACAGTTAGAGCTCCCTAGGTTTAAACTTCATCATATTACTCCATATTGTCAGGCAGCAAAGCTATCCCTAATTGTGATGGTTCACCAGCGCCTCTTTCCTCCTCCCTTTTCGACGAGGCTTCTTCACTATGTATTTCCCTTTTGTTCTGTTTTTGAAATACGTTACTTGAGCTAAGGCTTTATCAGAAACAACCTCTCTACCCTCACAAGGTAGTGGTAAGGCTGCGTATACACCACCCTCCCCGGACCCCACTTGTGGGACTACACTGGGTATATTGTTTTTCTTGTTGTTGTCATAGGGGTCGGGACCCCCACAAAGGGGGAGGGAGTCGACTGAACATCTTAGCCATTGGTGGGAGTCGACCCTCGATTCATGTTCACTGTGTTGGGTGAATTTTGACACTGTTACCCATTATAGAAAAATATTAGACCAGCTTGATCCATGAAAAATAAAAAAGGCCGGGCACGTGAGGAATCGTATTAAAGACATAAGCATATATAAGGGTCTGTCTGGTATGGAAGGAAACATTTTGCAGAAAAAGTTTTCCAATTTCCTTTTTTTGGTTGGTTAAAATGTAAACATTTTTCTACGGAAACAAGTTCCTTAAAATGGCTTCCCGAATGAAAGTAGAAAGAACAAATGCCATAAGTGGCATTCCAAGTTCATTGTCTCCTCCCCACCCGCCGAACGCCATCAACCCTCACCCCTTGACCATCCCACTCCGCACCCCATCCCACTACCATAGTGTTTTGCTAGATTACATAAATATATTCTTGGAATAATATTTTTTTTCTTACTCACCAAACACTAGAAAATAAATAAGAAATCCACTTGTTTTCCAAGAAAACATTTTCCTTCATACCAAACACACCCTAAGTATATAAAGTGTGCATCTCTAACAAATTAAGCTTTCAGACAGAGTGATAATACAAGTCAATACATCCCAAAAAGGAAAAATACAATTCAATACTAACATTTTATATTTTCTGAATTGAAACAAAAAAAAGGAGTTACCATTTCTGTTGGTTAGAAGTTGATGAAGACAAGGACATCCTAGGAACTACTGTGGCAATCTTGGAAAGATTCTTTCTTGGATAAAACTGTTTGTTGTTGGTAAGTACATAGGAAGGAACATTGCAAAAAGAAAGCAGAGCTGTCATATAGTTTTTTCAGATATGATGAAATTGCAAATGATGAAAATCTTAACTTCCCACTATCTTGGAGTATACAAAAGGCTTTCTAATTTAATGGGTTTTGTTTGAGAAAATGACAAAAATGGTACCTTATATTTGAGTGTAGGTTCAAAATAGTCCCTTAACTATGCATTGAAATAGTTTTGGTCCTTTAAGTTGGCAAAAGGTTAACAATTTTGAGCTCCATCAAATACTTAACAATTCATCTTTGTTAGATTTGATAGAAACAGTGGTGAAAAAAGATTTAACCATAAACATCAAGAAAGTCCCGTTAAATCCTAAAATGTGCACTAGATACTAAAGGATGGAGTATAAAATATAGAAATTACACATCGAAAAGTTGTACTCCCTCCATCCCAATTTAAGTGTCTTAGTTTGATTAGTACACAAAATTTAAAAATAAAGATAGACATATGAATCTTGTATTGTCATTACCTTATATTAAATATGTATATAATGTATTTTAAAATGTCCTTTTTAAATCTTGTGGTTATAAACTTGCCATGTAAAATTATGTTTAAATTGTTAACTTACTAACATATGTAACGACGGAAGATATACTCTTTTTAGATGTTGTATTCAAAAAAAAAAAAAGTAAGATACGATTAAGTATGACACGGAGAGAGTACCAAATACTAGAAATAAATAAGAAATACTATAGAAATTACAAGAATTGTAACTCTAAATGTGAGTTCCCACTAATTCATTTTTTTTTTTTTATAGTTTCCGTCAAAACTAACGGACAGAGTTCGATGTGTATTTGACAGAGACTAAAAGTGTTAGCTTTTAACAAACTTAAAGGACCAAAACTGTTCGGTGCATACTTCATGAACTAATTTGAGCTACCCTCAAACATAAGGAACCGTTTTTGTCATTTTCTCGATTTTGTTTATTAAGGGATGTGGTGGTGAGGTGTGTGTGGTTCTGTGGTTTCGTCCTGGGATCCCACTCACTTTTGTTATTCACCGACCAATCATTCATTGGCCAAGAATTGTTCGAATATTCTCTTTTGCCCATTTGTTTTTAGTTTAATCATTTGGTATTCGAGATTCACCAGCAAACATAATTTAAATTTTGTCATTTTGGATCGATTTGTTTAAAATTCACTAAATGTGTGTGGTTTTCTACATTTCAGTCCTCGAACCCGATATCTTTGAATCGGAAAATCTCATTCATCCACGACATCATTGATGGTTCTTTTGCCCAACTACGATGAAGGAAGTTTAACTTGATTCCTCGAGATTTATATAGTCAATTAAGTAATACTCCATCCGTTTCAATTTATAACGAATCCTAAATATTACCGGTCACGACATTTAAGAAAGAGAGAAGACTTTTGAATCTTTGGTTAAGGTGAAAATTTGTGTATCAGTAAATCATTCATTGATGTGAATTTCTTTCCAAATTAGGAAAGAAACCATTCATTTTGATTCCTCACACAGATACAATCAATTAAGTAATACTATTAATTATCTCAAAAGTCATTCTTTAATTTTTTAAACATAAAAGTCACTCAACTAAGACAAATTATCTCAAAAGTCATTTTTTAAATTTTTTAATAAAAAGGTTCCTCAACTAATGAAAATTATTTCAAATATCACTTTTTTCAATTTTTAACGAAAAAGTCACCCAACCAATTCAGGTAATATTTTCGGTTGATAATTGCTTATGTGAAGAAAAAAAATTAAGCCTATTTTTTCAAAAATAAAAAAACTATTCATTTTAATTAATTATTAAATTGACATGCTCCACCAGTCCGATCCCTTAAATTAAATGATCTGAATATATAGTGCGCTAGTCTCGTTTTCGCTTTACATGTATCCATCAACCCCCCGGTCTCTCCAACTTAATTCCATGGTTAGGAAGAGGAATCGTTGACAATTTCACGAACAAAAATTCAGACCATGTTTTAAGGAAGATTGTATGTGATTGGTTTAAACAAAATTATAGTCTAAAATCAAGAGAATTTTTTTTTGGGAAAAAGACACTACATGGCCATCAGAAATTTGTTGGGTAATTTGCAGGAATGTCCCTCAAATTGGTGGTCTTTAATTTTTAATTTTCGCTTATCACTCGGCGTCCTGTCGTTCAGGTTCAGCTTAAAAAATAAAAAAATCGTAAGGCATAAGTTGGATGCCTTAAGGCAAACTTTTACCCAAAATTAGGCCTTAAGGCAAATGGCCTTAAGGCAGAGGTTTGCAAAATTCCAGCAAATTAATTTCTTTTTTTTTTAACCTTTAGGCAGAGTTTGAAACTCTGGCTTTGAAACCCAACTTAGCCTTCCATTTTTAATTGTTTAATGTGAATTATGTGAATCACATATGATTATACAACTAGCTAATACAATATCGATAAACTTTTTATATACAAAACAAAAATTCGAGGATAAATATAATAATCTAAGGATTATTAATAACTTATTCTTATTTTTATCTATAGTTTATATATTAACTTGTTTGCAAACCAAATAATTTTTAGTTGTTTCAAGATGAGGAACGTGCTTATATAGTATCTCAACTGACTATATATACCTGAAATTCACCCATGTAAAACAATTAAAGAAAAGTAAAACAAATGACTGCAAAAAACTATCAAAGATTGTAGTAGAGTGGTAAGTATTTCTCCATTATTAATTAAATTTGAGACCTACATATGGATATGTTTTTAGTAGGAAGCATTTTACCTAACAGTGAGATTTTCTGAGGAATACAAATTAATCGAGCTCAAATAGAATATCAAACAACGAATGAGAAACCAAAAGCCAATGTGAGTGTCAAAATTATTAGGTCGTGTGTACCTAATCGTAGAAATTGCGCGAATTGCCTTTCAAATGGGCCGGTGGTTAATTTTTGCCCTTTAGCAATTGAACTTATGCTTAGTGGACATCAATTCTTTAAGGACGTGGTGCATACGGGCAATTCGCAGAATTGCCCTTCTTTTGGGGTGGTCTTTAAATTTTGCCCCTCATATTTGTAATCTTTAAATTTTGCCCTTCGGCTAAAACCCATGGGTTCCAGGTTCGAACCCCCACTCAGTCAAAAAATTTTAAAAAATTCGCAAGGTGAAGTTTAAATTTCGCTATGCCCCCACCCTGTAATTTTAATTATGTTTAACCAAAGTCCGCTCGACGGTAGCGTACTTTGCCTTGAGGCATATATATATATATATATATATATATATATATATATATTTTACTTTTCAAGGTAAACTTTTATTTATGCCTAACAAAAAAGTGTGCCCGTAAGACATACTTGTGCATCTTCGTAAATGCGTGGAACTTTTTCCTTAAGGAATAACTAAAGTTATGCCGAACCCCGCATAACTATAACTTCCGCCTTATAAGTGTAAAGTTTATGCCTTAAGGAAAAGTTCCGCCTTGGGGCATACTTTTTAGTTATCAATGTCATTCTTGTACTCATAAGCGCATAACTAAAAGTATGCCTAAAGGCGAAACTTTCCTTAAGATAATTCCCAAAAGTTCTTATAAGGCAAAGTCTATGTCTTAAGAAAAGTTATGCCTTATTGGCATACTTTTAGTTATGCCTTAACTAAAAGTCTCGCCCATACAAGCATAAGCTAGGAAAAGACTTTTAGTTAAGGCAACTAAAAGTCATTCGCCCATAAGTATCTGGGACCGCATACATTTGTTGGGGAATAACCAAAATACGGACCGACCCGCATACTTATGCCAAGTCCGCCCATTTAAAGCGTGAGTATGCCGGGTCCGCATAACTTTGGTTATTCCTTAACAATGTATGCCGCTCCAAGATACACGCGACCCAAACCTTGCCTCGTGATTTTTTTTTTTTTTAATTATGCTTGAGCATGGGTTCGAACCCAGAACCTCATGATTTTTGCGCGAAGCTCAGGGTTGCAACGCGAAGGGCAAAAAATTAAAGACCAAAGAATATGGGGGCAAAATTTAAAGACCACAAATATGAGGGGTAAAATTTAAAGAGCACCCCAAAAGAAGGGCAATCCGTGCAAAAAAATGCATAACTTGTGAGATATTATGATGTGGAATATAAATTTATGCTCGCAAAAAAAGTTACTATTTGTTATGAGGGACAAAAATTAAAGACTAGCACAAAATAGGGGATAATATCTCAGATGATCACTCAACTATGATTAGTTCACTCAGAAAGTCACTCAATTTTGTTTTCTAACCACAAAGTCACTCAATTATGGCTTGTTCACTCAGAAAGTCACTCAACTTTGTTATCTAATCAGAAAGTCATTCAACTATTGGTGTTTCACTTACAAAGTCACCCAACCTATTTAAGTGATTTTTAATTAAATGCTATTGACATGAAATTTTTATTTAAAGCCAAAATTGAAAGAAATAAAAAAGTACCAATTTTAACCATATTATTAACCGGACCCAATAAAAATATACTCCCTCTGTTCACTTTTACTTGTCCACTTTGGACTTTTTACGCTATTTAAGAAATAATAAATGAAGTGCATAATTTACAATGTACCCATATTAATTGATGCATATTTTTATTGGATTTCAAAAATATTTTGAAGTGAGTAATGAATATAATGGGTAAAACAGAAAAAAAATATTTGTCTTATCTTGATATGCTAAAAGTGGCAAGTAAAAGTGAAAATCTATTTTTGAAATACTGAACAAGTAAAAATGAACGGAGAGTATTGATCAAGACCTTTTATTTTACCCTCATTTCCTCCTAATTTCTCATTTAACAAGAATTAAAAGAAGAAGAAATACAAAGTCTGGCAATTAACAAGAAAATTAAATGCATATTGGAATCAGAAAATTAGTATATGAAAAAAGGAACGAAAGCTTAGATTCGATTCAACTTCATGTTATTTCCCTTGCTTACAATGGTTAATTGCTTAGTCTCTCATCTCACTGTTTGGTATTAGAATTTTTTTTTTTGTCAGTGATGGAGGCTTTGTGATTTGCCGTCCAATGTATCCCATTTTCGGATAAAGATCCAGGGCTGAACCCATTGGAAGACACCTGTGCCAAGGAAACATTCTTCACTTAGACACCTCAGCTAAGCCTTTTACCTATTGAACACTTAGAGCCCGTTTGGATTGGCTTATAAGTTGGCTTATCGTTTTCGGCCTTTTTTGAGTGTTTGGTGTAATACTCTAAAGTCATTTGTGCTTAAAATAAGCTCAAAAAAAATAATTGACTCATTTAACTTAGCTTTATCTAAAGCGGCTTATATGTCCAAAACAAATTTATAAGCCAAAAAAAAATAAGTTGACTAATTTTTAACTTATTTTTTTTTCGCTTATATGTACCGTGCAAACAAATTTTTTAGCCTATAAGCCTAATCCAAACGCTCTTAATTGCTCAAAATTTTTATTATTAGACACTTTTCGCTCAATCAGCTAAAATTACAAAGTGTGTGTAATACACTTGTTGGTGATGTGGCACGGTAACTAATTAAAAAGATGACATGTGGCATTTGAGTGCAAATAATAATTTAAAATAAATTACTAGGAAAAAGAAAAGAAAAAGCTATTTTTCAGTAAAAAATAAATAAAAATACCTATTTTCTAAACCCCACCCCACCTACCCCACCACTCCTTGTCCTTTCTTCCTAGAACTCTCCCACCGGCGCTATACCCCTGAAACCACACTATCTTCTTTCTCTTTTTTTTTCTTTTTTTT
>NC_081342.1:62121583-62130836 GCF_029784015.1 Lycium ferocissimum
AAAAAAGGAAAAGAAAACAATGGAATGAGTTACTAAGTACCTCCAAGGCGTTAACGAAATCCTACCAAAAAATTGCAAAATCAAGTGGTCTTGTTTTCTTTCTTGAGCAAAATCCAAAGAAGAAGAAGAAGAAGAAGAAGAAGAAACGAAGAAACGCGTCGAATAAGAAGAAGAAGCAAGAAGAAGAAGATCGTAACGAAGAAAAGAAGAGCCCAAAAATGGTGGAGAAACGAAGCAAGGACAAAAACGGAATATTTGCGCGTTATTTTGGGCTCCGTAAAGTTATATGGGTTGGGTCGAAGTGTTAAAAAATAAAACTTGGGCGAAAAGTGTAAAAAATAAAGCTTGGGGTTAAAATGTTAAAAATATAAGCTTTGGGGTGAGTCAAATTTCTCTAATCACTAATCCAAGAGAACTTATCACCTTTACTCAATTAAAAAAGCTAGAGTTACCCAACTCAATTTTAAAACCCATTTGTCACCTATAATTAAAACCCCCGACCATGTTGTTGTATACGTTGAATAATCAAAGATTGTTTGCTTGAAAACACTATAAATAACCGTTGGTGTGTTACACCTCAGAAAAGGTTAAAAAAAAAGAAAAAGAAAAAAATAGAGAGTAAAGTTAACACACCCAGACACCTACTACTAGGGTTCTTATTATTTTTGGCACACCTATCTACTTGAATTTTAACAATTTTGTTGATTTATTCAGTCTTAGGATATAAATAATAATTCTGGACCTAACCATTATTTAATGACAAATCATGGGGTGCATTTTTGGTCTTTGCTGAATTTCAACTTCAGGTATTAATTATTCCATTATTTTTTTTACTAGTATTTCTGTTTACAAAAATGTAATTGTGCAGTTAAGTTTGTAGTTGCATTTCTACTTTCCCCTTATAGATAACTACATTTTGTGGATTTATTCAGTAAGATATAATTGTGGACCCAAACATTATTTAATGACAAATTATGGGTATAATAATTTATGGTCTTTACTGAATTTTAACTTCAGGTATTATTCCATTATTTTTTCTACTTATGTTTATATTATTATTGTTTGTCTAGATGTAATTCTGCAGTTAAGTTTGTAGTTGTATTTCTAGGGTTCTTCTTGGGCACAGTCATTTACTTACCCCCTTATAGATATAGTGTAAATCTATGTTGCTCGGACTCACTAAAATGAACTACTCTTGGATGGAGTATCCAACACGCCTTTCTGTCACATTTTCGTTGAAGAGTCGAGCCAAAATGATTGTAAATCACAACATTTTGTGAATTTATTCAGTCTTAGGATATAGTTGTGGACCCAAGAATTCTTTAATGACAAATCATGGGGGTAATTTATGTTTTTTTAACTAAATTTTAACTTCAGGTATTTCATTATTTATGATAGTTATCCTGTTTGTGCAGATGAAATTGTACAGTTAAGTTTGTATTTGTATTTCTAAACTTTTGGTAGCTCCGGATCTTTGGGGTTTTGAGCTGCATTTTGCTTCTGCTTATTTTGTTCTTCAGTTTGTAAATAGGTAAAATGTTTTGAAGAACTCGTATATGTTATTTAGGATTTTTACACTGTATAGCCGCCCACCAAAATAATAGCCGGCATCTATCTATCTATCTATCTATATATATATATAGTATATAATATACATAATAGTGTATATTTTTTTTTTCTTGTACTTCGATTATCTTATTTATTAGTGGTAGCTACTGTTTTTTTCTCTCGTAACGTTTATCATGACTTTTTCGCTTTTCGTTAGTTTCATTTTCATTTTTGCTTTCAATCGGCCAGGCTTATCCGACCTTTTCGTCATGTTTATAACTCGAGCCGAGGGTCTTTTGGAAAGCAACTCCTCCCTATCTTCCGAGATAGGGGTAAGGTGCGTCCGTACGCTTACCCTTCCCAGACCCCACATTTTGGGATTTCACTGGGTATGTTGTTGTAGTGTACACTTTTTTTTTTTTTTGTTTGTTTTGTATATTGGCTAGTGAATGTATTTATTTTTGGCCGATCGTCCAAATGTATAACTTCCCCTTTAATTCATATACACTTGAGTTCTTTATAAAAAATAAAGTTATATATGATTGAGTTGTTTGTAGCCGGTATTTAAGTGGCTAGATTTATACACATTATCTATAATGTCAGTGTATAATAATTATATCAAGCAATAATTTTTCTATTTTGTTTAATTTTCTCCTGTTAATATGTAGTTTATTTCTTTGAATGTTAGTTGGAATAGAGAAAACAAGATTGGGTTGATTTACTGTGTTACTTCCATCTTTATAAACATACTTGGCTCTAGTAGAAGAGACATTTTCTTGTTGTCACAGAGAAAAGACAGAAGTTTGAGGTGAAATAGCTTATTTCTTGTCCGTCACTAAGTTCATGATCTAACATCTTGATTTAGGGGAAGGTTATGAAGGCTATGTTGCTCGGACTCTTCAATAATGTCGATGGGTGCGTGTCGGATACTCCAAGAGTAGTTCATTTTTGGAGAATCCGACATGGGTGCGGCAACATTTGGTGAGTCCGAGCAACATAGGACTTATGGGCTGTTGAGTCATGAGTGAATGGACTATTCTGTTAAGATGGAAATGTAGTGATTCTAGAAATTGGAGGGAGAGAGTTGCTGAATCACACTATGTCTGATTGTCACTTTTATATGTATATGTCTTTTGGTATACCGTGCTACGGCTTGTATACGGGGAATTCTAATTTGTTAATAAAATGCTTACCTTATCCCAAAAAAAAAAAAAAAAAAAAAGAAAAAGAAAAAGAAAAGAAAAAGAAAGAGAATGTATATGTTTTGTTGTAAAGTTTCAGTGTCACAGTGTGTGGTAGAAATTTTTAGGCTATACATAGTTGAGTGAAAGGAGGGACCTGATCTTCCATTTCTTATCCGAATTGGAAAATCATAATTTGATTACAGTGAAAGCAATCGGACAGTATTGTTTGCTTTTGTTCTCATGGCATCCAGAGCGTACATTTAATGACATGGTAATGAGATTCTGCATATTTTATGACATGGTTATGAGATTCTGCACATTTTTATGACATGTGGTTATGAGATTCTGCATCTATTCAGTAGTGAAGTTCCTTCGCACTTACTTTGCTACCTATTAGCTCTATTGTTTGCTGTTAGTACTCATATTAAAGTTTGCCTTTCTCATGATATGGAGAGACATCTAGATGATTGGTTTGTTTATGTAGGGGTAAGGTCTGCGTACACTCTGCCCTCCCCAGACCCCACTTGTGGGATTATACTGGGTATGTTGTTATTGAAAGAGAAAATGATGCATTTTGGAACTTCCCACTTAACTGATGAAGAATGTTGTGCTCCTATTAAATTGTAAATACCTCTTTCTTTAGAATTAAGATAAAATTGGTTATTTATGGATATGATTATCACGCTAAGGCAATTTCAGATTTGGCCTTGCCTTAATTTCTTAATTAACCCAGTACTGAATCTGTCATAGGTACTGGTACATCATAATATTTATGTGATCAGCTCAGCTGGTGTAGCTTCAACAGCTTAAAGTACCCATTGTGTGTCTCCATGTTGCCAGAGGGTTAGTGGACGGATGGCTTATGCAAAGACTGCCGCTCGTCTCAAGGGTACAGTACCTGAACTTGTATGCTAGACTTTTATCTTATTAGAGATCAGCGAAGAAAATTTTGGACTTAGGTGCCATCTGTTGTAAATGTACTCATGTTTTTGGTCTCTTTATGTTTTGTCCCCTGAAATGGCATCCAAACCTTTTTTTACAAATTTTAGGATACATAATTGAGCTGGCAGTTAAGAAGGTCGTATAGAATTTGGTTGTAATTTCTCATTCCTGCCTGGTAGTGGCGATTATGTTATTCTTTTCTGAATGAAGATGAGCAAGCTGCCGTGCAATAACTGGTTTTGCCTTGTGGTTTCTTTCAATGATCGACACATCTTTGTAATGCTAAAAATTCTGTCAAAATTTCAAAGGTAGTATTTACTTAAATTAATGGGAAAATTATGCTCTATATCAACTGGGAAAAAATATTTACACGCTTCAGCCCATATTTTGAGTTTGTTACCCGGCTTAGCCCATATTTGTATATAAACACCTTATACACTATTATACACTTTTATACAAGGTTGATACATTATGCATATGCTCTCCCGCGGTATAATTTTGTATAATATTGTATAAATTGAAAATATGGCTACGTCGCATAATATATTATGTTAGGCTGTATGTTTTTGAACATTTACCTAAATTCATTGCATGAAATGACCACAAGATGCAACTTGATATTCCAAAGTCCTGCTTATGCCTGTGCAAGTGTATCATAATCCAGGCCTTTGTTTGTCTATATATACTGAAAGGCGACTGCATCTGATTGCAGGTTTGTTGATCCATCAGCTGCTAGTAATTGCTATCTGTTTGTCCAGCTATCAGAATGTAGTGGCTCTACATGTGTCGCATAAGCCAAACGAATGTCTTCCACATCTGAACTGGCTAGTCCTCCCAAAAGTGGAATCTTCGAACCAATTGAGATACCACCTGCTGTCATCCCTCATTATCCTTTCCCGGGGAAATCATTGCCACCAATGTACCCTTCCTTTCCGAAGACATATGACCCTCTCTTGACTGGAAGATGCCCTGTAAATTTCTGTCATTTCAAGCATCACAGAAAAACAGCATCTGATTGTACTCTATCTTTGTCAACAATAGTAGGAAATGTAGTATGCTGTCCACAGTTCAATAGCTTACTCCACATATTCCAGGGATTTTACAGCAGGCGTTCTGATACTTTAGTTTTACAGTCAGGTAGCTGATGATTGTTTTAGTGATATCATCAGTATATTAGCTAGTAAAGGAGCAAACAGCTCCATTTCTGGCCTGTGCTCTGTGAAGTCATCAAATCTAACTGGTGGGTCTTGCCCTGTGAAGGACATTGGTACTTTCGAAAAAATGGTGAATACAAGCAAGTTATTGGAGTCTTGTAGCAAAGTTGATTCTCTTAAAGAATGCTGTAGGCCTGTTTGCCAGCCTGCAATTTCAGAGGCTGCACTTCTGATCTCAGGGATAAAGACGACTCTTGGTGTTAAGAACATAGTTGGAGTACCTAGTGAAAAGTAATACGCTAATGACTGTAAAGGAGTGGTCTATTCATGGATTTTAAGAAAACTACAATTTGATGATGCCAGTTCTACGTTTCGGTTATTGTCTTCCTGCAAAGTTAACAAAGGTTATTTTTGACACATCTAGCCCTGAACGTGTTTGTGAGGTTTTTATTATTCTCAAAGAACTCATGTTTCTTGGTTTTTTCCATTTGACTCTATACTAGAGTTCCTGAAAAATTTATATTGCCATAGGGGTTAAAAATAACTGCCCATGACCACTAATTGTTAGCGGAGCATGTTTGCCTCAAGTATTTTGTATGTCCCTGACAACACATCTAACGTCAATTTTCCATCGAAATGAACCAAGTAATACTTTTATGTTCTATTTGAATGTATGTGAATTTGAGATATATACACAGGCTGGAGAATGTACTTGAGGCCATGAAAGGTTTTGAACAACTCAAACTTGTGTACTTCACGGGAATGTTGCAGCAAATTTTTATTGCAGTTAAGGGGAAGGTTAAGACGGTGTTTGGATGGGCTTAAAAGCTAGTCAAACCAACTTAAAAACTCTTTTTTGGCTTGTCTTAATGTTAAAACTTAAAAAAATGCTTTTAAGTCAGCCATAAGTTGGTCTACCCCAATCTATGGATTTTTGGCTTAAAAGCGAGGTTTGACCAAATAAATTACAATGTTATGCACTGCTCTTTCTAATAATTCTCAATATTTGTCTTTATCAAAAGACCTAGTCCCATTTCTTTTTTCTCTTTGTACTCTTTGTCGTTGCCTTGTTGCCTCTCACCATCCTCAAAGCAAATACTTTCTCTTGGTGTGAAACGAGTAGAAATCTTGTTTTTTTGTTTGGTAATTTAGGCCTTTTATCTAGGCCTTTTATCTAGCTTCCATGAAATATGTGATCGGACATTTCCTGGTATAATGAATAAACACATGATTTTCGTTATTCCTAAATATAGTTTCATCTTTTCTTTAATATCCTAATCACTTCAAACGTGAAGCTGCAAAGTTGAGAAGAATCAAATCTTGGAATTTTTTCTTTTATTTCTTTTCTTTTTCTTGAGAAAGAACAAAAACAACTAGTTTGCCGAGTTTTATGTGTAAACTATTCTAAGTGACTCAAGTTTTTCAAATTAAATGTTTACATTTAGTCTAGAAACAACTGTTGAAGTAAATTTTCTCTTGTAAACTTAAGTCAAATTTAATTTATAAATTTAATTTATTGTACGTTAAAAATTATATTTATTGAAAATAATCTCCACTTAATCTATATTTAAAGTGAATTGTGACATAAGTTAATTTGTATTCTAGATCAATTTAATAAAATGTTGCTATGATAAGCTTTTACGTATTAACAATACTAAGAGGCTTAGTTTGGATTGACTTATAAGTTGCTTTCACTTTTTTTTGAGTGTTTGTACCGGCAGAAACTTATAAGCCATTTTGAGCTTAAAAATAAACCCAAAAAAATAATTGGGCCCGTTTGGCTTAGCTTATCTAAAGCAACGAGTAAAGCTGTTTTTCAGCTTATAAGTCGCTTTTTTAAAAACCATCCAAACAGGCTCTAAGGGCATTTTGGTCATTTTAACAAAAAGGTGTTTATTAGCATTTTTTTGAACAAACACATCATTGCTTATTTTCACCTACAATACTTCTATCCAAACATGTAATTGCTTATTCGTACATTTAGCACCAACACTTACAAATATGTTTAGCTCTTGGTGTTTCAAGCTACAAAGTAGTTTTTTTTTTTTGAAACTGGTAACTTTTAAGCTACTAAGTAGGTTTTGGACATAGATTTGGTTGAAACGTGAAAAAAAAGAGTTTCTAAAGTTGAAGTTGAAAAATGGTAGTTGAAAGTTGAAGTTGTGTTTGGACATGCATTTCATTTGGGAAAAAAAGTTGAAGTTTTGTGAGTGAAATCTTTTATCATCAATTTTTGACAAGGAGTACATAATTTTTATCATCAAGTTTGAAAAACTCATCTTTAGAAAAAACTAACCAAAGGATCATCACAATGCATAACCAAGCAGTTTTGAATTTTTTATGGAAAAAAAAGGGAAAAAAAAAACTCATGTCCAAACGGGCCCTTAAATTCAGCTCTGCCAAGCGGGCTCTAAAGCATTGGCCTAATGCATGATTTAACCATATGATTAATGCTTATAAATAGCTGTCTTTTTTCCAAAAAATTCTTAATTTGTTGTATCATTGTACATGTTAGCCTACCAAAGAATAACGTGAATTGCCTTTAGTTTTTGTTTCTGGAAATGCTTTACTACACAGGTTAGCTGATCTTAATTTTGACCTTGCATTTTATCAATTGAGGATATAATCTTCGGTCTTTTTTTTATTTTTATTGTTTATGCTCTGTAGGTGTCCAAGCATCTTGAGCGCGCCTCGACGTCTAATCCATAGGTAACTCTCTGTCACTTTGAGGATTGGACTAGACTATAGGAAGGAATCACTTAGTGTTTTTGAGATCAAATCTTCAATCTTTCATATTGATCACCGGTTAAAGATATTACTTTGGACCCTAGACTGGTCGAGGGCTCAAGAGCGATCTTTGTCTTAGCGGTCTCGAGAACTTCCTTGTGACTTGTTAGAGCGTTGCTTTCCCCCATTCCAATATGAACTGAAATTGTGGCTTGAGAACCGCAATAATGGCTGATAAAACAAATATATATTCCATATTAACTGTCAAGGACTTCGATTTGCAAAATGCGACTGAATCAACTAACTCTAATCCCCCTCCCCCTCCACAAAAGAAAGAAAGATATTAGAATAGGTATAGGAATAGGATTTGTATATAGTATCCTACATGGAAAAGGATTGGGATGTGAGGTCTATAAATCGTGGTACTAACGTGTAATAATGTAGATACACAATTCAATAATAATATTCTCTCATATTTTCATGGAGAAGGTGCGAGCGATCCCCAATGAGATGCTATTCTTCCTTTCTCGCTACCCCCGTTCGCCGAGGGTGTAGGGACAAGATTGGATGCACACTTCCTTGGTTATTCTCGGGTTCAAAAGCGGGTATCATCGTCTTCCTACCGATCTCCGTCGATAGCTTATGTCCGCTCGATGTCACATTTTTTAAGTCTCAACCTTACTTTTTGTGTCTGTCCTCTCGATCATCCCGATATCTCCGAGGTCTTACCTATACTCCTCGTGTCTTACCTAGACCGATCTTTCGATAAACTACAAGCATTCTACATCTCCAAATACAAAGGCTGCCCACTTCTCGACTTATCATCGTCGATCGTGTCCAAAAGATCGTACCCCGGGGTCCGACGATTCATGTCACGCGTTCTGACTCCCGCACCCGGCTGCTGATTTGTCTCCTCCGATCGAATTGCACTTTGGAAAGTGTAAACGTCCATTGTAATACTAACCCATTATACCCTTTTAAGTTATCATCGTCTATCATCATCCCATTATGCCTTTGTATTATCATTATCCTTCGTCCCCATTCCTAAGTCTATAAAATAAGCCCTTTCTCATCCCGATAGCACAAAGTTATGATCGACGAGATGTCCGCTTTTACACACGAAAGTGGTACTGAGCTTGTTCCTCTTCCTTCTGTAAATCTACTGTTGGTCGTCGTCGGGGTTTATGTAGTAAGGGTGGTCGGTCCAGCCACGTCGATTATTAAAGGCTGCTCTCGCTGCCGCGGGCGGGTATACACGTATATTTGGACTTGATTACGGTGATACTTACTATCTCCCGTGGCTAATATAGCATCTATCCGTCTTTTTCTATCCACGGTCGTTGTCCGCTATTGGCCTCTTTATCTGGCGGTTTAAGAATGCTTTTCTCCACGGTGATCTTTGAGGAGGAAGTTTATGGAGCAACTACCCGGTTTTGTTGCTCGGGGGAGTCTAATCAAAGGTGTGTCGATTGTGTCGTCACTTTATGGTACCGAAGCAGCCTCCGAGCTCGGTTTGGAAAATTCAAAGACATTAATGGTCGGGAGTTTGGCATGACTCGCGCCGCGCATCATTACGTGTTTTATCGACATTCGCTCGATTTGAGTATTTATTTGGCTTATGTTGACAATATCCTTATAACTGGCAATGATCGAATGGTATCACTAATTTAAAGCAACATTTTTTTTCAATTTCCGGAC
>NC_081342.1:62130936-62141080 GCF_029784015.1 Lycium ferocissimum
AAAAAGACATCATTTCCCCCAAACCCCGGGGTCCCTAAACCCCGATATTTTTTAGATTTATTTCTTTGCCCATTCCATCGTAGTTATCGTTAAATTTTAATAATTTACAGAATTTTTGGCCCATAAAAATTTTAAATGCAATATTTAGTTTTAAAACAATAACCAATGTGTATCTGCACTGAAATTGGATAGAGTAACTTAAAATAATCTTTTAATTGAGTTTTGCTTTACAGACACAAAAATAGTAGCTATGGAAAAGAAAATGATGACCTAGGACTATGAATCGCCAATGACCAAAGGAAAAAAAGAAATAAAAGTGCTATACCTAATCTCGATTCTCAGTTTGTGGTGTATCTTTCAATCTTCTATTACCAATAAAAAGGTATAGTAACCGCTGTTGGAAGCGTTTGGGTCCTTCCTTAAATTGAGTAACGACTTATTGTGGTTTCAGTTTTTTTTTTTTTCCGCGAACGAACACGGCGTTTCTTCATTAATGCGAGCGTCGTATTGGTGTAAGGTTTTTGTGGGAGTTTAATTTAATAAATAAAATATTGGAAAACAATAGAAAGAAAATTGAAAAAAAAGGAGAAAATAGATAAATACTCTTTCTGATCTACATTTCTATATTTAGTAACAATTCAACTTTATGAAATGATTTCTAACTACACAAATTTCTATGGTTTATTTTAGATCACAAGATTCAAAAGTCTTTATTTATTTCTCAAACTTCGTGCCAAGTCAAACACCTCCGTATCAAATGGGACGGAGGGAGTGAAAGAATATAACATAAAAATTACACATGAAAGTATAAAAACAGAAAAATCCAACGAAAAGTGTTACCTAGTTCTCTGGAAAGAGTACTGCAAGGGAAAGAGAAGTTAGCATTCATCTTATTGAAAAAAGTCTTCTAGCTTGCCTTGCTATTCATATTTTTGTTCAAACCAACAATGGCCCTACAGCCTGAAAAAATCATCAAATTGTATGCTTCAAAAGGAAATAAAATGAACTTAAAGTATGAATTATTCGTCATTGTTAGGTATTTAAAGACGATTAGCAAGATCAAAATTATTAAAGAAAACGAAGAAGAAGAAGAATGAATTACCTGTCATTGTTAAATCAGTAACACAAAACAAAAAATGCTTTCACAAAGTATATCATATACAATAAGCAAAAAATGTCCAGAAGTTGATCATATGACGACAAAATAGAAATTATGAAATAAGAAATCATCAGAGAGTTATATAATGAATCACAAAAAACAAAAAGGTAGATGTGTTAGAAGATGAAAAGTCTTGAAAAGAAACAAATGGGGTGCGTCTAGTTTAATTTATTTATCTCCTACTCTAACATCATCAGTGGTCTAAAAAGTTGAGTAGTTTCCAAGAGAATGGAAGAAAAATGGAGAATTTAACCAAGACAAGGAGAAAGACGATCACACAATTAGCCATTAATTGTTGATGAAAAGTTGTAACGATTAATTATTACGGAATGTAAAAGGTAGTAACGTTTGTAACAGCCCTTTTAGGATTGTTTCTTTCATCACTGCGTGTATTATATAAAATTATTGACCAGAAAAATGAGTAAAAAAGTAAAAAAAAAAAAAAAAAAAAAAGGAGAAAAAAGATAAATGCAAATGGAGGTCATAGAGAGGTGCCACATCACCTTGTTTATGTATAGCTTTAGATTATATATAGATATAGATTTGTCATATCTTAAAACTTATTCACACGTTCATCTAAAAACATATATATTTTTTTAAAATACCTTTTATTTCAAGAAAAAAATCAAATTACATAATTATATTTGTGCAATCAAACATGACACCGAAACTTATACTGTAATTATAATATATACTCCTAACTTCCACAGTCTCAATTTAAGTGTCTTAGTTTCCTTTTTGGTCTGTCCAAAAAAGAGTATCTCTTTCTATATTTAGTAAGTTTTTCAATTTCAACATTCTACATGACAAGTTTAAGATTACAAGATTTAAAGGAATATACATATCTTTAATGTAAGACCACAAGATTCAAAATGTCTCCTTTTATTTTTTAAACTCTGTGTCTAGTCAAACTAAGACACTTAAATTGAAAATGAGGAGTAGCAAATAAAAAAGTAATTATAATTTTTCTACATTGTGTAATCTATATATAATATAAAGCTAGGCATAGAGGAAGTGATGTGACACCTCTCTTTGGCCACGAATAGTATTTATCTTTTTTTCTCAAATTTTTGAAGTTTTCTTTCATTTTTTCTCAATTTTTTAATTTTAAAAATTCATCTTCATAACTCATACCTCTTTATTTTTCATAATTCCAATTAATATTAATAATCCATAACCCCCAAACCTCTCATGTCCATAACCCCCAATTATTTAGTATACAAATTTATGACACCTTAAAATCACACCAACTCTTATTCAAATAAATTTATTTTGCGCCATCTTGGTTATCCTATATTTTTTTTAATGGAATAGCCACTACGGTAGAGGGTATTTGTTTGGGTGTTTGATATGAATGAAGGAATTCTTTAGAGAATGATTTCAATTTTTCTCTAAGTTTCTCTTTTTATTTGTTAGGAATTTGATTATCTTATGTAGTATTCTCTATATGCTCATCTACTTAGTTAATTTTTTTTTTTTTTTTTTGATGAGGTTAACTTATGTGTCTCCAGATCAGGGTGTTTTCGAAAGTGGAAGCAAGAAAAGAAAGTCAACATATACGTGCATGCTGCTTAAAGAAGTACGTATACATTTTTCTATAATCATGTGGATTAACTTTTAATAAGCCTAATGATAGAACATGAGAATATAAAATTAGTTTGTAATTTTCAAACTACAGTTTAATTTATACAAAAGTAATTATTTATTGATATGTAAAATTGGCAGACTTCAAGTTTTTCATTTTTTGTTACTGATAAAAGTCATCAAGTTTTTCAGATTTTCATAGATCTTTGTTGTTAATAAAAGTCATCAACTCTTTGAGCTTACTACTTAAAAAATGCGGAAATATTAAGTTGCAATAAAATAATTTAGTGAAGTTGTTTGTCTCTCTCTCTATTCACTTTCTTCTCCAATAGAGAAATTGTTGTTCTTATAGACCTTGATTCATCATTCCTTGATTCATCATTCACTTTTTTCATCATTTAGCGAGGAATGAACTTTTAGTGTTGGCATCCATTTTTTTTTTCTTGATTTAAAACATGGCAAAGGATGTTGGTAAATATTTTTTTCTTAGTTTAATGCATGACAAGGAATATTAATACATGAGCAAATGGTAAGAGAAATTAGCCAAAAGAAAGTAATTTTTAGAATGTTGCATAAGATTATTAAGAGGCGGAGGAGAATTGATTCGGTTATTCAAGAAAGGATGACAACTTCTAAAGGGTATGAAAAAGAAAAAGCAAAAAAAAAAAAAAGTACTTTGCAATGTGCCTTATGACCCTCCTTATGATTTAGAGGCAATGTGCCGCCAGGCCATTGATCGCAGCCACGGTGAAGTTTTTGATTTCAGTTTGGAGTACTTTGCTTCTCATCAGATGCTTGAGTACATAGCACTGAGGTATTTTTGGCAAAAACCATAGGATAAAAGTTTTATCACATTTTCCTCACTTTTCTGGCTATCTAAACCTAGTGTCAGGGTTATCTCGTGCTCCTAAAAACACCCTGAATTTATACCACATAAGTACCTTTTTGACAATCGCAAAAAAATGAGAGTGTAGTCCACTCGTGGATGATGTGGCAAAACGATGAATTAAATCAGGACACGTGGCATTTGGAATAAAAAAAAATCATTAAAAATTGAATTGTGAATAAAAAATAAAAATACCTTTTTTTCTACACCCCCACCCATCTATCCAGCCATCCCCCATTCTTTTTCTCCATTCCATTTGATCCATTCACTGGAAACGGTGGAGTTTCACGGGAAACAATGGGCTAGCCCCAAACTCATATATACCAAATCTCTTCATCCCGCTAACTTCACACAATTCGAACTCAAAAATCCCCATTCGTAACCGCAAAGGAAATTAGAAATCCAACCATGGTACAATTAGAAACAACGGAAATCTATTTTGATATTTTTGTTCTTCTTGTGTCGTGGGTTATTTAAGGTTTGAGTGCTTTGACAATTTCAAAGAAAATAACTTCAGAGTCATACTAATATTGCTGGAAAAAATGGATTTTCGCCGGAAAACTTTTGGACCCAATTCGATTTTTATTTTTCTGATGAACTTCTCTTCTGCGGCCTTAATGGAAATTTTTACCAGTCAACTCTTTCGATTTTTTCTATTTTGGCTGGCCAACTTTGTTTAGTTGGTGCTCCATTTGCCTTAATTTATTCTGAATAAAAGGATGAATACGCTTCCCGTTTATTGTACCAAAATATAAAATGCATAGCAGTTCATTAGTTAACATTTTCCGTTGAAGGTAACGACGGGATGATGGTTGGGAGAAGATGGAAAGGGGTGTGACGTGGGGCAGTGGAGAGGGGATTTGGCCGGTGAAGAATTGGGGAAGACAAGGGGATTTCCCCCCTTTTTTTTTTAAATTCAGATTTTGGCTTTTTTTATTTATTGATATGTCATTTTTTGATTGGCCCATAAATATATAAATGCCCTTCACGCGCCTAGTTTGAGTGCAGCGCAGACGAGGTGCCATGTAGGCAAAAGGTGCTTATGTGGTACAAATCCAGAGTAGTTTAGATGTCAAATTGGATCAAGTTTGGATATATGTGGAAAAGTTTAGGGGGCTGTCTATGACTTTTGCCTTTTTTTTTTTTTTTTTTTTTGGTTGATCTGTTTAGAAAATTTTATTTTTTCCTGGGAGGGTTTTAGTATGGTTACCCAATGAAAGCCCACAATGTTAGATACCACTATCTTGGAAGGTAGAAAGACTATTTCCGGAAGACCCTTGGTTCAAGAGAAAGCTCGACAAAAAAAAAAAAAAAAAAAGAAAAAAAAAAAAGAAAGGTTAGATACGGACAAGTAGATCAAAGCAGTATTAAAAGTAAAATAACGAGAGTGAAAAAGACATGATAAAGCAAGCCTGAAAAAATAGGCAGTAGCTGCCACAAATAAATAAGGTCTCGGGGTGAATATACACAGAAATTAATTTAATTAGTGAGCCTTTGGACATAAAAAATGTGAAACTGAATAAAAAGTAGATTTTGGTAAAAAAAAAAAAAAAAAGTTGAAAATTGGAGTTGTTTGGACATGAATACAAATAGGAAAAGTGTTGAATTTTTGTGAGTGATATGAGTGAAAAATGTGAAAGCACATATTTGGTGTTTCGAACACCGGAAAACTGTAACAATTCTATGTCCAGACATGATTCTGGAATAAAACTCCAGAAAAACATTGAGAATTATTCATGGCCAAACGGACCCTTAATATTACAATGTCAGTATCAAGATCTTTTACACTATTTATGCTGTTTGGGATCATAATTTATAATTCTTTTTTCCCCATTTCTTGTTTTTGCATATTTTTTGTATGTGCATTTAGCAAAATTTTCAGTCATTATGTGCTTGAAGTACATCTACGTCGGGGGTGAACGTGTCTTAACGTCTTTAGAGTGTTTGAGTTCTTTCACTTGACTCTCTCTCTTTTTTTTTTTTTTTTTTTTTGGATAACCGTGGTGTCCGGGGCAGCTTGCACGCACCTCGAGACTCTCTTAGGGTGTAGGTTTTGATCATTGGCGAAGATAATCGATCAATGACACCACTTGGCCTAAGGTGGTGCCCTCCATGTTTCCACCTGAGGCAAGAGTCTAAACAATGTCACAATGTGACCCTTAGTGTGAAAAATGAGAGAAGATCGGTGACTAGTCTATGAGATAGCTAGCGACCAACCTCTACCTCATCTCAACGAGCAAAGAACCATTACAAACCCGTTTTTAACTCAATTGATACAAAACACCCATGCTTTAGCACCTGGTGCAATGGCTCGTGGTGCAATAGCAAGCACCAGTTTAACTTGGGGGTAATGTTCTTTTTCAAGTTCCTATTTTTCAGACTGCAATGAAAGAGAAAAGAGGCCTCTATTTTCTTTCTGAATTCGTTAATGTGGTGGTTTTGTACTCTTTTGTTAATGTTGCCTATAAAATCCCACTCTCCCCCAACAGGAAACAAAATAATAAAATACCAAAAACAGAACCGTTTCTTGGCTATGCAGAGGTAGTATATTGCCTTTCCATTTTTTTTTAAAGCAAGGTAGAAAATTGTTTTATCCTGCGGTAGACTTGTACTAATCTTCTGTTTTGGGCATTGTGTTTGGTAATTTTTCATCAGTCTGCCATTAATTCATTTATGCTTTTGTTCACCAGATCAGGAAAACTGAAAAGACTTAGTGTTGCGTGTAGCTACCGTAGGTTATGTAAAGGCTTGGATGCAGCAGCTCGTAAGCTACCACTGTTAGAAGAGCTAAGTTTGACACACACTACTATCACACCAAAAGCCATTGAAGCTCTTGGTGGCTCATGCCTGAAGTTGAAGTCGTTTGAATTGAATAACTCATTCAAGGAGGATTTTAGTGATGACTCTGATGACTAAAATAACTCATTCAAGCGAGCTTGGTGACACGTCTGATGATGACTATAGCGAGCTTGGTGACACGTCTGATGATGACTATAGCGAGTTTGGTGACACGTCTGATGGTGACTCTGGTTTTTTAGAAGATATAGGTATCCTGTTTCTTGGATTAGCCTCATTTATGATGTTGCGGGCTTTTTTTGGTCATTGGATTGTGAATAATGCTCCAGGTGTCCGCTGATCGAATTTTATCAAGTGTGTTAATATTGCTTTATTGGAATGACTTGGCTGAACTTCAAATACCCTGTCCAAGTTTATTTCATTTGAAGAACTAACAAACTCCTCTGGATTTTCAACCCCTCAGAAATTAGATTGAGGGGATATATAAAGGTTTTTGAAGTTTACTGTCTTTTCATCTTTTAACAGTAGCACAAATGCTTTCTCTAGGGAAAAAAAAAGATCAATGAGATCCACCAGATTAATGGATCTTTAAATAAACAAAGCAGGATAATGCATAAGGACCCCCCAATCTTGTCTCGGTTTTGATGTTACATACCTTTATGTTGCAGGGGCCGTTATATACCTCAAACTTGTTCTAAGTGGAACTAATAACCCTTCTTAGGAGACAACAAAATTTATATTAGGTGGTTTATAATATGCACTTGACGTGTGCAGTTAACCATTGGTTTTTCATTTTCTTCTCTTCTTACTTTATATCCATGCTTTTCTATGATTTGTATAGATTATGTAAATATTTTGTAATCTCTTATTTAGGTTAGAATATTTTGTAATATTTTGTACTCTCCTATTTTGAGTAGGATATTTTTGTATATTAACCAATTCAAGGAATGAAAGGAAGCTACGGAAAATATTCTTTCATGGTATCAGATTGCCTTTTGATATTATTCATAGTGATTTATGGACTTCTCCTGTCTTAAGTTCCATGGATCATCGATATTATGTTCTTTTCTTGGATGATTTCTCGAAATATTTGTGGACTTTTCCCTTAGCTAGGAAATCATGTCTTTGCTAAGTTTTTAGAATTTCGGGCCCATGTCCGAACGCATTTTGAACGAGAAATAAAAAATGTCCAATGTGATAATAGGAAAGAATATGAAAATAATGATTTTTGGCGTCTTTGTGAGTCGAATGGGATGTCTTTCGTCTTTCTTGTCCTTGTACGTCCTCGCAAAATGGGAAGGCCGAAAGGAAAATTCGGTCATCAATAATGTCGCGTGCGCACTCTTTCTCGTCCCACGCTTTCTCCCGCCTCTTCCTGGCAGATCATGCATTGCAAATGGCAACTTACACAATTAATATTTTACACAAGTTATTGAACCATAAATCTCCCCTCCATGCTTTATATCATAAGGAACCGAGCGTACTGGAAAGACCTTCGGGTGCTTTGGGTGTTTGTGCTACCCTCTTTCCGTCAACTACGATTCATAAGTTGCAGGCCCGGTCTACACCTTGTGTATTTTTGGGGTACCCATCGAACCATAGAGGCTACAAATGCTATGACTTATCATCACGTAAGATCATCCTTAGTCATGTTGTTTTCGATGAGACTCGGTTTCACTTTGCTACCTTGTCTACTCCTCCACCCATACAGGATTTTTAGATGAAGGGATCTCTCCTTATATTTTTCATCACCTCCAACAACCGGCACCTCCCCCCATCGCTTTCTCCTTCGCTCACGGCAGCAGCCTCTTTGCTCCCCTCCATTGCCTCCCCGTCCACAGTGTTCTTGTCCCGCGGTGAGGCAGCGACCCAGGACCGACCGGCCCCCCCCGTCCGCTTGCTCCCTGCCCGGCCACCTATCCCCACTCCCCCGTCCCACCATGGTCACCGCAGCGTCAACGGGGTATTGTCAAGCCTAAACGTACGTTTTAACCATACCACGGTTGTGAAATCTCCTCTGCCTCGTAACCCGTTAGTCGCTCTTCGGTGACCCGAATTGGAAAATGGCTATGAATGATGAATTTGATGCTCTTGTTAGGAATAAGACGTGGGATTTGTTGACTTTCAATTTTGTCCTCCTTTTAAAATTTATTTCTTGGGCTTTTAAATTAATTAAATTTAAATATTTTATTTTACTACTATTTTTACTTGCTATTGTATCATTACTTTCATCTTCACTATTTTCTATCAACATTACTTTCATTACTTTATCACAAATTTTAAATGATTCGTCATCGTTTCATTTTCGGATTTTGTACTCGTTGAAATTAATTATACTTTATTAAATCTTTACTTTATACATAATAATCATTATTTGTCTTCAAATGATATATAGTGTACTAGTTGTTAAAATTGGAAGCCAAAAATAATTAATATGGAAGATGATTTTCGACCAAATTAATGGCCCAAACAACAAACATAATATGCCCAAAACACATAAGCCCAACAATTCAACACATCGAAGCCCGGCCCATATCCTCGGTGATTCGGATCAGCCCAAACCCACGTTATCCTCCAATCTTACCGGTCCTATTTCTTTTAACAAAAACCTAATCCTCATTTCTCTCCTTTCTCTCTCCTCCTCTCCGCCCGACCTCTCTCTTCCTTTCTCCTTGCTCTCTCGCGGCTACTGCTCTCCGTTTTAGCGGGCTCCTGCGCGGCCGTAGCGAGAAAAGAACGATTCCATTTCGGTATCCGGCAAACATCCCTTTCACCTCTTTCTATTTTCGAACAAAGGGTTGGTTCACTTTCAACAATGGCGGATATTGGCCACCCCCGATTTCGTCGTAACGTCTCCTTCTCTCTTGACAACATGGTCAACGAAGGGCCAAAAAATACCTCCGAAATTTACGAAAAAGGAGATCAAACTTTAAGGTCGGTGCGAAATTCAAACGGATATATCATTTGAAATCCCGCAAAACATGGTAGAAACCTAGCTCTCACTCTATAAATACTCACAAGAACACCATGAAAAGCGAGTTCGATCGGTCACTACCTAAAAAATCCCGCCGAATACTTATACTTTCAATCACTACTATCCGGATACCCATCTTAATATCGAACGGTTCTACTCATCGTTACTTTATGTCGGAGTCTAAATTCGTGACGTCGACGTCCCACTTCACCGCACCCGAAGAAGGTCGGTCTTGATTTATCCTCTTCCTCTTCGATTCGATTCGTAGATAGCTTTGTTGTATGTGCGTAATGTTGTTTCTTAATCTCGGCTTAGTTGTATTTTTTATTTTCCATGTGTTTGCAATTATATGAATAGTGGGTTTAATTTGTATGTTGAGTCTAATTGAACCGTTCGATGTATGAAGTGTGAAGTCGCTTGTTTATCGTTTTACAAATTCGTGCTAAAGTTGTCGGGGCTTAGGGATAAAATTAGGATGCTCAAAATATAGACATAAGATGGCCGAGTGTTGGATTTATTTGAGAAGAACGGATAATTTCCCCTTTCGTTTTATGTTTTGTTTCTATGTGGATTCGTTGTTAAAGTTTCCATATCGTTTGATGGCTTGCGGCCAATTACTAATTTAACTTGAGTAAATGTTGCTTAATCTAAACGATCTTCCTCGGCTTTCCGAATCGTTGTACGGTGTTTGGAATAGAGGTATTAAGGTGTTTCTCCGCCTTGGAAGTCTGTCTCGAAAATGATT
>NC_081342.1:62141180-62159526 GCF_029784015.1 Lycium ferocissimum
GAGATCGAAAAAGTAAAAAAAGGGGAAATAGAGGCTTTTATGGCGCAAAGGGAAACGTTATCGGGGACGCCAATCGGATCGCCCGTGTCCCATCATTAATGCAAACCCGACCCGAAACGACGCGCAAAAGGCGTGTCGCGAGGCCGGGATCATCCGAGAAGCGGACACGTGGCCGGCGAGGGGAAGACGTGACGCAACTATTCCGCCGAAATAAGGAGATAAGGATAGGCCATCCGGCGGCCGGTTGTATGTTTCGTCAACCCGTTACTCCGGTGATCATTGGTCCGGAAGTGTGGGGGCTATGCGTATACGGTAAAAAATCGAACATGAGTCGATTCGGGGAAGGTATGGATCGGATGAAGAGAAGGGGCGAGAATTCACACGGCCATGCCGCACCTTTCCTGATAAGCGCTTTTAATCGAAGCCGACAGAGGCTCCATTGGCCCGGCCTCTCTGTGCTATTGATGGTTCGATAACTCTTTCCGAGGGTTCGTTTGTCCGTGTATCCGTTGGTCCGTTATGACCGTCGGGCGAAGCGTGGTGTCACATCATGGTCGGCTACCAACTATGCGTGTCGCGGCGCCGCCGCCTAATCCCCGTCAAATCCGTGCAGGCTGTCCTTTTTATTGCTATTTTATTAATTTCATGTTGTATGAGGCCCATGGGCCGTACCGCTATAAATAGGGTATATCCTCCCCTCTTAAAGGGTTCTTTTCTTTCCTTTTTTGGGCGATCTTTCACTTGTCACAATTTTTTTGTAATACAAAAGACATATATACAAATCTTGTCATTTACGTTGTACTTCCTCCATCTACTCGTTATATGTGTATTTATCCTGTATTCGCACCTGTCATTAGCCTATAAACAAGCATCCATATCACCTTTCCGCGATTCATATTTAGACTCGAGTACGTATCCTATACCCACATATAAATTCAATTGGTTACCAAATCCGGGGTAAACAGTATGTCATCTTGCAAGCCCTCTCTCACTCCGGTTGACACAAAATCGAAGGTCAGTGCTACTTCGGGTGCTCCTTATGAAGATCCCACTCATTATCGTAGTCTCGCAGTGCTCTTCAAGATCTCACTTTCACGAGACCGGATATTTCGTATGCCGTCCAACGGTGTGCTTACATACGCATTACCGCCGGACGATCATATGCTTACACTTAAGCGGATTGTGCGGTATGTTCAGGGCACTCTTGATCACGGGTTGCATCTCTACCCATCATCGATCACCGACCTTGTCTCCTACACCGATGCATTGGGGTCGTCCGACACTCGTCGTTCTACGTCGGGCATTGTGTATTTTTGGGTGACAACTTGATTTCTTGGTCGTCAAAGCGACAACCAACTCTTCTCGGTCTAGCGCCGGCTGCAGTATCGGGGTGTAGCTTCAATGTTGTCTACGAGTCTTCTTGGATTCGCAATCTTTTATTAGAACTACATTGTCCGTGTTCGCAAAGCTACGTTGGTATATCAGGACAATGTGAGTGCCATATATCTCTGTCAGTAATCCGTGCAACATCAACGCACCAAACATATTGAGATGGACATTCATTTTGTGCGTGAGAAGGTTGTGCGGGACAAGTTGGTCCTTCATGTCCCGTCCCGATATCGATTGCGATATTTTCACTAAAGGTCTTCCTCGAGTCCTTTTTGAAGATTTTCGTATGATGCGCCTCAAATTCGTAAACCTCCCGTTTCGACCGCGGGGGTGTGATAGATTATGTAAATATTTTGTAATCTCTTATTTAGGTTAGAATATTTTGTAATATTTTGGACTCTCCTATTTTGAGTAGGATATTTTTGTATATTAACCAATTCAAGGAATGAAAGGAAGCTACGGAAAATATTCTTTCAATTTGTTTAGCGTTTCAGGAATCTATAAGGTATAAAATATAAAGAGCTTTTAGTACTCTTTACTTTGTATATTATTGGGTTGAGATGTATTTGTATGGGGTAACATGATCAATGAAGATTCATATACCCGACCCTAACTTGTTTGATACAGAGGCTTATTATTTTCTTCTCTTCATTTTTCCTATTTTTTTCTTCCTGTAAATGTAATTCTGAAGTTTTATGCTAGTCCACCATTAAAGAGCAGCGGTATACTTCTCATAATTCCAGTCCCCCTCTCATAATTCCAATCATTCGTCTTCTCCATAAATTGAATCCCACTCGATCGCCTCACCATTCAGGTAGCAGCTTCTCGTGACGGAGAGATCTCATGCTACGGTACTTTGTTTAAAATCAAACAGGTTTTCCCTAAAGGATATCCTCTAGTTGCTGATCTCTCGTGCAGTCACAGAGAATGGATGTGTGTGTTGTTCAAGTCCTGTAATTTGAACCCCTTTGGGCGAACATGCAAAAATAGAAAAAGTAAAGGAAAAAAAAGGTAAAGATTTTAAGAAATCGATGCATGCGAGTTTGCATTAGATTTATAATTACCCCTTGCTATGATAAATAACAGTTGATGCGATGACTTGTTTGTTATCCGTTTGAGCACCTCAGACTCGAACAGCTTAACATCTTGTTGCAAGCAAATTGTTTTAAACGGTGTCTTTCCTCGATAGGAGCTTTTTGGTTCTTGCCCTCTCAGAGGTGTGCAGATACATGCAGTATCTGTTAAGTAAATTATTATGACGCAGTGTTGGCAAGCGTCATAATCTTACAAACAGCATCTTATCAGAAAATGATAAGCTCGCATACATTCTACCCTCTACTTTGTGAGAATGTGAACTCACAACATTTGTATAAATTTAAACCAGATCTCATACGGATCCATGTTGTTGTTGTTGTAGTGTTGGCAAGCGTCCTATCAAAGCCCGGAATTTGTTCTCGGATTGTTTTATTAACTATTTATTTGTGTTGTATTGTCACTGTTGCACTCGTATATAAGATAAAGGTTTTTTTCAGTTGGAATAGTTTTAATTAATATTATTCTTCTGTGGAAAAGCAAGACAGTAGAAATAAATATGAAAGAACAGATATAAATGACCACACTAGATCCATTTTCCCAAAATATTCATTGCATAATCTTACAAACAGCATCTTACTTACCACAAATTTTCCAGATTATGACTAGGCCTTATATACTGATGGAAGAGTCAAGAATAAAACACGAGCTCTACTTTTGAAGAGAGTGGAAAAAAGGATTTCTTGTGAACGCACAACATATTGTATAAATTTAAACTACGATTCTTTCTAAGGGGATCCATAAAAAAGAACAGAGCCTCAAACAAATTTCTCAGCAGAATTGTTTCCTCTTATCCCACCCAGAGTTCATGGACAGATTTATCTACCCCTGCTTCTCATTTAGATCAATTAAATTTAATCAACGAATATATCTGAAAAATTGTTCATAATCCAATTAGAAACAGAACCAGTAGATCTATTCAAAAACCAAAGTAACCATCAGACACGTTATTCATCATGTGCATCCCGTATGACTAAAACAAATCATTAAAACCTGCCTAACAGTCATCCGGATACTTCACATTTTTAATCTGTTGCGAAATTCTGCTGCTCAAAACTTTGTTAAATCTAACATTCAGGCACAGCCGCAGGTCAAGTGATAAAAGATTAGGACAACCATCAAGAATAGCTTGAAGGCCTTCATTTGTCATATTATTCCCGTGGAGCTGAAGGTGGTGCAAGGCAGGCAGGTTTTTTGCAATAGCTAGAGCATCATCATTGTATGTGTGTTGGTGGTGGTGGCTTCCGGTATTATTACATTGTCGTCGTATTTTTATATTTGAAGGTTGAAGTGGTGTTTGAAGTGCATGTCACTTGAAATAATGTTGAAGTTTTTGTGAGTGGAAAAAGCTCATTCACTTGAAAATTAATTTTTTCAAACTTAAAAAACTTGTCTTCATAATCTAACCAAAAATCAGTCCCAAGTTATAACTAAACAAGTTTTGAATAAAGGAAAAAAAATTATGCTATATCCAAATGGTTCCTAATTAAGTTTCTCCTTCAGAGGCAAGAGTACAAACTTTTAAGATTTAGATAACTTGATTTGGTAACAGACAAAATCTGATTTGACTTATTCCAGCTAGCATCTACCCATATATTCGGGGCGACCAAGTTTGCTCAACAAAGTTGCGCGTATAAATACAACCTACGACTCCAAATATCCCTCTCTCAGTCCCCTATTCCCTCAATCTTCTGTGTGTCCTTGTGGGTTCTCGCTAATTCATTTGAAGTTATTGGTTTGATAGTTCGAAAGAATAATTTATACCTATTCGATGGACAACAAAGATTAATCAAAATTGATTTTGGGTTCGATGAACCCGCAAGCCGTATATGCTCTTCCCTCAATCTTCTGTGTGTCCCTCAATTCCCCTGGACAAAACGCTGAAAATGTACGACGTCTCAAAAATGCAGAACACGGCATCAACTTTATTCTCAGCGTACACTTCAGTAGCGGCGTCGATGATGCTGGTTCGTACCATGGCTAACGATCTCATCCGAAAATCCCTCCTCACATATATACAATCCACGTTGAGTTATCTTTTCACTCCACTTTCTACCCAACTCATGATCATTGTCGACGAACACTGTGGAATGACCCGAAACCAAGTTTACGAGGCTGCCCAAATTTACCTCCGTACCAAGATCGGCCCAAACGCCAACAAAGTCCGGGCCCATAAAACCCCTAAACAGAAAAGCATCAACGTGAGCATAGAGAAGGATGAAGAGATCACTGATGTATACGGCGTCGTACAGCTGAAATGGAGATTGGTTTCTGTTGAGAACCCTCAAGATATAGAAAAAAGATTTTTTGAGCTTAGTTTTAACAAGAAGTTTGAATGAAGTGTGTTGAATGAGCATTTACCCTTTGTGTTGACTAAGAATAAGGAGATTCAATATAATGATAGGGCTGTAAAATTATACACAAGGGATTGTCCTAATTTAATTGTGGCAGTGATGATGATGGGTATGGTTATGGAGGTGGGGTGTGGGGTTCCATAAATTTGGACCATCCTGCTACTTTTGATACTTTCGCTATGGAACCTGAAATGAATAAGATGATAATTGAGGATCTTGATAGATTTGTGAAAAGGAAGGATTTTTACAAGAAAGTTGGTAAGGCTTGGAAAAGAGGGTATCTTTTGTATGGACCTCCAGGAACTGGGAAATCTAGCTGGACTGCTGCCATGGCCAATTACTTGAAGTTTCAGATCTACGATTTGGAACTCACTAGTTATAGACTAAGTAAGCACTATATGGTCTAAAACAGACACCAAGGGCCTGGTATAGTCGCATACACGATTACTAACTTAGCATGGGATTTGAAAAAAGTCTATCAGAGTCCACGCTGTATTGTCAAACACAATGGCAGCAAATTACTTGTTATTTCAGCTTATGTTGACGATCTTTTGATTCAGGGAGTAATGCAAAGCTTATTGAAGAGTTCAAGCTGGATACGAAGAAAACCTTTGAGATGACACATCTTGGGTTGATGACATACTTTCTTGGAATAGAGATCAAGCAAGAAAAGGATGAGATTTTCATCTATCAAAAGAAATTTGCAAAGGAAATACTGAAGAAATTTCAGATGGAAGAGCGCAGAGCAACAAGCACACCAATCAATCAAAAAGAGAAGTTGTGTAAGGAAGATAGGCACGGATAGACGATGAAACTTATTATAGAAGTTCGATTGGATGCCTGATGTACCTCACAACAACAAGGCCTGACATTCTGTTTGCTGTAAGTCTCTTATCTCGAATTTTTGCATTGTGCAAGTGAAATGCATTTAAAGGAAGCAAAAATAATATTAAGGTATGTAAAAGGTACAACTGATTATGGCGTTAAGGTTGAGAAGCGTCAAAATTTCAAGTTGTGGATTCTCAGATAGTGATTGGGCTGGATCAATGGATGATATGAAAAGTACCCCAGGATACTGTTTCAGCTTTGGTCCAGGGTTGTTCTCATGGTGCTCGAAGAAGCAGGAGATCATAGCACAATCTACTGCAGAAGCAGAATTTATTGCTACAACAGCAGCAGTTAATCAAGCTTTGTGGTTTGAAACTACTGGATGATTTACAAATAGAGCAAAAGGATGTTACAGATATTTTTGCTGACAATCAAGCAGCGATTGCAATCTCTCACAATCCGGTATTCATGGGAAAACTAAACATTTTAACGTTAAACTCTTCTTGAGAGAGGTGCAGAAAAATGGAGAGTATCTTTGATTTACTACAAATCTGAAGATCAGTGGGCCAACTTGTTTACTAAATTACTTCCAGTCAACAAGTTTGAGCTTCTAAGGAAAAAGATTGGAGTTTGCAGTTCCTAAAGCAAGGAGGAGTGTTGAATATTTGCTTCAGAAACTGTGTATCTTTTTTCACTGCAGTAATTTTAATAAGTTGTACTCAGTCAACAAGTTAGTCCTAGTATATAAGAGTTAGCTTTTATTAGTTTGTTATGTCCTCGATTCTAGCTGATAGTTGAGGCCATATTTATCTACTTTTCAGTTAGGATATTATCCTTTAAATACATGTCTTTTATCTGTTAATCAATACAAGGAAAAGTTTTTCTGCGTAGCTTTCGATTTCTTCTTTTTACGATATTATTTCTTCTGTTCTTCATTACTTGAAATTAACAGCAGGTTAGGAGCAAAAGGGATGAAGTTGCCCAAGGCAATGGTTGAGGAAGGCGAAGATCAAATGATCCAGGAAAACTATTAGCTTTAATGTTAGTGGCCTAAAATCACAGATGACGAAACAACATTCAGAGGGAACTTCAAGAATCCATATCATAGCAATTCATCAAGGAGGTATAATTTTCCAGAGTTGGTAACCTCAAAATGACTTATAGTTTTCATAGTAATGGGTCAATAAATTGGCATTTGTATATGGATACAACTTAAAATTGTACAGATTTTCATCTTTGATGCCTTCACACAATGCCTACACAAATATGGTCATTTATAGAAGAATACAACTTTGATTGTCAGAGATCTCCAGAAGACCTCTGTTTTTCATAGTTAAATGTACTCCTATAATCTTGCTGTAAACTCTCTGCCAATAAGCAACTTAATTACCTTACCTAGTCAAACCTGCGAGCAAAATGTTTTGTAGCATCACAACTGTGTTTAACTGCATTCATATTATTAATTGCACCTAATTCAATGCAAGGAGGAAGGACAAAGTATTTTTTTTTTCCAATTCCACATGAATGCAGCATATTTAGTGGTATAGATTTATACGAGTATAAATTGAGTGACATGAATAGTGAGAATTCATATAGTCGATCACAACAAACTTGGAACTGAAGTGTACACAGGTAATATCATCTGTTTTGTTATGATCTATTATAATATCTTAGAGCAGAATGTTTTAACAATAATGTAAAATAATGTAACTGATTCCCATTGTCAAAGGTTTTAGTGTTGGGACAAGGTCCTAATAGAGTGGAGGTTACTCACATCCTTTATGCTAACGATACACTAATCCTTTGCGGGGCTGAGGAGGTTCAATTGAGATACTTAAAGAGTCATCCTGTTGTTATTGAAGCTCAATTTTCCCTGTTAATGAGGTGGAAGATTTACAAAGATTGGGAGCAAACTTGGAGTGTTAGACAGAAGAGTTCCGTATGGGCATGCCTTTAGGCGGGAGAACCAGATTCTTACAGGATGCATGAATCAATCATACTCCACTAATGATAGCATACAATGATCTTTACAGTTATTCCTCTAATACTAATCGTTCATTCTGTTAAAAAAAATTTAAAAAATCCCATTGAGTTTTTCTTTTTGTCAGTAAGTGATACCCATTGACTTGGGTTATGGGACAAGTTGTCTGGACTGCATGGACTTCCATTGACTTGTTCTGAACCATATAAATATATATATGCTTTTCGCTTTCTTTCTTAATAATGCAAGTTGACTGACCTTTCTCAATCAGTTTCCTTACACAATTCATCTGTCTTGTTGTGTTCTTGTCTTTATAAAGTTTGCCAATGTATTCCTCAATGTGAGATGACATTTCAATAATGTGTTAATACACCACATAAAATTTAAACTATTTTTGTGTTTTCCGGATATATAATTTCCTATTTTTCCCTTTGTGAATTATTAGAAAAGATAGGTTTTTATGATTTTGTAATAAATTCAGAAGATTATGGTGCAAAGCACTAAAAAAAAAAAAAAGATAGAATAAGGCCTAACTCACAGAAAAAAGTGTATTTTAAGGGTGGAAAATTGCAAATTACTCGGAGAAATTTGCAAGTTGCACCCTCAACGTATACATTCATTAGTGATTTAAACTTGATCCTATTTTTTTTTTTTTTTTTTTTAATTTGCACCCTAATCTCTATAATGTCATTCAAAATAACAAAAATCATTTTCCTTCAATTACTTATGAGGGCAAAATAGTCAGGAAGAATTAATTAAGAAATATAATTTGAATTAAATTAATAACATAGCTACTCGTTCTTCCCCATCCAAAATATGAAGACTAGACTGTCTTGGATTATTCCTATATTGGAAAATACATACTTTCAATATAAACGTTGAAGACTACGCCTTTCTTGAATTAGCTTGGGGACTTGAATTAGTTGGTGCCAATTTTTGCTTTGATTTTTATTTTTGCCGTTTTCGGTGTAAATCAAGCACAATATGTTTTGGAAAGAAAATAGATTGACAAAATACATGGTGATAATAATCAAAGTAGATCTCTTTTGGAGTTTTACTAGCGTATAGAGTATGTTTATATAGAAAAGAATACCTAATTTCAATTTCTCCTCCTTAATATATATATTTGTTTTTTGGAAATTTACCGCTCATAACTACCTCTATGACTTATTTATTAGTAATAGCTATCTTTTTAAAAAAAATTTATTTTTTGTAGCTTAATTATTTATTAAATTACCATCTATAACTTGTTTTTGAATCGCAGCAGTATTTCGCTAAAATAAGATCTCTCTCCCACTTACCCACAATCTTTTTTTTTTCAAGTATTTTTCTCTCACATCTTCAATTCATAACCGTATTTTACTCTCATTATTCTTCACCATAATTAGCACGATTTCTTCTTTTCCTTATCGGTTACCCAATCTTTACGGAGTAATTCGATTTTCATTATGTTATTTGTTGTATTTCTCTTCAATTGTTCATAAATTTCATCGTCTTTACCTTCACTTTTTATTGAATTTTTTTTATATATATTTTCAGCCATTGTTAGAGTATCTTCAACAAGCTCTAACTCTCCATTTTAATGGCAGATATTGATATTCCAAGCAAAAATACACCAGTGGCAACAAGAAAACCAGTGGAGGATCTTCAGCCAATGGCCGAAGCTCAGCCATAACAATTGCCTAAATCTCCATAGATAGGCCGAAATAATCCTTCTTAGGTTTGCTAATCATGTGGTGTTGTTTATCTTATGAGTGATGAATAATAGTATTGATTATAGCAATATGATATTGTAGCATCATATGGGAGCAAGAGAATACGTTGTTGTTGTAGAAACACCATTGATGAGAGTTGTGGAGCTTCATGCCCACCAAGTGTTTGATAAAATGTTTCAGTGTATTTCTGTATATCGACAAACAAAAGATATCTAATTTTTCAGTATATTTCAGTGTATTATTTCGCTGCATTTAAATGTATTTATCTTTTTTTTTAGTGTAGAACCTATTTTTACTCCACTTTATTTTCACGATTTTTGTATTTCACTGTATTTTAATGTATTTCTGCATTTTGTATTTCTAATTTATGAAATAGTTTTTGATATATTTCATTGTATTCCATTGTATATACGCATACTACAACTTTATATTTCTTAAACAATCAACCATATTTCATTGTATTCCACCGTATATTTTTCTATATTTGGAAGTTTTTAGATTTTTAGTGGTTTTTGAATTCAAAAAGTTTTTATTGTGATAAAAGTTGAGAGAGATTCGTGAGGTATTATGGAATGCGTGAAATATGGTTGATTTAATTTAACTTACCATTTAAAAAGAAAAAAGAAAAATCTGTTCCAAAAATATAGCTTATTTTTACTCAACCCGATTTTGTATTTCTGTGTATTTCACTGTATTTCAAAAAATCTATTCCATAAATAGCTCCTGATTTCACTGGAGCGTGTTTACCGTTCACTGTATTTCTCTATATTTCAAAAAAATAGAAATACACGCGTTTTTAAAGAAAAGTGGCTACGCTTGGTAATTTTGCATTTTATAGTTATATCTAGTTAGAAATGATAAAAGATAGCTATTTATGTAAGTTTCACTATTTTTTTTTTTTTCTCACTCGGTGGCCCGTACCTGCATTGAAGCCCGACTAAGTTCAGATTCGTGCCGCATAGGGCCCATTCGAGGGAAAACCCAATTAAAGATTTTTTCATACTCAGGACTCGAACCCGAGACCTCCTTAATATCTTGCATTGCTTTGATCCAGTGAAGTTGGACTTTCTCTTTCAAATTTTATACGCTGAGCATTGGGATTTGTCTTCCTTCAACTACCATATGATTCTGTGTGAATTTTAAAAAGTATTTAGGGGACTTGACAGTCAAAATATAGAGCTTGTTTTGATGGGCTTAAAAAAAATAGCTTATAAGCCAAAAAAAAAAAAAGTTGGGGTAAACAACTTATTTTTTCTTATAAGTTCGCTTAGATAATTTAAACAGGTTTTAATTATTTTTTTGAGGCTTATTTTAAGACAAAATGATTTTAAAAATTTGTGTAGAAACACTAAAAAAAAGCTTTCAGCAACTTATAACCGATCCAAACGGGCTCATAGTATATAAAACCTACATGTTTTGAGAAGAACTGTGAATTCACCCTGGACATTCCAAAATTCAATAATGCTACACTCTTTTCCTTGTTTTCTTTTTGCAAAAAGGATATATATTTATATAGTAATACTACGTAGTCATTACATACAGATTTCTTTAGGAACTTACCAAGGAGATCTTTAACAAAAATACTGATACAAGAGAAGAGGGAACACATAATACAAAAAACTCCCTGTATCATCTCCCTCCGACACCAGAAGAATCGTCCATAAACCAATGTCCAAAAAAAATGCCCGCAACTAATAAATGAGGCTAATGCTACAAACAACCACTAGTAGTCATAGTAATGACTTATAGTTTTCATAGTAATGGATCAATAAATGGGCATTTGTATATGGATACAACTTAAAATTGTACAGATTTTCATCTTTGATGCCTTCACACAATGCCCACACAAATATGGTCATTTATAGAAGAATACAACTTTGATTGTCAGATATCTCCAGAAGACCTCTCTGTTTTTCAGAGTTAAATGTACTCCTATAATCTTGCTGTAAACTCTCTGACTATAAAGCAAGTAACTTAATTACCTTACATAATCAAACCTGCGAGCAAAGTACTTTGTAGCCTCACAACTGTGTTTAATTGCATTCATATTATTAATTGCACCAAATTCAATGCAAGGAGGAAGGACAAAGTTTTTTTTTTTTTTTTTTTTTTTTTTGTTAGTTGTATTTCCATATCTTGTCTATGGCCACATCATCTATTCTACTTGCTTCTGAGTACCGGTACATGGTGCATGGTGCAAGGTGCAATGGAAAACCACAAGGTTCGGTGGTATTAAACAAGGATATATTTTAGATGTAACGCTTAGTAGGTTAAGGGAGACAGGAGAAGCAAGCCTATTGTTGACTCTCCTGTTTACTCAATACTAATAGTTCATTCTGTTAAAAAAAATTTAAAAATAACGGTGATTTTTTTTTTTTTTGTCAGTAAGTGATTCCCATTGACTTGGGTTATGGGACAACTTGTGTGGACTGCATGGACTTCCATTGACTTGGTTCTGAACCATATAAATATATATATGCTTCTCTTTCTTTCTTAATAATGCAAGTTGACTGACCTTTCTCAATCAATTTCCTTACACAATTCATCTGTCTTCTTGTGTTCTTGTCTTTATAAAGTTTGCCAATGTATTCCTCAATGTGAGATGACATTTCAATAATGTGTTAATACACCACATAAAAAGGTTGTGGAAAGTGGAAGTGTCAACTATCAAGGGAAGTGGACTGATTCTTTTTTCCTTTTGCCACTTATTTTCCTCCTTTTAATCTGTTTTCGCACTAAAACTGTTATCACATTAATGTTTTTGGTTACTTATTTTTCTCCTCTGTATTAATCTGTTTTCACATTTTGGAAATCATAGTCTATCCTTTTCAACATTGTATTTGTTTTGGTGCTATATAGTGGAGTAACTTTGATCTTTCGCAATACCACACACCCAAATCCATTGTCCAAATTCCCTTGAAATATATTCTATTTGCAGTGCATAGTAACTGCATGGAAAAGCACATTTTATTATTGATTATTCTCTTTGTAGTTCAATTTTCTATGTCATTTGCTTCCTCAAATGAGACTGACAGAGCTGCTTTACTAGCTTTCCAAAATCTTGTAACAAGTCCTAGTCATTTTTTAGCCAATAATTGAACCAAGAATACTTCTTGTTCAAAAAGGCAAAGGGTTGTGGCCTTAGCTCTTCCTAATTTGCAACTCCAAGGCAAAATTTCCCCATCTTTGGCCAATTTATCCTTTCTCAGAGTGCTCAATCTTGGGAAAAACAACTTCCACCATGACATCCCTTATGGCATTGGCCAATTGACTCACTTGCGAGTGATTGATATTCAAAACAATCAGCTCGAAGGAAGTATTCCAACAATTCTATTTCAACACCAGAAAGTTCAAATAATTTCATTGGCTTTCAATAAGCTCAGTGGTGAAATGTGGAAAGGGCCATGGTATGTTCCGGAACTTAGAGTCTTACATCTCAGGAACAATAGCCTCACAGGTATAATCTTCCTTCTGTTGGAAATCCCATAAAGTTGTTGAACTTCACTTTGTCTCGGAATAGAATCAACGGTAACATTCCGAAGGAGATGGGTAATCTAAGCCAACTTGCAGAGTTGTCCCTGGGCGATAACCAATTAACAGGTTCCATTCCTGCAGCATTGTTTAATATCTCGTCGCTTCTTGTTGCATCTCTGGTATTCAATAGCCTTTCTGGTCCTCTCTTTCTTGATGAAGGAAATATTATGTCAAATTTAGAGTTATTAAGTATATCTAAGAACCAAATAAATATTGTGTCAAATCTAGAGATATTAAGTATATCTAAGAACCAAATTTCTGGTGGCATTCCTTCCCACATTTGCCAACTCACAGAGCTCAAAATTTTGTCCATATCTTTCAACAACATAACTGGAGAAATACCAAGAGATATAGGTTGTTTAGCCAAGCTCAAGGTGTTCTATATTGCAGAAAATTTCATAAGTGGGACCATTCCTGCCTCGTTGGGCAATATTTCCACTCTGCAATACCTTGATTGTCCATACAATTGCATAGCCGGGCAAGTTCCTCCAGAATTAGGGAAGCTATCAAATTTGAGGCAATTAAGTTTTGAACAGAATTATAATCTTATTGGTCAAATTCCGAAGTCTATTTTTAACATATCTTCTTTGGAAATCATTGATTTCGCTTTCAACAACCTCTCAGGTAGAATTCCAGCCACTACAGGTCTTCATCTTCCGAACCTTAGAGAAGTTTTATTGGGAGAAAATCAGATCAAAGGAGAAATTCCATTGTTCATAACAAATGCTTCCAAGCTTGAGACACTGTCGCTAGAAAATAACTTTCTCACAGGAACTATTCCTACTAATCTGGGAAATCTTCGTGAGCTGCAAGTACTGATCCTACATCATAATCAGCTTACCCATGAACCAAGAGAGCATGAGTTGTGATTCTTGAATTCATTAGTGGACTGTAGGAAGTTGCGACTTCTAGCAGTGGGTTCCAATCCATTGAATGGCGTTCTGCCCAATTCTATTGGGAATCTTTCGTTTACTATTGAAAACTTATAGGAGATGCACACATCAGTGGCTTCATTCCCACTAGTACAGGCAACATGAGCGGTCTTACCAGACTAGTCTTTCAACATAACAACTTGATGGGAAATATTCCTCCTGAGATTGGTAAGCTTAAACAACTCCAAGGGCTATATCTAAGAAACAATAAATTACAGGGGCATATTCCAGAGGAAGTATGCCATTTATCTAATTTGGTTGCATTAACTTTGGATCGTAATAAGGTCTCTGGATTAATTCCAGAATGCTTTGGAAATCTTAGCATGGTACAACAACTTTATTTGGGTTCTAATAAATTTTCATCAAAATTTCCCATGAGCCTTTGGAAAATGAGAGGTCTTCTCTATCTAAACGTGTCACGAAATTCCATTGAGGGAGAAGTTCCATCAGATATTGGAGAACTGAAAGCCATTGTATACCTAGATCTTTCTGGTAACCACTTTTCGGGGATGATACCAAGCAAATGTGGGGGCCTCCAAAACTTGGAGTCTCTTGACCTATCGAACAATTCATTTTCGGGCTCAATTCCATTCTCCTTTGTCAACTTGTTAAGCTTGGAAATCTTGGATTTGTCTTCAAATTTCTTGTCAGGTACCATTCCTAGGTCATTGGAAAAACTCTTGTACCTTAAAGCCATCAATGTTTCATTTAATGATCTCGAAGGTATAATACCTAGTGGTGGTGTGTTTGCAAATTCCACTCTGCAATCATTTCTTGGGAACAAAGGTCTATGTGGAATGCACATATTGAAAGTTCCTTCTTGTGCTATCACTAATCCTGTACAACAATCAAAGTCTAAGGTGCTTGTGCTAAAAATTGTTACTCCAAAGGGCTATTTCATTCTTTCTGATATTCTTGTTGGTCTCAATTTGGATAATGAAACGAAAGAAGAAAGGAAAGTCCAAAGATGTTGAAAAGGTTATGAAGATCAGGACTTATCAATTGATTTCTTATCAGGAGATCCAACGAGCAACAAATAATTTTGATGGATCAAATTTAATTGGTGTGGGAAGTTACGCTCTATGTACAAAGGCACATTATCTAGTGGAATTGCGGTAGCCATGAAGGTTCTGGATTTGGCAAATGAGCAAGTGTGCAAGAGGTTTGATACCGAATGCGAAGTGATGAGAAATGTTAGGCACAGAAATCTTGTCTCCGTGATTACTACTTGTTCTAGTGACTATATAAGAGCCTTTGTTCTGCAATATATGCCCAACGGGAGTCTTGAGAATTGGTTGTACAAAGAAGAGTCTCACTTGAACCTCCTTCAAAGAGTAGCCATAATGCTTGATGTGGCTGTGGCAATTGAATATTTACATCATGGTCATGTCACTCCAATAGTTCATTGCGACCTAAAGCCATCAAACGTTCTTTTGGATGAAGATATGGTGGCTCATGTTGGTGATTTTGGAATCTCTAAAATTTTAGCCATAAGCAAGTCCATGGAACATACCGAGACATTGGGCACTCTTGGTTACATAGCACCAGGTATAAAAAATTAACTCTCTTTGATTTTCTCTTATCATAATTAAGTCTCTCCAAGTTCTAGAAGTAAAAAAAGCAAGTCTTTCCTAGTACGACCATTATTGTTATATTTCAAATGACTAATTTTTTTCCATTTTCATTCTTATAAGAATATGGCTCGGAGGGAATAGTATCCACTAGTAGTGATGTTTATAGTTATGGTATCATGTTGATGGAGGTTTTGGCAAAAAAAAGACCAACAGATGAAGAGATGTACAATGAAAATCTTGGCTTGAGGCAGTGGATAACACGAGCATTTCCAAAGACTATTATGGACATAGTGGATGCCAATCTCTTTCCTGCGGAAGAACAAATCACTTCCAAAAGTGAAATCTGCATAGCCTCCATGATAGAGTTGGCTTTGGACTGCACAAATGAAAAGCCGGAATCAAGGATAACCATGAAAGATGTAGTCAAGAAGCTTAACAAAATCAAGAACGCATTTTTGGAAACATAGAATTTAGCATCTCTTAAGGTGGTGTTCTTTCTGAGTTCAAGTTAACAAGTTGTTTTTTGTTTACTTGGTTTATTAAATAAAGTCGTGCGTACTACTTGGAGGCATGTACTTTCTGCACTTTTGCGCGTTACACTCCGTCATGCTGTAATCTTATATTTGAGTGGTGTCCAGCCTATTTTACTTTCTTTAGTAACTATGGTTTCTATGCTTGAATAAACCAGAAGTTAATCGATAAATACTGTGAAAGTATTTAGCTGCACTATTTGGCTATCTATTTGCAAGCTTGGGAATATCTCTTCACCTCTTTTTGCATTTCCTTCATATTTTTATTCATTAGCTTAGTCCTTTCAATAATTTAACATAAATAGGACAGAGCGTAAGTTAGAAGAGTAGAATGTAGAAATGGTAGAATGTGCACATTGTAAAAATAAATAGGACAGAGCGTAAATTAGAAGAGTTGATAGGTTATAAGTTGAAAAAGCTGTGAAAGTTATGCCAATTTTTGCTTTGATTTTTATTTTTGCCGTTTGCGGTGTAAATCAAGCACAATATGTTCTGGGTTTCCAACATATTGTTGGCAAAAAGAAAACATATTGACAAAATACATGGTGATAATAATCAAAGTAGATCTCTTTTGGAGTTTTAGTAGCGTATAGAGTATGTTTTTTTTTTATATAGAAAAGAATAAATAGCTAATTTCAGTTTCTCCTCATTTTTTTTTTGTTTCTCACGGTGTCTTACCAGACGTTTGTTTCGAAATTGGATTAGGCCGTAGAGAGAAACACCCTACCAAGGATTTTTTTTCATACTCAGCACTCGAGCCCGAGACCTCCTTAGTATCTTGCATTGCTTTGAGCCAGTGAAGTTGGAATTTCTCTTTCAAATTTGATACGCTGAGCATTGGGATTTGTCTTCGTGAATAATTGAAGAAAGGGACTTATTCATGGTTTTGGAAGAATTAAGAAGATTAGGGTGCAAATCACTAAAGAATAATATGATAAGATGTAAATTATAAAAGAGTGCATGTGGTAAGGAGTGCAAAATGCCAATTACTTGGGTTCTGTTAAAATTTGAGGTGCGTATACCTATACAACTAATTACTTAAATTAATATTAAATTCTGAGTGAATTTTAAAAAGTATTTAGGGGACTTTACAGTCAAAATATAGTATATAAACACATGTTGTGAGAAGAAATGTGAATTTCATGACCCTGGACATTCCAAAATTCAATAATGCTACATTCTTTTCCTTGTTTTCTCTTTGCAAAAAGGATATATATTTATATAGTAACTAGTTTTCGGACACGTGCGTTGCTCGTGTATTTCATACTAATTAGTACCAACGTTTTACAATTATTGTAATAAACTGAAAGAATAAAAAAATAATTCATAATTCTAAAAAGAAAGTTGTTAAATAACCACCCATGTTAAATAGAAATTGATTCAGTGAGAATAATGAAAAGCTAATGAGAGGAAATTTAATTGAACATGTATGAGACTTTTCTTTTTCAGTGTCCCACTAATCCGGATTCGCGCGTGAAGTTTCACTTTGGGCCGCTTCGTATTAAAAGTGATTCCTAATATTAAGGCTTAAACTCAAAATGTATGAATAAGTACTTATCACTCAACCACAGTCTTTGGTGAAAATATTTATGAAACCCCGTTCACACATAATATAGAAGGTCAAATTTTAATATAGCTTGTAATTACTGAATTAATTAATTATTTTGGGTTCTTATTAACCAGTTGAGGACTTTCTTTTCTTACTGATTAGAGAAAGAAAGTTTTGTTGTTCAACCAAATCAAAACTGGCCGGAATGATTGAATAGATACTTAAAAATTAGTAGCAAACAAAACTTTTGCAAAACGTACCATAGAAAAAATTAACAAAGAAAACACTATTTCTCCAAGAAAAACTTGAAATACACGATTAAATGAAGTACCGCATCATAGCAAAAAAAATCATACACAAAAGAATTCACTTTATACAATAACAAATCAAGAAATATAAAAAAAGAATTATGAACAACATATCCCAAATTGTAGTCCACCTTTTACTTTTTGATATGCCAAATTTTTGTCTAGACTTGATATATAATTAATTTATTAAAATATAAAATACTTACTATTCAATTACTAATGTGTATTATAAGTAGTTGAAAAGAACCAAAGAAAAGAGTTATAGAATTTAACAAAACTCAGATGAAAAATAATTGAAAAGATTTTTTTTAAAACACGCTTTATATTATAAAAGGACATATAGTGACTGACGATTATAATTTAAATAAAGCAATGATTTGAAGAGAAGTCTGTCTGTTTTTGCTCTTTATCATCAATCGAAAGGGAAAGGGGAACAAAATTCTACCCCTTTTGCTAAGGAAAATTTTAAAAAAAGATTTGACAAGATTTCAATATTGGGGAAAAAAAAACTAACCCATTAATGGTGTAAAAAAATAATTATTTAACCAGTAAAAATTTAG
>NC_081342.1:62159626-62289570 GCF_029784015.1 Lycium ferocissimum
CAATTTGTTAAATTGGTCATTTAGCACTCTTTTAAATGAAGTTTTTTTTTCCGTTGACGTCATCTCGGCTAAGAGTGACTTTCTTCGGATATTGCCTTGCAGCAACAACAACTATAGTTTCTATTACGCTTTTAGCACAATACGACCGTTAAAAAAATATTAATATGCATACGTACATGCTGGTGTATAATGTAAATTTAAGCATTAGCAAATGTTGCACGTTAAAGTAGAAGTTTTAACTATTTTTGGGTCATGATACAGATGAACTATTACCACTATCATTGGTGAGTTGAATTTTATTGATTCACCATTTGAACGGGTGAACTGTTAGCGTTTGTTTGCTTCGTATTTCGCCAACATTGAGTGCAAAACTGCAAATAAGCTTCATCGTTTTCTATACATTAATCATTTATATTGTTACTTTTTCTAGTTGCGGACGAGCATGGCAAAGTATTGTTAGAGTGAGCTACTCGTTGGAAGACGGAGATGGCGATGCATCTTCTCCAAACCTTGAATGAAATAAGCAAGGTAGACATTGTGGTGGAGGTGATTTAGAACATACGGAAGGAGTCGCGATTTTGGCTGTGCAGGGGTATTAAGGTTGACGAGTTGGCGGGGCTGTTCGTAGGATGCGCGAGGAAGAGCGGCCGAGGACATCCCGACGAGACCTCGGGAATTCGAAGAGCGCGGGCCCGGGCAGTTCGAGGGTCGACTAGGTTGTTTAATGTCATCTTGACTCGCATCGATGCCCGAAAGAATGGAGGAGGTAATGATCCCTCTATACAAGAATAAGGAGATATCCGTAGTTGCAACAACTAGAGGTATCGTCGCTGCTAAGCATCTTATGAAAGCGCGGGAAGAGGTGAGTGAGAGATGAGGGTAGGAGAGGCGTGTCTATTTCGAAAAACCGCCGGATTCACATGCCGGACGTTCAACCACAGAACATATCCATCTTAAGGGGAGAAGGATGGTGGAGCAAAGGGAGAGGAAGAAGGCTGCACATGGTGTTCATCGACCTAGAAAAGGCTTACGACAAAGTTCCAAGGCAGATCCCATGGAACAAGCTTGAGGCTAAAAGATGTACCGTGGCGTACATTAGGGTGATCAAGGACATGTATGAGGAGCCAAAACCGGAGGTGAGGACAAGTAGGAGGAGACTCGCAGACTTTCCACTGGTGATGGGGTTGCATCAAGGATCACCTCTTAGTCCGTTTTTTTTTCCTTGGTGATGGATATCGACACGGCAAATTCAAGGTGGTGCCATGGTGTATGCTTTTCGCGTGACGACATAGTCCGATTGACGAGACTCGTAAACGGAGTTAACGATAGGCAGTGTTGGAGACATGCCCAGTCTAAAGGGGTTTAAGTTTAGTAGGACCAAGACGAGTACTTGGAGTGTGTAAGTTCGGTGAAGCACCTCAAGAGGTCGACTTGGGAAGGCTTGGCACCTGTGCCATCCGGTGGGTTAGAAAAGTTTCAAGTACACTTGGGTCTATTGTGCAAAAGCGGCGAGGGAGATTGACGATGATGTCACACATCGTTATCGGGGCAAGGTGGATGAAATGGAGGCTTGCTTTAAGTGCTATGTGACAAGAAAGTGCCACCAAAACTTAAGGGCAAGTTCTACAGTGCGCAGTGGTTAGGCCGACTATGCCGTATGGGCGGGAGGTTGGCCGATTAAGATCTCTCACGTTCAAAAGATGAAAGTTGCCGAGATGAGAATGTTGAGATGGATGTGTGTTCCACACCGAGTGACAGATTAGGAATGAGGATATTCGGATAAGGCGGGGGTGGCCTCTTGGAAAGACAAGATGCGGAAGCGAGATTGAGATGGATTCGGGCATGTGAAGAGGAGAGACACGATGCGCTCAAAGGTGAGGCGTGAGAGGTTGGCCATGATGGTTTCGTACGAGGGTAGGGGTAGGCCGAAGAAGTATTGGGGAGAGGTAATTAGACACGATACATGGCGCAACTTCTGACTTACCGAGGACATGACCTTAGATGAGGGTTTTGGAGGACCCAAATTAAGGTAGAAGGTAGTAGATAGTCTCGTTATCCGTTCTTATTAGTAGTCGCATTATTGCAATATAATTTTTTTATGCTCCGATTTCGTTATTATCCGTTATTTCCTATGCTTTGATTATCCCGTGTTCTCTCGCTCCGATTTCTCGCTATTATCCGGTATTTCGTGTTGTGATTATCATGTTATCCGTGTCGCTTGCATTATTTCTTCCATATCGCTTGAATCTCTTTTCCGAATCTCTTAACTTTATCTTACTTCTTTTTATGCTTTTATTGAGCCGAGGGTCTTTCGAAATGTACCGTCCTACCTTGGTAGGAGTAAGGTCTGCGTACACTCTACCCTCCCCAGACCCCACGATGTGGGATTTCACTGGGTTGTTGTTGTTGTTTTTCTAGTTGCGGAGAGTAGATGTTCCTCATTTTCCAGTTTTCTATCTTTATCCCATATACAGATGAAAGAAAAGTTCTTTACTTGTTGTAACTTTGTACTCTATCCTATTATTGCTTTCCCCCAATATTTCTATCTCATTAGTGCTAATGTAAACGGCGATCGTATCTAAAGCATGAAATGTTGCACATATTTTTTGACTCTTCGAGTATTATTCTACTGTTCTTGTTAGATTTTGATCAGGAAATATGACAAGGGGAAGAGGCATTAAACGTAGTAGGGAAGGTCGTGGGCACATGTCTAATAAAGGAGGAGGAGGCAACCAGCAGCTACCAAACACTTCTCAGGAGGATGTTAGTGAACCATCAACTCCTACGTCTCAACAGATTGGTTCAAACAATCGTATTGTCTCGTCACATGAAAGTAATTCTCAGCAGATTGTACATACATCTCAAGATGGTAGTGCTCGGAAAACAACTCCTACTCCTCGAAGTATTGGCGGTCACCAAGAAATTCCTACTTCGATAGATGTTGGTCGTCAACAAGCTCCTTCTTCTCAGAATGTTGGTGCTGAGCAAGCAATTCACGGACAAACACGATCTTTGGGAAGTAGTAACCCACAAGAAAGACGAGCTACTTGGTGGCATAAAATCATGAAAGTAAACGGAGATACGTAAGTAAATCAAATTATACAAGTTGTGGCTAAACAAATATTTAATAATTTTCACATAAAATGTTGTACTAATTATTTTTTAGATTCCGCCCACACGAGGCTGTTCGAGATGTCGTTAGCTTTTTAAGAAAACCGACCATGGCATCGTTGGAGCAAAGTTCCTATATGTACGAGACAAATGGTTCAATGATTTTGAGGTACTTAAACAATAACCTACGGATTTAACTAAATGTCAATTTTTTGCTTTTAATTTTAAGAGTGGTCTTTTTGGTATGCGCAATAAAAGTTCTTAAATTCTCTCTACCACTCTCATGATTCATCTATGATCCCTTCTTTTATTTTTAGAGGTAGTTATATTCTTGCCTATGCTCTCCTTGCTTTTGTTATCAATGTAACAGGTCTAATTATATATCTAACCAACTATTCTTTTAACTATAAATGTACATCTTAACTTGACAAAACAATAATAATTTCATTGTTTACTTTCTAAGCTATGCAAAAGTTATTCTTTTCACGATGAGGATAAAGTTTTCGTTCGAAAAACTTTTGATCGGGTGGGTAGTGAAAGGTTGAGTGACGGTTTAGAAAAGCAAAGAGAGAATTTTCAAGAACAAAGAAAATACCAAAGTGGATTGCTAAGTTCATTGGGGACGGTTTGATGCGATATTGGAACTCGACGATTTTAAGAAAATTTCAAAGAATCAACAAGAAGAATAGAATGTCATCTAATAATGAAGAAGGTCCTTCCTTACATACTGGGGGATCAGTTGCATTTGCTGAGTACAGAAGACGACATGTAGTTTTTTTTGTCTTTTTTTTAGTATTAATCATTATTTAGTCTTATGATATTCTATGATTTATCTTGAAAATTAACAATATCTTTAATGGTTGTAGAAGGAACTAACTGGGGAAGATCTTCGAAGTGATGAATCGTATTCCGAAGACTCACAAAACAAAAAATGAAAAGAAGTGGATCCGTGGAAGTCGGAAAGGATATGGGTACGTTTTTTTTTATCTTATTTCTTCAATGATATTTATTCCGGAGTAGTTTTTGTTTAAATTAAAATTCATGTGAATTGTTTTCTCGATTGAAGGAAAAGAAATGCTCTATTACAGGAATTTTTCTTACCTTTTCTTTAATTCTTGGAGGTAACACCAGTAAAGTGATTTCACATTTGAGAGAACTTCATGTATATTTTTATTGTAAGCTGAGGTGTTAGGTGCACTTTTTCACTGAATTCTGAAAAGATAAGTTGCTGGTGTAATTTTATATTTTATTTTTAGTTGTTGCCTTCTTCAAGTGAGCTTTATCTTGTGTCTTCAAATTTAAAGCTTTGTTGAAGAATCTGTGTGAACCGTTCGACATTCTCAAGGTTGCATATAGTAGTCTATCTTTTCCCATGGAGTATTAATTTGTATGTAATAGCAACATTAGTTCCCACTTCCCGAGAGCTAAATTTTCAAAGTAATGTATGAGATTCTTGAAGATAACAAATTTCAACCGAGAGAAATATCATTCCAGTTTAGTGTGTGTGTGTGTGTGTGCATATTATCTTGTTTATTCTGAAACTGAAATGCTTCTGAGAAAGTATGCAAACTATATATCTGTTATAAAACTCCAACAAAGAACAAAATGCTCATGACTTGTGTTTCAGTTATCCATCATGTCCAAGAAAAAACTTATCTTAATTTTCTTGTCTGTCAAATATCTGGAGAGCTACATGCCTTGGGAAAACTGAAATCTAGTAGTAGTAAGACTGATAATTCATTATTTGGTGTGTTTCTCATGTTCCTTTTTTATAATACTACGTACAATTTGTGACTAGAAAATTCCATTACAGAATGAATCTGAGTACTTCATTACAATTTTTGCTACTTGACAGCTTTGTTATTCTAGGTGATAACTAATTACTTTCTTCTTTTTCGTAATTCGATTTACAAAAGAATATTAAGAGAAGGTTGGTGAAACTTCAACACTAAGGAATGAAGATGGTCTTGAAGTAGATGATGGAGACCTGGAGACAAACACGACAACAGATGGAGAAGGGGAAGGAGAAGAAACTAGCGAAGACAATGATGTGAATTTGTTGAAAACTATACCGGAGGAGCAACTACTGGATAGAAACAGTTGGACGAACAAAAAAAAGGAAGAATATACGGTTTTGGCCTCAAAAATTCTTTGCTAGCAGATTCATCGAATGCTAACTGTGCGTCCGCTAGTGCTCCTAATCCTCCAAATGTGCCTACCGAACAAATTTTTGAAACACCTGAGTTTCAACAGCTTCTTAATCGTGTCCGAGAAACGTATGGCGAATGTGCGGGAATGTATGCAAGCGGATATTCGGGAAAATATGGAAGCCGAAGTACATGTCGTGGTTCTTCTTGTGGCCGTTCTTGGTTTCACCCTCAACCACCACCAAATGGCTCTGGTTCTCCCCCAAACAAATCTTAGATAATTTATGTTATTGATTTTTTTTTATTTAAGACATGTTTTATTTTACTAGCTGACTTGTTCTTCATCATTCAAGGATTGATGGTACTGTGATTATGCTTATTTGGAAATTTGAATAGATTTAATTATTTATTTTATCTTATGTCACATTATATATAAAATTATATTTGTATTTTGTCATATGCAATTTCTAGCTAGATTTAACAGAAAATATCCCACCAAACACAAATATTGGCTAGGATATTTATCAAATTAGCTAGAATGACCTTGTAAAATATTCCTAGCTATTTTTAGCTAGTCATTTAGATAGGAAAGCATTCCGTGCAAAAACAGGAAAAGGCTAGAGATTTTTTTAAGTTTTGCTAGGGCCATTCCTAGCTAAATTTTTGTAAAGTCAACATTAATCAAACAAACTTTGCTAGAACTTAGCTAGGTTAAGTCCTAGCAAAATGTTTGCTATGGAAAGTGCCTAGCAGAGATATCCTAACTAAAATTACCTAGGAATGACAAAATCTTCTAGCTAAAATTTAGCTAAGAGCTTATTAGCTACGGAAGTTTGCTAGGGTAATTTTCCTAGCTAAATTGGCGTTAGGTAGGGATTTTCCCACTTTAGCTAGGATTTGTGTCTCTAGCTAAATGGCTGTTCTCTTGTAGTGATATTAAATTGTTATAAATTTCAAAATTTCAAGGCAAACTTTTAAATTTCATGACAAATTTTTTGGTTAATACTAGGGGTGTACATGGACCGGGTTGATTCGGATTTTTTAAACACCAAACCAAACCAATTGTGTTGGGTTTTAAAATTTATACACCAAACCAAACCAATAAAATTCGGGTTTTTCAATCTCGGGTTGTTCGGTTTTCTCGGGTTTTTCGGGTTGTTTGGTTTTCTCGGGGTTTTTGTGGTTTTTTTTTCCTAATAGTCTTGACACAAAACATATAACTTTTACTTCAAATATTTCTTTAGTCCTAGTAAGATACAATTATATAATTAAGGTGTTTCTTAAGAAAATAACACAAAATATGAGAAGAGTGATGACATTGTATTAAAATATTCAACAAAAGCTAATATAATCGGTTAAAATAAATATTGCTAATTAACAAGCCATAAAAGAAAATGACCATAATCTAAAAATACTAAGTCATGCTAAAATAAGTATTACTTACATGACAAAGAAAAAAACTTAAGTTATGTATTTTTACCTCGTAAATCAATTATGCAAAGCTAAAGAATAGATATCCAACATTATTGTCATTCTTAGTGGTAAATTGAATTTCTTTGTTAGGATTAGTGTTGAGTTGGTTTTGGTTTTGGACTTTATTTGAGTTACTAACATCCATAGGATATAAAACTTATTGAAATTCAAAATTCTAAGTTCAAGTTGAATAATATGATAATAGATAAAAAAAATTCGAAAAATTTAAGAAATATTTATAAATTACTTTACAAATAAATATTTTTATGTATAAAATGTTTTAAAAATTGAATACATGTAATGTCGGTTGGTTTGGTTCGGTTTGACTTTTTTTTTTAGTTAAAACCAAACCAAACCAATTATGATCGGGTTTTTTTTTTCCAACACCAAACCAAGTCAAACCAAACCATTAGTCGAGTTTTTTTCTCAGTTTGACTCGATTTATCGGTTTGGTGCGGTTTGTCGGTTTACTTTGTACACCCCTAGTTAATACTTCGAGGTTAGTATTATCTTTCTAATGAGAAAGGGTAAAACGGAAGAGTAACTAATAATGACTGGAAAGTGGAAGACTACGGGGAATATTAAGACGAGTTTTTTGGTGTAAATGCATGTACTGTTCTGTTAATTATTATTATTAATGTTAACTGGTTATTATATTTTAAAAGGATACAAATATTCATCAACATTTTTGGGATACTATTACATTTTGTTTTACTGCAGGGGCAAAATGATAATCCAACTTTAAAGATATGAGCTTCCCACTTTTAATATTATATGATATGATACTACATAGTCATTACATACTGATTTCTTTAGGAACTTAGTCCCAAGGAGATCTTTAACAAAAATTGATACAAGAGGAGAGGGGACGCATAATACAAAAAACTCCCCATATCATCTCCCTCGGACACCTGCAGAACCGTTCATATTCCAATGTCCAAAAAATGCCCGCAACTTCATAAATGAGGCTAATGCTACAAACAACCACTAGTAGTCAGTAATCATCAGACATGTAATCAGACGAATCCTCATCCCAACAAGCCTCAAATGAAAATTTCAAACCCGCCAGAGAGTCTTGAGGGTACTTCACATCTTTAATCTGCCCCGAAATTCTATTACTCAAGACTTCGTTGAGGCTATATATTCGCACAGCCGCAAGTCAAGAGATACAAGATGAGGACAACCATCAAGAATAGCTTGGAGGCCTTTATTTGTCATACTATTCCCAATGAGTTGGAGGTGGTGCAAGGTAGGCAGGTTTTTAGCAATAGCTAGAGCCTCTTCATTTCTTTCATCTTCTCTATCAAAGTCATCACCTGATCCCATATACAATGAGTTATTCAATACAAACGACTTCAATCGTGGGCAAGAGCGTCCAAGAGCTTTAATGCCTTTTGTTGTGATGGCAGTGTGCGTCAAACTCAGCTCCTCTAACAATGGAAGCTTTCGAACTGCTTTAAACCATCACATACCATAAAATAGCAACATGCAATACTAAGCTTCTTCAGCTTTCCTGAACTGGTGAACAAATATAGAAATGAATCAATGAATATGCCCAGTGACTGAAGCAACATCACCAAACACAACCAGGCCTACTACAAAAGACTAGCGCAAGGTATATAATAGTAGGATAAAATGATTTGCTACATCACACCCCTTGCGGTGCAGCCTTCCCGGACCTTGCTAACACGGGAAGCTTTACGCACCGGGCTGCCCTTTTTACAACAACAAAATACGCAGTGTAATCCCACAAGTGGGGTCTTGGGAGGGTGGATTGTGCGTAGACCTTACCCCTACCTTGGCAGGTAGAAAGGCTATTTCCAATAGACCCTCGGCTCAAGTAAAGCAGGCTTTTTACAAAAAGATAAAACAACATGCTATCTCTGCAGCGAAAGAGCAGTTTCCTATGTATCATTTCTTTTTGGAAAAAAAGGGTCAAAAATGCCCCTCTACTTTGGGAAAAGGGCTAAAAATATCTTCCGTTACGAATTTGGGTAAAAAATACCCCTCACGTCATTAAAGTTTTCAAATATACCCTGTCTTAACAGAAATTCCAAAAAACAATCTGCTTTCATTTTTTAAACCTGTCTAGAATATACTTGGATAGCTAAATTCAAACTAAAAAATAAGCCACAATTACAACTTCGTGTATCAAATCAATGAATAATTCGAGATATTTAAATTGTGTTTTCCGTTTCTTGATTCATGTTAAGCCAATCAGAACAAACAAATAAAATTGTTGGCTCTATGATCATATGGGTTTTGTAATTTAGTTGGGTCGGCTTTAAATGGAGCAGGTTCAAAAAATGAAATCGGATTTTTTTTGGGAATTTGGGGATTTCTATTGAGACAGGGGTATATTTGAAAACTTTAATGACGGGAGGGGTATTTTTTAACCAAATTCATAACGGAGGATATTTTTAGCCCTTTCCCAAAGTAGAGAGGCAATTTTGACCCTTTTCCCTTTCTTTTTATAAGTTAAAGTTTTATTAACAAACAGTACCAACATGGTACTGCAACAAATACAAATGGCAGGACTTGTTAAAAACAAGTCCAGCATATCATGCATATTCAAAACTAACTTCCCTTTCATCCAGAAGGCCAAATTCTGCATACATCTATACTTAACAACAGAGATCATCTCTTTTACTTGATAAAAAAAAACAACAAAGATCATCTCTTTTTTATCTTCAAAACATCTCCTATTTCTTTCACTCCATATAGTCCACGCAATGCACAGAGGGATAGTCATCCATATCTTCTGTTGGGGAAGTAAGAGAAGGAATGGAATTTTAGAGGCAACAGAAACAAAAAGAGTAATGGAGTACTGCAATTATAAATTCAGAAAGAGAACATAAAGGCCCAACATACTGATTCCTCTCTTCTTATTGCAATCTGGAAGATAGGAACTTCATGAAAACAATAATTCTTTGTTCTTTGAGATGAGTTAGAGGTTGTTTCCTATTTCACATAGTAGTTACTCTCTTCTTTAATTTTTCTGTTCCAAAAAAGGAGTAACTACTATCTTCTTTCCTTTTCTTTCTCAAATACTTCCCATGAGTTGCGCTCTTGTGCCAATACTTGGACTCTTGTATCAAGCAACTTAAGGAATTCAAAGTGATTTACAACTAAAGACTATTGTATGATGAACATGATTCTCAAAAGACCATGGGCGGCAAGAAATACACTTCACATATTCCAGGGTATTGTAGAAGGAAGATAGGAGGACTAAGCAACCAGACATCAAAAGCTCCCAGAAATGCATATCCAAGCTCAGTTAAGCTTCTTTGTGGAGGAACATCAACATTTAAAAGTTCATGGGACATACATTGGATTATGTCAACTATACATGTATCAGGTGAATAGCTCCCAAATCGTGGATTCGACCTCTGTTAAGCTTCTAATTAGATAAGATCTACATTCAAGATATTTTTGATGAACCCTTTCTCTTGTATTCAATAAAAATAACCCTCCAATCTCTTCATTGACTTTGTAACTGAACTATGACTAGGTCTTTTAAATTGTATCACTGCCTCTTAACCCGGTTATGAATCTATAGTTGAGCAAAACTCACTCAAAAACGAAGCACCCAGAAATAAACATATGGCTATTTGTCTTAAAAAGTCGTAGCAGGTGGCTATTGTCTACTGCCATTTTAACATTGTATTCAGTCAAACATGTTCAAGCTAGGACAAATGGAGTAAATTCCAATAAGGAAGTTTTTTCAACTGTTCTCCTTTCCAGATTTTTTTTGTTTTTGATGACATGGGAACCCGCAGCCGCTACTTTTTGGGTGCGCACAGGGTGATTCTCCTTTCCAGATTAACTTTTATACACAATTTAGCATATAAAACTATTACTAATCCTGTAAAAATTCAGCATAAAGTCAGTGTATATAAGTTAAATTCCCCTCCACGTAAATACACCTTAATACACACCAACCACAGCAATCAAATCACGCTAAACTCATCCAAATTTCAAAAAGATTTAAAAAAATGGTTAGACAAAAAAGGAAGAAAATTAAAGATTTAATGGTAAAAACCACACCTGAACTATCACTTTTCTCGAACCCCAACTATCACCATCTATGTATTAAAACACACCTCAACTATTAACACTGCTCTCTCTTCTCTTTAGGCTCTTCCTCAAAAAGACAGCTTTAGAGCGCAAGTCAAACTCATGATAGGCGAGCAATCACGCGCACATGGTTTAGCGAAAACAACAAAGTGAAAACTTCGGACTATAGGTTTTCCTTCTACAGCTGACAGGTTTAGTGTTTTAGGTAAGAAAGTGAGAAAAACGATCTTTATAAAACTCGCGAAAAAAGCCATAGTTCTTTCATTACTTCTTTATACATTTTTGAACCCCCTTAGTAAAAGTTCTGATTCGGCCGTCACTGTGTGTTTTTGACCATTATCTCAAAATTAAATAAACAAATAAGCATTCAGAGTGGAAGCCTAAAAAATTGGGGGAAGAAATTACCTATATGCTATGTCCTCAAGTAAGTCATCATCAACAAAGTGCTCTAAATTGATTTCAACGAGTTCACCTTGGCTACGATCAACAGCATGTCGGCATAACTTCTGCAGTCTCCAGTCGCTATCTATGTAAAATAATCCCCAATCCTTTGACATGTTAATGACTCGCCACATTGAAGGTTCCTTACATATTCGCTTCCACGTAGTGCACACTTTCTTTGCAGTTTCCAGTTGGGAAATGAGCGGAAGCTACACACGCTTTTAAAGTGGCGGAAAAAGAAAGGACTTTGGGATTGAGATTGAGAAAGAAAAAGGGTAAAAATCATTTCCCCTCCAACTCTAGAAAATATGTTATAAATATAATTTATAATTGTGTATATCTATCTTTAGGAGAAACGTTAGATTAATGACTTTGGGATCAAGCTATTTTTCTCTTCTAAATAGAGGGTTCTCTTCATTGTATTGACATCCTCGAGAAATAAAGAATTCTCCTCTCCTCTTTTTCGCTACAATATTCTTTTTCTACTTTTACCTGGTATAGATATTCTTTTCTGCTATATTAATTAATTTTTTTAAGAAAAAATTATAGTCAAATATCATTCGACCATCTAGTTTACAAAATATGTACACAGTATACAGGTAGTGTATACTTTATATTAAATGCATATACTCTACATATAATATACATACATATACACAACATATACTGTCACGACCCGACCCGAGGGCCATGACGGGCACCCGGTGCTAATCCTCCCGGGTACCTCTTATCGTACATTCGTATTCACATCTAGGTGGACCACATAGCTTACTCATGAATGCTATACATCAATAATGCTAACTCATTGGGCAACAACACATTTATACCATCAGTAACAACTATGCCCACATCAATATACATAAGCCGACGAGGTCATTAGAATGATATACAAAATATAAGCCGATAGGGCTACAAGATATCTAACCATACATAACTGTCTACAAGCCTCTAAGAAGAGTAAGTAACATCCTATAGGCGGGACAGGACCCCGCCGTGCCAATGTATGTACACAAAAAAATAATACTAAAAGTCGTAGCTCCGATGAAATGGAGCTCTCTGCGCCCCGAATAATAAAGCTATGGATCAAGCCTGTCTTCCTGGCCACCTGCGGGCATGACGCAGCGTCCGCAACAAAAGGACGTTAGTACGAATATTGTACTGAGTATGTAAAGCATAATCAACATCATAATAGGAGCATAAGAGACAACATAAGAAACAGCATAAGATGGGAGAATCGGGAGATAGCAAAGCCATCCTCATCATTACTTACTTACTTGTCTTTCATAGGGACCTTCCATGTCTAATACGTGCTCGTGTACATACATACAAACATATACATATATCTATATTCGTATCCATATTCGTATCCGTATTCATATACATATTCATATCCATAGCATACCCGACCATGAAGGTTCGGTGGTTTCACATACCCGGCTATGACAAGGCTCGGTGATTATACATACCTGGCCCTACCAAGGCTCAGGGTACCCATACCCAACCGGGCAAAGGTGGTGTGCGCGCAATAGATATCATACCCGGCCATATAAGCTTGATGTTACGTAATAGTCATATATGCTTAGACATGTAACCTTAAGAGTCCATAAGTATCATCAACATCATTACCATTATCGTTTTTGTTACGTCTATCCTTGGAGGATCAACTATCATATAGAGGATGCAATGGAATCGGGAAAGTATCGAGGATCATGAGCTTTAGTAACTTTAGAGATAGAGCCATTTGGAGGACATTATAGAACTCATGAAAGGATATATACATAGCCAAGGAACCATGCCTTATTGAAAGAAGGGTTAGCCTTACATACCTCTTTGTCTCCTCAACTATCTAGCGTTCACCGCCGAAGCTTGAATAATCTACATTTAGAAGGATTCATGCCGTGGTTAAGCCTTAATGATACTTTTAAATTCAAACTAGAATAAATCATAGTCTAATGAAAATTGGGCAGCATTTTCCCTATTTCGTCAACTTCCACCATATCACAAAACAACTCCCAACAACTACAATAACATCTATAATACACTCATAATATCCAATTCAAGTAATCACATTACACTAAGCCTTCAATATTCACCCCCATGTTCAACTTATACTAGCAACTTCATACCCATTTTAGCACATTTTCATATAATACTTCTTCATCACCATTATTACCTTCCATAACATGGTTATATCCATATCATACTAAGAATCATGACTCCATATAGATTACTACTCATAAACATCATAAAAGCTACATTTAGACTTCATTTTCTCCCTCTTTCTTCCACCCAAGTCTTGTTACAACCAAACATTCTCAACAACATGAAATAAGCATGAAAACTAACCTTTTCATCCCATGGAAACAAGCTTTGGAGAAGCTATCAACTTTGTACAAAACCCTAGCTACAATGCCCAAGTTTTCTTGTAGTCTACAAACCCTAAGAAACCTTCTAACGTATGAACACTTTGGTTCTTGCCTCTTGATCTTTGTTTTATCTTGGGTTGGGGTGGAATAAGTTTAGAGAAGGGTTTTGAGCTCTCAATACTTGTAGAAGATGAAAAATGAAATAAAAGAACCAAGGGCAACCATTTATGTAAAAACTTAAAATTTGCCCGACGGATACTATACGGACACTTATACGGTCTGTATAACATTGTACGGTCCGTATAAATGGCCGTGGTTCACCACCATGAAAAACATCTTCCTGTTGGGGGTTATACGGACCCCTTATACGAACCGTATAAAGTTATACGGACCGTATAAGTGGTCGTATAACTCCACTTCCCTGAAATGGTTTTCGTCGTTTCGTTCGATCTCCAATCCTTATGGAACCTTCTTAACACTTGTTTAATACTTCATTACCAATCTAAGGAGAGTTACAACTCTTCTTTAAGACATCATTAAGCCAACATTAGCTCGGTACTTTATGGAGCTTTTCCAAAACACCACATATACTTTGCCCTTCTTAAGGAACTTTCTCCTCTTACTTCCAACATCTTTGAAATCTTAACTAGGATCGTTAAATAACCTTTCTTACTTATAGAAACATCATATTCGTCTCACCCTGCATTAGTCTATCTATCTCATGGCGACATGAAATTTTTCCGAGGTGTAACATATACATTGATAGTTTGTATACTTCGTCCATATTGATAAATTAGTTGGCCGAATTGTACATTTACGTAAGTTTCTCTTAGCACGTACGTATTAGAAATGGTTAAAAAATGCCCTCATTCCACTGATCGGAGTGCCATTCCTTCCACCTATTTGGATAAAAAATGGCCTTAACGTTAAATTTAAGCCTAAAATTGCCTCTCCTTTTAACATGTGAAATATATGAATTTCTTAATTAAATATGTGACATTATTTTTATTGATTCACTTTCCATTACACCCAAGTTTACAATACAATCTATTAACCCAAAGTCAGTTTTAAAAGACCCGACACTTCTTTCACCATAAATCATTTCCCACTGCATTGTGGTTTTTGGTTATTATCAGCAGTAGTAGAAAGTGAAATGTTTAGACTTCTCATATTGTGTAATTTTGATCTAAATATCTGAATACAAAAAAATGTTTTTCTTCTGTCAAAAACAAACAAAAGGAGGAGTAATTCAAAGTTCAGACATTGTGTTCTGTGATAAAATTTAATTTACGTTGATTAAATTAAAAATGTTTTTCTTCTGTCAAAAACAAAATATCCAAAAAATTTGGAGTTCAGATTGGCCCAAACTATGCCCACCCCTACATAGCCAACTTTTTCTCCTGAGTGTGAGATGAATCAGTACAAAAACTTGTTCGTTGTACTTAACTTCACCTAGTTTTGTTATGTAACTGGGAAAAGTTTTAAGTGGAGGAAAATTTGTCAAAATATTATTCACCCCTCTAGTGTTTAGGTGTTATACTAAAATAGTAACAATTGTACAATAGCACTTGGTTATATTATTATATTTATTTGGCTTAGTTGTATTATGACAAGGTCCGCGATAAGTAAGCATAGTGATTTGTGCGAGCAAAGGCACAAAACAGTCCAGTATCTTTGGACTTGGGTTTAAAATAGTCCTATTTCTTTCTCATGGACCATTAATAGTCCACCTTCTTTTACAAAGTGGTGCAGATTCAGTCTAGAAGCAAATCACCGTCAGAATTCTAACAGAAGTCATACTCACGTGTTTCCATCTTTTAAAAACAATCAGAATTCTCTCCATATCTTTGTCAAAACAACATTGAATATGCTCCGTTATTTCCCCCCAATTCTTCAGAACCCTAATTTACAAATTGGTGAGACCTAAGCCTGAAAATCAGCTGCGACACACGGAGTTTTTGTTGAAGAAAGACGGAAAGAGCGACATTTGTGCATGGAATTGCAAGAATTGTGAATCTTTTAAAGTAGTATACTTCAAGAGAGCGAGGAGAATGAATTTTCTTTCCTTTTTTTTTCCCTTCAATTCGTCTAAAGATATGCTAATTTTTATGTGTTTTCCTTTCTGCTAGCGTGAACTTATTTTTATGGTAGAATCAAACTACCATGAGCATAGGGACCTCATAAGTTATTTTGGCTGTGGATTGTTGCTTGTTGAATAGTTTTTTTGATGCCTTCGATGATTCTGCGCATTGCAATATTTGCGTAATACAACTAAGTGGTAAAAGAATGTAAAAGATAACCTTAAGATTGTTTATTAGCTAATTACCACTGCAAGTAATAAATATACTTTAATGTTGGTTTCGGATTGCTATTATTTAGTTCTCTGCTAGTAAGATATGAAACTGAGTATTTTATTATGATAATGGATGGCAATTTGGTATCTAACTTTTATCTAAGCCTCATATATGTCAACTACATTCATTCTTATACTTCTTCTTTCTTCTTCATAGATGTTCTGTGACCAATTTGCTCTTCACTATTGATTCTTGAATTGGATTAGCCAATACTTGAATTTTTCCATTAAATCATTTTTTCAGCTTATGTTCTCTACAATTTATGTTAGTTTACTTGTTATAGGTTCTTTTTTTGTTATCTATAGTCAAGTTGAGAGATTATTTGAAATAGAACATGGCATATAATGCTAAAATAGACTTGGATAGCCAGAGCTTAAACCAATTGATGTATCTATCAGAGAATTGGAGTATCAAAATTAAGGTCTATCATCATTGAATATGTTATTTTTTTCTAAGTTGCTGATCTTTTTTTTTTTTTTTTTTTGCAGGTTCTTGGGCAGACTTACCAATACTTGATGAAATTAATTCTAGTTTTGAGGAAGTAGTGAAAAACTAAACGGCGAAGATAGAGATGAGTTGTTCCGTTCATAAAGTCAATCAAGTCGAAGCTAAGATCGAAAAGCTGAAAATTAAAGACGAAAAAATTGAGGCAAACGGAAGCTGAAATTCTACAACTATAGGAGAAAAAGATCAAGATCAAAATGCCTTGCGAGAGTCACTTGGTTAATGGTGTTGTGTTCTTATGATGTTGTAACATGTAGATTGCAAAATGGGCGTCTTATACCCCGAAATATAAGCAATTTGCCATAACTAACTGTACACTTTTCTACTGTAATGGATGGTATAAATGAATGAATAATACTTCAAAGTTTTATTACTCACCATTGTTGTGTTTCAGTTTTAATTTTAGTTATGAACCAGTTTTAGAGCCCGTTGGATAGGCTTATGGCTTTTAGCTTATAAGCGAAAAGCCATAAGTTAGGAATTTTAGCTGATGACTTTTGATTTATCTTTGCTATTTTGGCTTTAAAACAAGTGCTTAAAAACACTTTTTTATTTTACCCAAAACACTACCAAGTGCTTAAAAGCTATTTTGACTTAAAAGCACCTTAAATAATATATTCTCAAAACCTAGCTTACAAGCAGCAAAACACATGTATATTCTCTAAAATTTATATGGCTTGTCTGGTATCTCATTATCAGTGAACTTCATGTGAATTGTACTGCCTGGATTTGTTCTGTCTATTTCAATGCAGTAATCCCACATCAATTTGTATTGATCCTTGATATCACCATTAATCAATGCAATAGCTTTCATCTTAGCTTTTTTGGCTTGAGATAAAGTCACATGAGCTCTTTGGTCTACACTCACCCAATCTCTGACATCATGTAAGCTCCAATTCCTATTTGATTTAATTTCCTTCAGGTACTTTCTTGCAATGAAGGATGATGTTATCATTCTATTATTATGATTCCACTCCTTGCAACGATGTTTAGGATTGTACGTCCTGATTTGGAAAGATGTGTCCCTTTGCATTTTACATGCCATGATTTCCCAGTTGCACTCCGAATGTATACAAATAGCTTTCATTCTTTGTCGATCATTTTTCTTCCATCGGATATACTTTCCATTCTTAATCTCATGAGTTGTTACTGCATTCTTAAAATCTTTCTTGCTTCCAAATACACACTCTAGAGCTAAAACTGGATTATCTCCATCAATATGTGAATTGAATTGAGGAAAATCAAATCTCTCAGTTTCAGAATCACTATGCAAACTTTTTGTGCCTGAAGAATCAACACAATCAGAATCCCCTTCTGGAGCTTCCATCTTTCTCTTCGCTTCGACACTTAAAATCTCTCTTTCATCCACAATGTCATGTGAAATATTTTCATGTTTATCAATCAGTAGATCATCTGATAAATCAGTTTTTGAGTCACTAAAATCATCACCTGATGAATTTTCTGGCACAAATTGGTTGTCATTACCTCTAACATTTGATTTGTAAATCGTATCCACATTGTCTATATTGAAATATGAGTCCCAAGTGTTTGAAGTAAATCTCAATCACATTTTCATTTGGGATGTTTCTTCCAACTGCAGAAGCTTCATTATCTGTAGACACCAATCCCAATTTATTACCGGATCTTCCACACGTATGCCAAAAAGTTATTGAATCCTTTAAATATCCACAAATCTCGGCCATCTTCTTGAACTCATGAAGGTTCAGTTTTTCTACATTAACGTAATCGATGAAGTCCATGTTCCCCCCGACATAATGCTTGTCTAGCGTACGTTTCATAATTTCTAAATACTGACAAATGATGCCTCAACTGTCGATTCTGAAATAAGGAACACACATATTTTATTTAGGTGATGTAGTTAATAAGAATACTATGTATACAACAAGATATGACAACATTAGGACAAACATAAAACATCTCAATTTTATGGGCATGAATTCAAGTCATAAAATTTTAAGAAATAACAAAGTTGTTAAAGTCTCTATTTGAACAAAGAAGTATCTTTTTATATTCAGAATTTTGCTTCTTATACTGATCGTTCTCGCGGGAGGGGGTTTCAATCAGACTAAGTAAAAACTCATCATAAATAGGAGGTGATTCTTTGCCACTATTGCACCTTAAATACATTGGTAGTTCCAATTTAATTATGCTATTTGAGGGAATATGATGTGAGTTTTAGATTTTAGGGTTCATTGAAGATCAAAAGCAAAGGGGGAACAAAGAAACTAAGAGCAGTGGCGTACGCAGGATTTTTTGTAAGCGGTGTCAACATTTAAAGAAGTGGACAAATGAACATATCACTATAACAGTATCATATTAAGAAAATAAAAATACAATTCAAATTATATGAATAATGTATATTCAAGTACTCCCTCCGTTTCTTTTTACTAGTTCAATATTTTAAAAATACGTTCTTCATGTTATTTGTTCATTTGCTAAAATCAATAGAGATATTTTTTTTTTCAATTTTCAACCCCTTATCATGTAACTATTTCTCCAAATTTATTAGGATACTAGTAGTCGAAGTCAGATTTTCAAATCCAAATTAATATGTACAACTTAGTAAAATAAGTACTTAATAAATGATTTTTCAAAAGGAGTACAAGTATATATTGGACTAGTAAAAAGAAACAGAGAGAATTCATTAATACTACTCAACGATTCTAAATGTAATCACAATAGTCTAACTAAAAATGTTAGTAATACTTTTTCTTTTATTTAAGGCATCAACTCAAAAACTCATAAATAATTTTATTACTAAGTGTTACACCCCGCACTTTCAGAGCATGAGCATTGTCGCGACCCGCATTGCAGACCATGACGAACATCAGGGGCTAACCATAGAACACCGCTCGTTCATACTTATCTACCTAAATCTATAATATACATTCATGATCATAGAAAACTATCATCATTTGAAACATATTTACTTGTATAAACATAAACCCCTTAATAACAAAATATATATATATATATATATATATATATATATATATATATATATATATATACATGCATATATACATGAAAGACCTGTGAGACCATACTACCCATGCTGCGTATCTACGAGCCTCTGCTAAGTACTAGACATGTGGATGGGACGGGACCCCGTCGTGCCCAATCATGAATATATACATATATGTACCAAAAGAATAATCAATGGCACCTCCCGGAAAATGGAGTGCTCTCAAATCGACTACTAGCTCTACGAGTGCGGATCACCTCACGTCTTGTCTGTGGGCATGAACACGGCATCCAAAAAAGGATATCGGTACGAATATTGTGCGAGTATGTAAGGCATGAACAATAATAAGACATCAATGAAATAAGGAGGCATCAAATGAAGAGCAATCATGATCGATTTGAATCATAAAGGAAGTAATAAATCTTTGGCTTACTTTCCGTACTCATCATCATATCATATATGCGTAAATGTATAAATCGCCCCGACCATATAGGTACGGTGTGACAATCAATAACGATAACATTAGCATTAGCTTTGCGTCCGGGCCTCACTGCGTGCGGGGTATCATCTCATGCCGCCCAATAGTGGTGTACGCCCGTGCGAGTCGGCCATGGTGTATAATTGCACGCTTGTAATCGGTAGCCGACCATATAAGCGCGGTGTAATACCATCATATGCTCATCATAATATGCTCATAGTAATATGCTTATCATAATACATACATAGAGACTCATAGATAATCATACTCTATCGGGGTGACGTAAGGTTGTGGACCCCCGATTTCATTATGGGACATTCATAAGTATTCTGACTCACCTTGAAGGAACAAACATGAGGTGAGTGTATATAATGATCAACATCAATGGGCTATGGATAGCTTCATTAGCTTAATTGGAACATCATATCATAGACTATAACATCTCTAGACTTAAGCTTGTTATTATCGTTATCATAATCGTAGCATATCTCTTATCTCGTCTGGCTATTCATGAGCAAAGACTCATAGTCTTCTTGAAGATGGAACATTCATAATAAAAGAGGAATTCATGCCATAGGACTCATGCCTTAGAAAGAAAGGGCTAGCCTCACATACCTTTGTCGTTTAACTATTCTATCGCTTGCTCGTTCTTCTTTAATGCACTCGTTTATACCTTCAAGAGAATTCGTGTCGTCATTAGCTATACGATTATAGGAACGAGCTTACTAAAGCTAGAGAAAATTGGGCAGCATTTCCTTTGTTTATACTACTTTCCTCCATATTCCATATCAACTCCCAACATTCCTGACAACAATCACAATGTTATAACAATAAGCCTCATTTGATTACATTGCCCACAATTCATAACTTTACTACAATTCTTCATAACCATAACCAAAGTCCATTATCGTGTTCTTTCTCATAAAATACTCATTCCATGTTCTAAATTTCATTTATAATGTATTTATAACTTCAACATATCCATTTTCATGATTCAATCCAACTACTACTCAACAATAACACTATTCGCATTTATGACCCATTTTCTATACTTTCTTCTACAATCAAGTGTTTCAACCTACCAATACTTCAAACAACATGGAAAGGTTATGAAACTCACCTTAGATGATGGAGGAATAAGCCTTGAATTGTGATAAACCTTTTGCACCAAAACCCTATTTCATCTCTCTTGGGATTTCTTGATTTATATGGCTTTTAATGGGTTTCATACACTTGATTCTCCTCAATTCTTATTGTTGATCTTTGATTTCTATTGTTTTATTATGGTTGAAGTGTATGGAATATTCTAGAGGTTTCTTGAATTGTGGAGGTGAAAGAGGAAAATGAAAATGAAATGAGGAGAGGTCCACTATATTAATCTCAAAATGCGATCTCCACCAAGATCTACGGACCAACATACGGTCGATATGTTTTCTGCCGTATGTTTGGCCGTAGATCTGGTCGTGAGACATGGTGTGCCGGGCTGGATCTACGGTTGGACATACGGTCCATACATTTATACGGCCAGTATGTCAGAGTATGTTTGCCAGATTTTAGAGACTTGTTCTCGTCGACTCGTTGATCTCCGATCCTTATGGAACCTTCTTAACACTTGTCTAACACCTCAATACTATTCTAAGGGACATCATAACTCTTCCTTGAAGCATCATTAATACACCACTAACTCAATACTCGAAATTCTTATCCGATACACAACATATGACTCGCTTTCCTTAACAACTTTCTTTCCTTAGCTCGAATGTCTTTGGAAATCTTAATTAGGACCATCAAATACTATTTCTTACTTGTCCAAACCTCGTGTACATCATGCCTTTGGTCTATTCCCGTACGCTAAGGGAAATTTCCAGGTGTAACATTCTTCCCCTTTGGAACGTTAGTCTCTCGAATGTTAAGTCATCGGGGATTCTAGAAAATTTTCGCCGGGAGTTTCCCCTATAATATGGCACTACCATCTGTCACAACAACCCATAATATCATTGCCTCGCGGACCACAATACAATAGCAATATAAGCGGCACACACGACTCGTATGCATAAAAGAAAAGCATACATACCTTATCGTTTCGACGTCTCGTCATAGATCTCTTCAGGGGCTAAAATAAATGCGGATATGTGGATTTCATCTTCTCTTCCGCTTCCCGGTCATTTCTTCCCCCGATTGTTATTTCTCCGCTAAGATTTTAACCGAAGCTATTTCCTTATTAGAAGCCTTCGTACTTGCTGTCTAATATGGCGGAGGCCTTCTTCATAGGCTAGCTTTTCTGTGACTTGAACATCATCTACTGGCACAATCCTTGTGGGATCTCAACACATTTGCCGAGCATTGAGACATGGAATACTGGATGAACTAATTCAAGCTCTGAAGGCAAGTCTAATTCATAAGCTACTTGACCCACCTTGCGGATGATCTTATAGGGTCCAATGTATCGAGGACTTAACTTCCCTTTCTTACCAAATCTCTATGCCCCCGATACCTTCGAACACCCAATCATCGACTTGAAATTCTAAATCTCGCCAGGCGGATTGTCTGCATAAGATTTTTGGCGACTTTGAGGTACCGTCAACAACCTATCTCGGATCATCTTGACTTTTTCTCGGCTTGTTTAATCAACTCGGGGCCTATTAATTGTACTTCTCGATTTCAAACCATCTGATTTAAGGATCTACACTTCCTTCCATACAAAGCTTCATACGGGGCCATTTGAATGCTAGAATGATAGCTATTATTATATGCGAACTCGATTAGGGGTAAGTGGTCATCAACTACCACCAAAATCTAAAACACATGTTGAAGATATCCTCCAAGATGTATAGTACGCTCGGCTTGTCCGTCGGTTTGCGGATGAAATGCCGTACTAAGCCTTACTTGAGTACCTAGACCTTCTTGAAAGGATTTCTAGAACTTAGGCATAAAGCGTGCTCCTCTGTCCGAAATAATAGATATGAATACCATGAAGTCTCACAATTTCCTTGATATACGACCTCGCATAATCTTACATTGAGTATGTGGTTAACATTTGGAAGGAAATGGTTTTTTTACGTCAATCTATCCACAATCACCCATGGCATAGCTAACTATTAGTAGGTAATTATATTTAGTAGCTATATTTTAACTTAATTACTTCCCATAGCTAAATTTTGTATATCAATTACATAATGTAACTATTCAAAACCTTAATCTGCCTCTTCTCCTTATTCCTCCCTCGGCCCGCCGACACCCACCGCCGAGTAAAAACTCGGCGTTGACTACCGGCTGCTCCATCTCTTCTGACACTACCACTAGTCACCACCCTTGTCCCTTTCTTCTCCGGTGAAATAGCGGCGCTCCAACGAACTCCGTCAACAACACGGTGACGAACCACAACCTATAAGTGGTAGTCTGTAGGTGTGAAACCACCAGCCCCGCAATAGCAGCCGTGAAATGTCACGACCTAACTAAGGGCTATGACTGGTACCCGGAGCTGACTACCGAATACCACCTGTCACCCTTGTCATCACAAAGAACCTAAACATGCATCATCTCTAACACAAGCTTATCATAAGTAGTCCTCAAGTATCTCCCAATATATATATATATATATATATAAGCCCTCAGGCTACAAAAATGATCTACAAATACACGCCAAGGGATCACGTGACATCTATTACCCACACATAAGTATCTACGAGCCTCTAACTGGAATTCTGTAATCACAAGGACGGGACAGTACCCCGCCATGCCCAAATATGTACATATATACACAAAAGAATATACCAAGAAGTGGCAACCCCGAAATAATGGAGTGCTCCTGTATGTCTGCTGAGTAGGCTCTTAAGAATCCGGACCGTCTCGCTATTTACCTGTGGGCATGAACACAGCGTCCATAAAAGAAAGGACATCAGTACGAATAATGTACTAAGTATGTGAGACATATATGGTAACGTAATAAGGAAATGTAGAAAGCATAAGAAGAAAAAATAACTGTAACTGCTTGCCTCTTGAGGCGAAATCATGCATGCTCATTTTACCTTTAAAACATATCACACATACATACATAAACTGTCTAAATCAATAACATCATTAGCCCACGTCTGGGTAATCATCTCACACCGCCCACTAGTGGTGCTGCCCGTACCATATAGACTTAGCAGTGTTGCCCGGCCATCTAGGCATGGTGTAATCATCATCATATACTTAACATGAAGCATGCATAAGAGCTCAAGTAAAATCTGTAACTCTATTGGAGTAACGTAAGGTCAGTAACCTCCGAGTATATTATGGAACATCATGATCGTCATGTCTCACATTGAAGGAACTAGCATTATAAGGCGAGACTACCAACAACAAACAACATCAAGGAAAAATTATAGCATCATATCATAAGCTTAAAACTCTCTAGTCATAGATTCATCGTCATCATTATCATATTCATAAAACATCTCTTATCTTTATCTCATGAGAAGCTCTTAATAATCATAGACTTATAATTTTTGGAAGGTAAGAAAGTCATGGAAAGATAGAGAAAATCATGTCATAGGAATCATGCCTTAGAAAAGAAGAGATTGGCCTTACATACCTTTACGTCTTCTCAACGACTAATGTTTTCCTTCCACGCTTACGACTCTACATTCAAGAGAAGTCGTATCATGGTTAAGCCATTGGAAACATGCCTATGTTGAAGCTAAAACGACTAAAAAGCTAATGAAAATTGGGTAGCATTTCTTTTGTTTCGACAACTTTCTCCATATAATAAAACAGCTTCCAAACATCATAACAACACCCATAATATCATAATCACTAAACTTTTCAAGTTAAACATTGCTTACTTCTCGAATTCACTTTCAAAGCCATCCATAATCATGACTATAATACAACATCATATCCATCATTCACATAACACTTCCTCAACGTCATTAGCTTCATTTATAACAAGATTGTACTTATCTTACACTACAATTCATGACTCAAATTAACTTACTACTTCAAACACCATTTATTTCAGATTTGAGCTCATATTCCACATTCTTCTCTAATCCAAGTCTTTCAATCACTCAATACCTTTAATAACATGAAATATTTATAAAACTCACCTTTTATTATGTGGGATTGGTCTTTGGATGAAGATATTCCACTTGAGAACAACCCCAACTTTGATTCCAAAGAAAACCTTGACTTTTACAAACCCGAGTGAGTTACTCCGCGCTTGATTCTCTTGATATTGTCCTCTTGATCCTTGATTTCTCCTTAAATTTATGTTGATATACTTGGAGGAAGGTTCTAGGACCTTTGGGAGTGTGGAAGAAGTGGAAAATGAGAAAAAGAAAGAAGGATCGTTCATATATAGAAAAAGAAAATTGGCCCGACCCGGAATCTACGGCCTATTATACGGACCGTATAGATTATAAGGTCCATATAATTGGACCGTATATTTCCTCCAGAATCTCATCCTCCTCTGGGAGGGTTCTACGGATAGGTATACGAGCCGTATAAATTATACGGTCATTATAAAGGACCGTACAATCCACAATTTCCCGAACTTGTCCTCGTTGATTCGTTTGACTTCCAATCCTCATGGAACCTTCTTGGAACTTGTATAATGCTGCATTAACCATCTAAGGAGCCTTATATTTCTTCCTCAAAACATTACTAAATCGATATTAGCTCGGTTGTTACAAAAATCTTCCCGAACATAACTTACCTTTCACTTCCCTTGACTAACTTAACTTCTCCGAGGCATATGACTTCAAAATCTTGTCGTATGCACCTTAAGGCTATATGGACTCCATGTTCCTCTTAAGCTAACGTTGGTCCAAGGTGTAACACTCTCTCCCCTTAAGAACATTCATCCTCGAATGTTAAGTTCTCGGGATTCACAAAATTTCGCGAGTTTCCACTGTAATATGGCACTACCATCCGTGTCATCCTGACAACCCACAATAATATCCCCTCACAGGGCTACAACAACAATAATAGAAAAACATGGCCACACATGACCAAAAGCATTAAGAAAGAGCATTACATACCTTAGGGCAGTGACGTCCCATCTTGAATCTCTTCTGGGGGTGGAAACAATTGCGGATATCTGGACTTCATATCTTCTTCTGCTTCCCAAGTCATTTTCTCTCTGTTATTGTTTCTCCATAAAACCTTGATTGAGGCTACCTCTTTGTTCCTGAGTTTCCGCACTTGTCTATTTAGTATAGCAATGGGTACTTCTTCATAAGCTAACTTCTCGGTAACTTGGACATCATCTATAGGCACGATCCTAGAAGGATCTCCAACACACTTACGGAGCATCGACACATGAAAAACTGGATGGACTGACTCAAGTTCTGGAGGTAGGTCTAATTCATAAGCCACTTGGCCCACCTTGCGCACAATCTTATAGGGCCCAATATACCGGGGGCTGAGCTTGCCCTTTTTGCCGAATCTCATTACACCCTTTATCGGCAACACTTTTAGGAATACCCAACCATTAACTTGAAATTCCAAGTTCCGTCGGCGATTGTCCGTATAAGACTTCTGGCGACTTTGGGCTGTCAACAACCGGTCTCGGATAAGCTTAATCTTTTCCTCCGCTTGCTGAATCAATTCTGGACCTATTAGTTGTGTCTCTCCTATTTCAAACCATCCAATTGGAGACCTACACTTCCTTCCATATAAAGCTTCATAAGGGGCCATCAGGATACTGGAATGATAACTGTTGTTATAGGCAAATTCGATAAGTGGCAAATGATCATCCCAATTACCTCCAAAATCTAAGATACATGCCCACAACATATCTTCGAAGGTCTGGATGGTGCGCTCAGCTTGTCCATCAGTTTGCGGATGGAATATTGTGCTAAATCTCACTTGAGTTCCCAAACCTTCTTGGAAGGACTTCTAGAATTTAGCAATAAATTGTGCTCCTCTATTTGTAATAATAGACACTAGGGCGCCATGAAGTCGCACTATCAAAAGATACAGCTTTGCATAATCTTCTGCTGAGTATGTAGTTCTCGTGAAAGAAAATGAGCTAATTTCGTAAGTCTGTCAACAATCACCCATATGGAATCATATTTACACCGAGAACGAGGTAAGCCTACAACAAAATCCATGTTGATCGCTTCCCATTTTCAGGTTGGAATTTCCATCACTTGCAAGAACCCTGCTGGTTTTTTATGCTCAATCTTCACTTGTTGACAATTTGGACATTGAGATACAAACTCTGCTATGTCCTTTTTCATTTCATCCCATAAATACATTAATTTAAGATCATGGTACATCTTTGTCGCTCTACGGATGAACAGAATAACGGGAATAATAGGCTTCTTCCAAAATCTGACGGCATAATCCTGTAACATTCGGAACACATAACACCTTCGATACACGGATCCCATCTATAGAAATCTCAAATGGTGAATTTTCTTGCTGGGGAAGTGTATCCTTGTAATAACTAAATTTGGGATCTTCGTATTGGCGTCTTTTTACTTCCATGTCTAGGGATGAAACAGTTGAGTTATGAACAGTAACTCCTGCGTTGCCCGAATCTATTAAGCGAACTCCTAGGCTAGCTAGCGGTAGAGCTCACGGACTAATTCCTTCTTTTTTCGCTGAACGTCACATCAACTTCCCATAGATTTCCGGCTAAGAGCATCAGCCACAACATTTGCTTTTCCGGGGTGATATAAAATACTTACATCATAATCCTTCAATAGCTCTAACCATCATCTTTGCCATAGATTCAACTCCTTCTGCTTGAAAATGTACTGAAGACTCTTGTGATCTGTATAAATATCCACATAGACACTATAAAAATAATGCCTCTATATTTGAATAACTGCAGCTAATTCAAGATCAGGGGTCGGATAGTTCTTCTCATGTTTCCGCAACTGTCTGGAAGCATAGGCAATAACCTTATCGTGCTGCATCAACACACAGCCTAACCCGATACCGGAGGCATCACAATACACAACATAGCCTTCTGATCTTTCTGGAAGTGCTAGGACTGGGGCTGAAGTCAACTTATCTTTCAACTCCTGGAAGCTGCGCTCACAAGCATCGGTCCACTGAAATTTTACGCCTTTTTGCATTAGCTTTGTCAATGGTGCTGAAATAGAGGAAAACCCTTCCACAAATCTTACGTATTAACTTTCAAAATCCCCGGAAAACTACGGACTTACGGAGGCGTTGTAGGCCTTGGCCAAGTCTTCACGGCTTCAATCTCTTGAGTATCGACCCGAATACCGTTAGTTGAAACGATACGGCGCAGAAAGGTTACGAAATTCAACCAGAACTCACATTTTGAAAACTTAGCATATAATTCTCGAGCCCGAAGAATTCCAAGGACAGTACGCAAATGATTTGCATGCTCTGCTTCTGACCGAGAATATACTAGAATATCGTCGATGACACAATTACGAATAGATCTAGGAAAGGCCTGCACACATCGTTCATCAAATTCATAAACACTGCCGGGGCGTTATTCAAGCCAAACGACATAACCCAAAATTCGTAATGACCATATCTAGTTCTGAAAGCCGTTTTCGGAATATCTTCTTCTTTAACCCTCACTTGGTGGTATCCCAATCTTAGATCTATCTTTGAAAATCACTTAGCACCCTGTAACTAATTGAATAAATCATCAATCCTTAGGAGTGGGTACTTGTTCTTGATAGTCACCTTGTTCAGCTGTCTGTCGTCGATACACATCCGTAAGGATCTTTCTTTCTCACAAATAAGAGAGATGCTCCCCATGGCGATGAACTAGGCCTAATAAATCCCTTCTCAAGCAAATCCTTCAGTTGCACCTTCAACTCTTTCAATTCTACAAGGGACATTCTATAAGGAGGAATTGATATTGGTTCAGTGTCTGGCAATACATCAATGCTAAATTCAATCTCCCGCTCTGGTGGTAGACTTAGAAGCTCATCTGGAAACACATCTAGAAATTCATTTACTACCGGCACGAATTGAAGAGTCGACAGTTTTGCTTCGGTATCATGAACTCGGACTAAATGATAAATATAGCCTTTTGCAATCATCTTCATTGCTTTGAGATAGGAAATAAACCTACCTCTTGGAGATGCTGCACTACCCTTCTATTCAAGCACTGGTTCTCCCGAAAATTGGAACCGAACCACTTTTGTTCTACAATCCACATTAGCATAACAAGAGGTTAACCAATCCATACCCATAATAACATCAAAATCTAACATTTCCAGCTCGATCAAATTAGCCACAATATGGCAATCACATACCACAATTGCACAATTCTTATATACCTATCTAGCTATTACTGGATCACCCACCAGGGTAGATACTTCAAAAGGTTCAATTGGTTCGGGTTTTACCCTAATACGATCAACAACGTAAGGAGTGACATATGATAAAGTAGAACCCGGATCAATCAATGCATAAACATCATGAGAAAATATGGATAATATACCTGTGACAGCATCCGGGGAGGACTCAAGATCTTGTCGTCCGCCTAATGCATAAATACGGTTCTGAGGACCGCTCGAACTAGATGCTCCCCCTCTGCCCCTACCTCTACCAGCTGGAATCTGCGAGCTCTGCCCCGCAGGGCGTACGGACGATGAAGAACCTGCTACTGATCCTATGGGCTGAGCCCCACCTCTGCCATTCACCGAGGGGCAATCACGCATCATATGCCCAATCTGACCTCAGGCATAACAGGCATCTGAGCCTCGGCGGTACTGAACCAAATGTAACTTACCTTGTTGGCTGTGTATCATGGTGTATCGGCGATCTCTTTTCCTCGGGATCACCTCTCAGGCGGGGACACGAAAATCTCGAACTCGACTCCGATCCGGAATAAATAGAGGCGATCAAATCTCCTACCCGCGAGGAGGGGAGGTGCGGCTAGCGCAAATTGGCACGAATGTAGGAGTGCGTGACCCTCGATCCCTCATACTCACTACTAGCACCGACGGATCTAGCCCGTTTACTATGCCCTCTATCAATATCACGCTCACCTCGGTGCGAGTGCTTCTCTTCTCTTGATTCCGGGCATGGGCTTGAATACGAAAGATGTCCATCCCCGCTGCCCAGGCATCAAACAATCTTTGATCAAATGTGGCCCTAAGCCACTCACGAACGGGTGCACCCGGTCTCCCATATCTGCTACCATAGCCGGAGCATACCTGGCCAATGAATTAAAACAAAGGCTATACTCCCAAGCACTCATATTTCCTTGCTTTAAATTCAGAAACCTATTAGCTCGAGCTCGATGAACCTCGGGTGCCAAATAATGGCAGATGAAAGCATCTACGAATTCCCACCATACCGGAGGAGGTGCATTTTCCTCTCTTGAAGAAATCCAGTTATTATAACAAAGAACTACCACATTACGGAGCCTATAAGATTCCAACTCCAGGGACTCAGTATCGGAGGCATAGATGATCCTCAGCGTCCTCAACATCTTATCTATAAAACCTTGGGGGTCTTCATCCGGCTTTGACCCGAAAAATTTTAGTGGGTTCAAACTCATAAAATCTCGAGCTTTGGCACTAGTCGCTCTATCACCAGGACCCACACTCTGTCGAGCACGGCCGGCAACTAGCGGGTCAATAGGCGAATGGCCTTGGTCATATCTTGGTACGAAGCACTGAGGAATAGAGGTAGCATGCGAGGGAGTAGCACTCTGAGCCTCACCATGCCTTAACTCAACTGGGGGTTCTTCGCTGGTACCTTCTCCAGCGGCGCCTAATATTGTGCGAATTTTCTTCTTTCTTGGCGGCATCGCTAAAATCATAACCTACAATTAAGATAAAAAGAAAATCTTATATTATAGCTCTATCGCACGATCTATAAAGAAGAAAAATGGTCATTATTCCTAAATGCCTCGCAGCCACTTGTTTATAAGTGTGGCGCGCTTCACACCCATAAACAAGACTCTGCTGGACACGGGTCGTAGACACACCCTAAGACGGAGCCACTGCGATGCCATTCGTCACGACCCGACTAGGGGGCCGTAGGTACCGGAGGGGACTACCGAATACCACCTGTCACCCTTGTCATCACAGCAACCTAAACATGCATCATCTCTAACACAAGATTATCATAAGTAATCCTCAAGTATCTCCCTATATATATATCAGACTACAAAAATGATATACAAAATACGCCAAAGGATCACATGACATCTATTACCCACACATAAGTATCTACGAGCCTCTAACTGGAATTCTGTAATTATAAGGATGGGAGAGGACCCCGCCATGCCCCAATATGTACATATATACACAACATAATATACCAAGAAGTGGCAACCCCAAAGTAATGGAGTGTTCCTGTATGTCTGCTGAGTAGGCCCCTAGGAATCCGGGTCGTCTCCTTGTTTACCTATGGGCATGAACACAGCGTCCATAAAAGAAAGGACGTCAGTACGAATAATGTACTGAGTATGTAAGACATATATGGTAACATAATAAGGAAATGTAGAAAGCATAAGAAGAAAGGATAACTGTAACTGCTTGCCTCTTGAGGCGGAATCATGCATGCTCGTTTTACCTTTAAACATATCACACATACATACGTAAGCGTACGAATCAATAACATCATTAGCCCGCGCGTCCGGGGGTAATCATCTCGCCGCCCGCCTAGTGGTCTTTGCCGTACCATATAGACACAGTGTATAAGCCACCCGCCTTAGCGGTGCTGCCCGGCCATCTAGGCGTGGTGTAATCATCATCATATACTTAACATAAAGCATACATAGGAGCTCAAGTAAAAGTTGTAACTCTATTGGAGTGATGTAAGGTCGGTAACCTCCGAGTATATTATGGAACATCATGATCGTCAATTGAAGGAACTAGCATTATAAGGCGAGACTACCAACAACGAACAGCATCAAGGAATCATTAACATCATACTAGCATCATATCATAAGCTTTAAAATCTTTAGTCATAGATTCATCGTCATCATTATCATATTCATAATACATCTCTTATCTTTATCTCATGAGAAGCTCTTAGTAATCATAGACTTATAATTTTTGGAAGGTAAGAAAGTCATGGAAAGATAGAGAAAATCATGTCATAGGAATCATGCCTTAGAAAAGAAGAGACTGGCCTTACATACCTTTACGTCTTCTCAACGACTAATGTTTTCCTTCCACGCTTACGACTCTACATTCAAGAGAAGTCGTATCATGGTTAAGCCATTGGAAACATGCCTATGTTGAAGCTAAAACGACTAAAAAGCTAATGAAAATTGGGTAGCATTTCTTTTGTTTCGACAACTTTCTCCATATAATAAAACAACTTCCAAACATCATAACAACACCCATAATATCATAATCACTAAACTTTTCAAGTTAAACATTGCTTACTTCTCGAATTCACTTTTAAAGCCATCCATAACCATGACTATAATACAACATCATATCCATCATTCACATAACACTTCCTCAACGTCATTAGCTTCATTTATAACAAGATTGTACTTATCTTACAATACAATTCATGACTCGAATTAACTTACTACTTGAAACACCATTTATTTTGATTTGAGCTCATATTCCACATTCTTCTCTAATCCAAGTCTTTCAATCACTCAATACCTTTAATAACATGATATATTTATAAAATTCACCTTTGATTATGTAGGATTGGTATTTGGATGAAGATATTCCACTTGTGAACAACCCCAACTTTGATTCCAAAGAAAACCTTGACTTCTACAAACCCTAGTAAGTTACTCCGCACTTGATTCTCTTGATATTGACCTCGTGATCCTTGATTTCTCCTTAAATTTATGTTGATATACTTGGAGAAAGGTTCTAGGACCTTTGGGAGTGTGGAAGAAGTGGAAAATGAGAAAAAGAAAGAAGGGTCGTTCATATATAGAAAAATAAAATCTGGCCCGACCCGGAATCTACGGCCTATTATACGGACCATATAATTGGACTGTATATTTCCTCCAGAATCTCATCCTCCTCTGGGAGGGTTCTAAGGACAGGTATATGGGCCGTATAAATGATACGGTCCGTGTAAAGGACCGTACATTCCACAATTTCCCGAACTTGTCCTCGTTGATTCGTTTGATTTTCAATCCTCGTGGCACCTTCTAGGCACTTGTATAATGCTGCATTAACCATATAAGGAGCCTTATAGTTCTTCCTCAAAACATTACTAAATTGACATTACCTCGGTTGTTACAAAAATCTTCCCGAACATAACTTACCTTTCACTTCCCTTGACGAACTTAACTTCATTACGAGTCATATGACTTCAAAATCTTGTCGTATGCACCTTAAGGCTATATGGACTCCATGTTCCCCTTAAGCTTGCATTGGTCTATTCACAACTCAACGTACGAAAGTTCGAGGTGTAACATGAAACCACCATCTTCACCACCTCCACACCGCCACAAGCTAGCTGGAGCAAGGACGGAGCTATGCCCAAACACGGCATATCTAGCCACAAAACTCCAGCAAAGGGCTGTTGTTATTGTTATGAAATTTACGCAAATCTGGCCGGAACTAGTGGTTGGTGTTGTTGTATTCACGAATACGGCGATTGTATTCACTTTTTTGAGCCTTTTTTGTTAAAATTTTAGATTGTATTCATTTTTTTCCATCGACAGATCTGCCGAAACTAGTGGTTGGTGTTGTTGTATTCACGAATACGGTAATTGTATTCACTTTTTTGAGCTTTTTTGTTAAATTTTTAGATTGTGCTCATTTTTTTAGGGTGTATTTGTTAATTTTTGGTGTATCTATATTTTTATGTATTCAGTTTTACTCACTGTATTCATGAATACAATGAGCCCGTTTATGAATACAGGTAGTCATTTCATGAATACAGTGGAAAAAAAATCGTTGTATTTCAAAAAAAAAAGAATACTTGTCAAAACCCTAGGCTCTCTCCTCTTGCCTCTCTCCTTTGAGACAATGGAGATTTAGAGCAACCATGTAGCGACCCGGACGTCTCTCCCGACCTTTGTCGTTAACGGGAGAGCCTCCCCATAACCCTATAAACAACACTACAAACACCAATACAAACCCTACTTATGCCGATAGGTTGAATCAAACAAAATCAACCGCTAACTTTTCTCAAACTAGTTTGAAACCTATTGAAGTTGTTCATGGAATACCAACATTAAAATTTACATTGGATGAACGACAAGCTTTCGCTAGGGAGAAGGGACTTCATTAAGACATTGTGGTTAAACTATCCATGGGATCACCGGCCAACTTTAAGATCTATTTTGCCTAAGTTCCTCGGCATTAAGGGACATTGTCTCGGCGGGTTGCATGCTCAAGGACAACTTCTTATTTGTATGGATCAGTATGACGATTTTGTGGCTGCATTATCAAGAGGTGTGAATTACTTCACGCACAATGGAAAAGACCATCAAATTAGGATTTTCCCATGGATTATTGGATTTAACCCTAAGGAGGAGACTTCACATGCGGCAGCATGGATTTCATTTCCAAACCTATCGACTGATTTGTTTGCTAAGAGATCCTTGCTTTCCATTGCTTCAGCAGTCGGGAAACATATTGCTGTGGATAAGGCCACACATGTGAGATCAAGACCTAGCATGGCTAGGATTAGGGTAATCCTCGACTTATTGGACAAACATCCGGATCATTCGACTTCAAAGTGTGGACAAAGTTACAGGCAGAATTATTAACAAGTTACAAGAGGTCGTGTATGATAATTTGCCTCAATATTGCACCCATTTTAGGCACCAAGGTCATGACGAAAAAAAGTGTTGATTGTTAATTGGAAAAAACGTAGTGGTTCAAAAAGAAGATGTTGCGACAATGGAGACTAAAGGAGCTTCGGTTGAGAAATTGCAATGAGATGCACGTGATTATCTTAACAGTAAGAAACAACAACAAAAGGGAGCTAACATGAGAGATATTCCGGTAGGTAGAGCATTGGTTAGGGTGTCCGAAAACCTCGCTGAAAGCTCATAGGTTGGAAAGGAAGTTGATCCAGATTTGCGTCCTAATTCGAAAAGGAATGAAGGTAGTCCATCAGGTAAAAGTAAATCTGAGGCAGTCCATTCTTTTAATAGCAATGAAAATCGAAAGGTTTTGGTTGGAAAGGTGCAAGAGGTGGTGCAACAGGCCAAAATCAACGAGTTGCCTAGTTTTGGTGATACGAGTGTCGCAGTTGGGAATTCAACGGTTTTCGAGCAGGCTATAGATTTGAATAATGCTAGAAATGAGGCTGGAAGTGAAGGCTGGATAGTGGTCTCACACAAACAATTTTTTTGTCCTCAAATTGTCAAAAAACTTAATGTGACAAAGGAACAAGCCATTACAACAAAGGACATTGTGTGTCCTAACATTTTTTAGGCTCTTTCAGCTAGAGAGGAGCACCAATCTGCTTCAGGATATTGCACATCCAAAATTGGCAAACATGCTAATGCAGCAACAAGTTACAAATTTGGTTTGTCCGGTCCCTGTCTTGAAACCGTTGATGGTCACATTGAACACTTCGGTGTTTGAGATCCCTACTCAGTCTATAGAGATATTTGGTGAGCAACATGATGACTCTGGGCAGCAAGTAATGCCCACAAGGAATGGCCAAGATGTGGATAAGATTATGGCCGCTGCTCCAGAACGTTTAAGCAATAACGTTGAAACGAAGGGTGACCAAAAAGGTGGTACGAGTGTAAAGATTTGGATGGACATAGTGGAGGAGGATGGGAAGGTTTCGTCCCCTTCAATGAGAAGCAAGTTGAGTCCAGTAGCCCCGGCATTTGTGCCAAACCATGCAATGGTTCTTCCATCTTTAGCTGCAGGTCAGCTTGTGGCTCAAATGAGTGCACCTTTGAATGTAAGTGTTCCGAATATTCAATTGACCCTACTAATGTTCTTCATGCATTAGTGTCACACGATATGGACAATTTGAATGCTATGGATAATCCCACTAAAAGGAAGCCTATTGGAATTGTGGCCAAGAGGTATGAGCCAGGAGCTTTAGAGGAAGATCCTTTGGAAGCTTTAAATGGCGATTTGGGCTTTAACATATTTGATGAAGAAGATGAGAATGAAATGTTGGATGAATGCTTTTCTAAGGTGGCTATGGATGGAGCTCTTTCACCTAGGCAACAAAGGAGTGGATTCAAGACAAAGAAGACTCATGGAAGAAAACATAGCTGGGATGGTAAAGTGTCTGAGGAGGTTTTTCTAAGGCAACTGCCAATGAGAATGGCAAAACAGAAGGAGACAAGGTTAAACTACATCAACAAGGTCAAATAGATCCAAGAAGATTTGATGAAGTATCAAGAGATTTTGAAGCTGTTCGAAGAAGAAGAAGGCAAGGTGAAGAATCAGATTTTTATTGGGCTACATCTCCTTGAGGAATTCACAATTCCAAAAAAACAAGGGTCTGACTCTATATTCTTGCTTATTTTAATATTTCACTATTTAAGTATTATCAGTTGTAATATCGTCATAGAGTGTGTTGTAAACTCTGTGATGATCATAGAATATTTAGTGCTTTCTTCTTCTTATTTTCTACATGCATGTTAGTTAGTAGAGGTTTTTTATGCCACAATAGGATTAGTAAGGTAAGGCCTAGCCTCCTTGCTTATACTTTTCCTTTGCATTTCGCTTTTATTATATAAATAAAAAAACTAGCCCTAGGCACCTCGCCTAGCGAATTAGCTTTAAAAAAAAATTTAGCTACACCATGTAAATATTGAAAATGTAGCTATACCCAATTTTAAACTCCTAAAATGTAGTCATTTATGTAAGATGCCCAACATTTAATACTCTGAAAATATATTTTGTTTAATTTAATACTTTTACTCTCAATTCCTCAATTATTCAACTAATCCTTTAGAAGGTGAAATATATTATCTGAGATTATTGTTGAAGCATGTCAAAAGACCGTCTTCATTTGAAGATTTTACAGTCAACGGGAGACAGTGAAATATTCAAGGAACTTCACAAACAATGATGATATAATAATGTTGCATTAGAATACCAAGAAAGAGTTGAGTCTACAAAACACATGTAAAAAATTTGATACACATTAAAAGCAAAATCTTGAACAAGAGAAAGATTTCAAAACTATGTTGCAATGAGTCCACCAACATGATTGTTCTTTGAGAACGGACCCGAAGGATCCGAAAAACATTCCTATTATCAAGCATTATTTGTAAATGTCATATCATGAGGTATAATAGTGTTATCAATACAAATGGTATAGCAGCGATGATTTTACCAATAATGATCACATGGCTAATTCTATATTCATAAATAACTAAGAAGTAGAACCAATAATAATAATAATATACATGATTTGAAATAGAAAAAAGATCGATGTTCATGATATATTCATAAGTTTCATGAAATCAACACCTTTTTGGTATAACTATTCACATATCTTTTGTTGACAACTCTTCTTGTCTATCTTTATATCAACGAACACTTATACATAGGTATTTCACTTATTTTCTCATTTTTAGAGTGTTACGTATGAGGGCACGTACATAGAAGCAAGTTATTTCAAAATTGCAGACAAGAAAGTAAATATTCCATTAAAAAGGTGAATTTGACGCCTGATTTGTTCTTAATTCTAGTTTGCAGAATTTTACGAAACATGTTGAAACTAAAAAAAGGACACTCAACTAGAACTAATCACTTCAATATTAGGTAACTGCATTTACCAAACCTTGATTTTCATCAACTTGGATACATAACAACTTATAAAAAGATTAAAAAGAGAAAAGAGGAGTCAATACAGAGGTGCCTAAAATCAGTTCTCAAAACAATGATGTCCAGTAAGATATAACTGTTGTACATTCAATCGTACGGTCTAGTAGACCTCTTAAAGATTTTAATTAAAATTTTACCACTAAAATAGTCACCCAGCAAATTGATTCATATTCACCCACCAACCAAAGATTTGTCCAAAAACCAATTACACCGGCCACTACGTATATATGTTCTGAAACAAACCATTTTTTATTTCTTCCCCTATAACCAGCCATGAACACGAACAAAAAATACAAAAAAAATTTAAAAAAAAAAAAATGAAGGATGAGGTAATGCTAGCACTGAAAATTTGGGTTCTTACCAACTGCATATCTCATTTTCAACATGACAACAATAAAAGATACTTGCTTTTATTAACATTGTATCTCATTTTCCCCTATAACCAGCCATGTTGCTTCATCAGTGAAGTCAACATAGTAAAAATTCATACTCATGATGTCACTGATGTCAAAGTAATTGCAGTCATTATTAACATTGGAGAATGAAGATCGAAAGTACTCCTCAGAAGACTGCTAATAGGAAATTTTATAATCAAATTCACAATCACAAGTGCAATCACGAGAGTGCTTTAGATCTACAATCTGTTGCCTACATCTTCTTCCCAAATCCCCTTCAAGATCGATACAAGAGCAGCAACGCAAGTCAAGCGATTCAAGGTGTGGACAGCCATCCAGAATGGCTTGCAGTCCTTCATTTGTCAAGTTATTATCAACAAGGGCAAGGTGCTGCAATTCAGGCATACTTCTGGCAATAGCTAGAGCTTTATGATTGTCTTCTGATGGTGGAAATCTCAGTTTATCAAATGGACCGGCATGCAATATAAATGACTTGAGCAGAGGGCAAGAACGACCAACAATTTCTATATCGTCTTTAGCAATGTAGGTGAAGTAAATGTGCAACTCCTCCAAAAATGGGAAGTTCTTGGCAGCTACAGCCAAAGCCCCAGATAAGCGATTATGACACTTAATGCAAGAGTCCAAGTATTGGCACAAGAGCGGAACTCATGGGAAGTACTTGAGAAAATAAAAGGAAAGAAGATAGTAGTTACTCCTTTTTTTTAAAAAAAAAAAAAAAAAAAAAAAAAAAGAGTAAGTACTCTGTGAAATAGGAAACAACCTCTAAGCCTGATTGTGTGTGGTGATGTTGCTTCAGTCACTGGGCATATCCATTGATTCATTTCTATTTTTGTTCACCAGTTCAGGAAAACTGAAGAGGCTTAATATTGCATTTTGTGGTTTGGTTGAAGCAGTTCAAAAGTTCCCATTGTTAGAGGAGCTGAGTTTGACGCACACTGCCATCACAACAAAAGGCATTGAAGCCCTTGGACGCTCTTCTCCACAGTTGAATTCGTTTGTATTGAATAACTCATTGTATATGGGATCAGATGATGGAGTGGCTCTAGCTATTGCTAAAAACCTACCTACCTTGCACCACCTCCAACTTATTGGGAACAGTATGACAAATAAAGGCCTCGAAGCTATTCTTGATGGTTGTCCTCATCTTGTATCTCTTGACTTGCGGCTGTGCGAATATATTAGCCTCAACGAAGTCTTGAGTAGTAGAATTTCGGGGCAGATTAAAGATGTGAAGTGCCCTCATGAATCTCTGGCGGGTTTAAGTTTTCGATTTAAGGCTTATGGGGATGAGGATTTGTCTGATGATTACGAACTAGTGGAGGTCATTCCGAAGTTGCGGGCTTTTGGGGATGAGGATTTGTCTGATGACTACTTTCGTTTTTGAAAGATGTACTGACTACTATTTGTCCTGTAGTATTAGCCTCGTTGCCTAAGTTACAGGCTGGTAGGGTCATCGGATTATGAACAGTTCAGGCGTCGGCAACGATTATACCGGGAATATTTTGTATTAGGATCCCTCCTCTTCTTGTATTGATACTTTTGTTAAAGATCTCCTTGGGGTTAAGTTGCTAAGGAAATCAGAATGTAATGACTATGTAGTGTTGTTGTATAAATATATTTCCTTTTTGCCAAGAAGAATAAGGAAAAGTGTATCATTGTTGAATATTGGAATGTCTGGGACAATTTATAGCATTTATATATGCTATTTTGACTATAAAGTCCCCTAAAATATTATTTAAACTTTATACAGAATTAGAATCAATTTTAAGAAACATAAAAATGATGTAAACAATTTCATAGTTGCCTTCAGAAATTGCTTTCTTTAATTGATTTAAATGAAGTTAGTTAGGAGAAAAATGTTTGTGTAAATTTCACTAAACTGGGATTTTATTACTAGAGATTCTTTATATACAAGTCTCACTTTGTCACAATTTGTTTGTCACATTTTAATGTATTTTTCTTTACTATGAAACTAGATCAAAATCAATGTAGCTCAGCAAGTTTCTGCTGCAGATGTTAATTTTGACTAACTGGCCCTGTGTTTCTTTTTTTTTCTTTTCCCTCAAGGCAAAGATCACCAAGAAAGTGACCGAGTTCACCCAGGCAATTTGCAGGATTGGCCTTCGCTGGGGTGGTCTTTAATTTTTGTCCTTCAAAATAGTGGTTTTTAACTTTTGCCCTTCATTGACAGAATTTCGCTGCAGAATTTGGGCCTTAAGCAAAATTTACATGGACAGAATTCTGCCTTGCGGTTTTTTTTTTTTTTTTTTTAACTAAGCTGGGGTTCGAACCCACAACCTTGGGATATTAGGCGAAGGAGCAAAACTTAAAGCGCGATTTGAAGGGCAAAAATTAAAGCCCACCCAAATGAAGGGCAACCCGCAAAAAAAAAAAAAAAAAAAGGACTTCACCCAACCCAGTTTAGAGTCTTGTTTGACCAAGCTTTAAAAAACTATTTATTTTTAAAAATATTTTCGTTAAAATTGCTTTTTAGAAAAGTACTTTTAAAGATAAGCAGCTTGTGTTTGATCAGTTAATTTGAGAAATGCTTATTTTAGTTTTTGATAAATTGATTGTGTTTGGTCAATCTTTCTAAAAAGTGCTTTTGCGTGTCAAGTTACGAATAAAGATGTATTAAAGTTCATTTTTCAATTAGTATTATTTAAATAAATTTATTTTAAAGAAAGGGTTTAATCAAGTTTTTATTTTCATTTCGTTAAAGTTTAGATTACATAATAAAATTATACAGTAAGGCTTTTAATCAATATAAATATAGTTAAACAAAAAAAAAAAAGAGGATAAGCGAGCAACTCTATTTTCATTTGAAAGATACAATCAAATCACTCTGTAACAGCATCGTCGAGTCCGAAATTTTTGGTTGTTATAACGCATGTTTGTTATACACTTATAATCATATACATTTAAATAATATTTCTCTGTTATAGGCAAAAAAAGATGCATAAAATTAAATTTTTCATTTTTAATTTGTCAAATCCTAAGCTTAATCACACTTTGTATAACGAATGAAAACCTAGTAATGATGAAAATATATATTCATATAATATTCTTTATCATAAATATCGTATTAAAGTATCAAAATTTTTAAAACTTATTATTGGTAATCTTAGAGATTGTATTTCTTTAAAGATGATTAATCATTATATTACCAAAAAAGTAGATAGTTGTTATAGAGGGATAATTTTACGAGGAGCTTACTGTTATAAAGATCATTATTGCTATTATAGGTAAAAAAAAAAATACGGAGGTAAAAAATTACATAAAAATTTGGTTCCAAAAAAATTATAGAGAGGTATTATTATATGAGGATAGCGTTATAGCGTTATAGAGAGGTCTGACTGCATATGGATTAAATTAATAAGACATGTTTTGATAAATACATATTTTTAAGAAGGATAATTTGATCATCTTGAAATAATTAATTTCTTGTTCTACTTCTTGATCGAAACATAAATTTGTAGTATCTCTTTTCCCGATAAAAATGGTTATTACTTATAGGTGTAGGAATTTTTCCCCGGAACAAATTGAAAGATAGTTAGGTAATAAGTTACGAGAATTAAATTGTAGCATGACTAAATGGCTAATTTTTGGTAAGTAGTGTCTCTATTTTTGGCTTATTTTCGTTGTTCTCCCTATATTTTTAATGGTGTTATAATTATATTAATGAAAATTTTATTCTAAAGGCCCAAAACAGTCCGGTATCTTTGGACTTGGGTTTAAAATAGTCCTATTTTTTTCTCATGGACCATTAATAGTCCACCTTCTTTTACAAAGTGGTGCGGATTCAATCTAAAAGCAAACCACAGTGAGATTTCTAACGGAAGCCACACCCACGTGAGCCTCACATGTTTCCCTCCAAACTCAAGACTCTTTTTTCACTCATGAAACAATCAGAGGTTAGTTTCTCTCTTAGTCAGGGGCGGACGCACATAGGCTCTAGGGGTGTCATCCGACACCCCTTCGCCGGAATAATTTACTAAATATGCATACTTAACTAGTATGAAAAATTAACATAATGATACAAATAATATAAGCTGACACTCCCAACCAATGAGTGTTTCTAGCTCGGCTGGTGCAGAGCATAGATAAGATTTAATTAGAACATGGTCAGGGGTTCGAACCCAGTTGATTGCATGTGTTTTCATCTTTTGTTTAACTCTTTTTCTGTTCTTTGGTAAGATGGTAGTTAATGGGCTTCCACAGCAGACCGAAGCAATAGTTTTCATTCAATTTGTAATGTTTAGGGATTAGGCATATTATATGTTGTTGTTTCACTTTTAACCTTTTTGCTATTTTATTCTTTCATCTCCTTTCTTAGTGTCACACCCCTACCAGGAGTATGACGGGCTCCGAACCGTAGGTCGGGAACCACCTGACTCATCCGTGACTTTGAACATTATAAACCATAACTCAAAGAATATCTGCACGCAGAAAAGGCCCAACAGTTCAATGCTCCTTTTCTTCCCTTTTTCTACCCAGCTCAATAGGTTCATCAATTTTTGGTGAAGGGGTACACTCTATTCCAGACTGGGGACAGTATCCACAGGGGCTTTTCGCTTGCCCGAATCCAGAAGGGCTTGCTTACTTGTTTTCTTTCCCCCACCTTTTGATTTTTTGGTTTTCGCCATCCTGTGAATACACCACGAAACAAATAATATTTGTGGTTTTTCTTAACAAGGGAAACCAAAATAAAGGCATAAAAACAAAAACTCAATCAAATAACACAACTATACTGGGTGACACCTTCTGCAAACACAACCTACGAGATGTAGGCATGACCTGCGAATCAGAGGTGTTGTTGCAGGTGGTGTCATCTGATTGCTATTTTTCTATCAGCACCTACGTTAGAGGTGCGAAACACAGGTTGAATCAGCGTCTCGTAGATGATGCTTGCTGCTGCTGTATGCAATTTTTCAACTATCTTTTTTTTTTTTTGTGTTACGAATCAACATCATAGCACAAAGACACATACACATGAATAATTCCCTTAAGAAGGTTGTCATGCCGTCTATCATTGGAAAAAGTTGCGAACTTATTTGGAAAATGGACAATTTATTCAATTGAAAACACCGATTAGTTCACTTAAGAACCCCCATAGATGCATACAACATATTACCAAATGTGTGGGGGGTATGTGGATTCTAACTCTATCAATAATAGTTAGGTACTCAAGAATTCCCCATTTGCTACTCATATCAGCCCAAAACAACAACTTTACCACATATCGAATCAAATTCAAACGCAACTATTCATTGAGGCATTTTAGCAAACAGGTTGTGTACAGTTTTGAAAATTGCAAGAATTTTGACTTAATGGGTACTCAAGACTTCCCCACTTTCGCAACAAAAGCAATTCCCAACAATATATCAACATACCAATATAAAATTGACTATGGTACTCAAGAGTTTCCCAATTACTAACTTAAACAACCCAAACAACTTACCAAATCAATTTTCCTTTCATTTTTGAAATAAAACCTATAGTCTAGATTGAAGGTTGGGTAAAAAATCAACATTACCCACATGATTTTACAGCCCTAGAAGAAGAGGAAAAGAGAAGTGAGAGTTTTCATACTTGATAAGTTGAAATATGACTGTTGAACTGAGTGCTTATGCAAAATTTTGAAAGTTAAACCCTTGCTTTGATTTAGTGTGTGTTGATTAGAAGAAGAGAAGAAGGAATTAAAGTGATGTAGGAGGGAACGGTTGAACATTGGCTTTGAAATGGTGTCATCGGTAACTCATGTCTTCTTGAGATGCCACCATGTCTTTGACATTGATCACAAGCTTTCACAAAGTCATGGGCATCTTGATAGATGGTTGGCCAATAGAAGCCACTTTGAAGAATTTTAGCCGCCGTCCTTGAGCTACTATGGTGTCCACCAACCGGTGAAGAATGACAAGCCTCAATGATAGGCATCATCTCCATTTCAGGAATGCACCACCTTATGATGTTGTCAGCGAAAACTCGAAAGAGATATGGCTTATCCCAATAGAACTTTCGGACGACATTCAAAAACTTTTTCTTTTGGTGAAAATTCATATCTTCCGGCATGATGTCAATAGCATGGTAGTTTGAAAAGTCGGCATACCATGGGATCATATCATGTGAGCCCGCCATTACTTGCTTATCTGGAAATGCTTCATTGATTTCGATAAATGGTCCGCCACTTGGTTTTCATATCCTTTCCTATCCTTGACCTCAAAGTCAAACTCTTACAATAAAAGAACCCAATGTATTAACCTCGGTTTTGCATCTTTCGTAGCCATGAGGTAACAAAGGGCTGCATGACCGGTGTGAACAACCATATGAGTTCCCAACAAACAAGCACGAAATTTTTCAAAAGCAAAGATAATGGCAAGCAACTCTTGTTCGGTGATAGTGTAATTCATTTGAGCTCCATTTAGAGTCTTGCATGGATAATAAATGGCATGAAAGATCTTTTCACACCTTTGACCAAGAATGGCTCCCATTACAAAACCACGCGCATCACACATTAGTTCAAATAGTTTAGACCAATCCGGAGCAAAAATGATAGGTGCCAAAGTGAGCTTTTCTTTTAAGCATTCAAAGGCTTTGAGACAAGAATCATCAAACACAAACTTGGTTTCTTTTTCCAACAATTTGCATAGGGGGTTGTTCACCTTTGAGAAGTCCTTAATGAATCTCCTATAGAATCTGGCATGGCCTAGGAAGCTTCAGACACCCTTCATGGTAATAGGTGGAGGAAGGTTAATGATGGCCGATCTTTGCCTTGTCAACCTCTATCCCATCTTCTAAAATCTTATGACCAAGCACAATCCCTCTTTCACCATAAAGTGACATTTTTCCCAATTGAGAACCAATTTTGTTTCTTCACATCTCTTTAAGACTTGGGCTAGATTTCCCAAGCAATGATCAAAAGAATCTCTAACCATGGAAAAGTCGTCCATGAATATTTCAATGGACTCTTCAACCTTGTCGGAGAAGACAGACATCATGCAACATTGAAAAGTAACGGGTGTATTACGAAAACCAAAGGGCATCCTCTTGAAAGCAAAAGTCCCATAAGGATAAGTGAAAGTGGTTTTCTCTTGATCCTCGAGAGCAATAGTAATTTGGTTGTACCCAGAATATCCATCTAGAAAGAATTAGAAGGCCCTCCCTGTAAGCCTATCAAGCATTTGGTCCATGAAAGGCATTGGGAAATGATCCTTCTTGGTCCAATAGTTTAGCTTTCGGTAATCCATACAAACTCTCCAACTGGTAACTGTGCGCGTTGGGATTAATTCATTCTTCTCATTAGGAACCACGGTTATACCTCTTTTTAAAGCACACATTGTACCGGACTTACCTATGGACTATCGAGATTGGATACCACTCCGGCATCTAACCACTTGACCAATTCTTGCATGGGGGGATTTAGCCTCCGTTGATGCTCAACACTCAGCACACATTCCTCACCAAGTTGAATTTTATGGGTGCAAATACCAGAAGGAATCCCTTAAATGTCCGCAATAAACTAACCAATTGCCCGCTTGAATCTCCGCAACATTACCAATAATCTTTCAATTTGATTTTTGGTTAACCTGATGGAAACAATAACGGACAAGGTGTTTTTAGGACTAAGAAACTCATTTCAAATGTGAAGGGAGAGGTTTGAGTTCCAAAGTAGGTGGCTCAATGATGGATGGATTTGTGGGAGGAGTTTCTCCGTTCTCCAAATCAAGATCAAGTTTCTTACGGTTATAGTTATAAGACCCCAAGCCTATCAAGGCATTTACTGTCTCCTTGAATTCTTCATAATTCTCCCCATCTAAGTTCATTAACACCGCCGCCAAGACCTCACCAACATATTCTTGCTCAATGGTAGTCTCTACTGCTTCATCAATAGTATCAATCACCGACACCACACTTATATCCACTAGTTGCTTAATGGATTTACAAATATGGAATGTGATTTCCTCATTATTCATCCAGAATTTGAGGTTATCGCTTTCAACATCAATAAAAGCTCATCCGATGCCTCGGAATGGTCGACCCAAGATAATGGGGACCTCAAAGTAAACCTCACAATCTAATATAGCAAAGTCGGCCGGAAATATAAAACGGTCCACCCTCATAAGCACATCAAAGAGAATCCCAACAGGCCCTTTCATGGTTCGATCAGCCATTAGTAACCTCATTGTTGTGGGTCGGGAACTGTACAAGCCCCATTTGTTGAAGATTGCAAGAGGCATTAAATTAATACTTGCACCAAGATCACACAAAGCTTTGGCAAATTTAACGCCCTAATGGTACATGGAATAGTGAAGGCTCCGGGGTCCTCTTTCTTTTGTACTAAAGCCTTTGTAATGATGAAGCTATAATGATGTGTAACATCTCCCATAGCAAAGCTAGTTTGCCTCCTCTTTGTGACAAGATCTTTTATAAATTTAGCATATCCCGACATTTGTTCAAGGGCTTCCACCAATGGGATGTTGATTGAGAGTTGTTTTAATTTTTCAATGAACTTTATAAATTTCCCATCATCCTCCTTATTTTCTAACCTTTGAGGAAATGCAGGAGGAGGTTTTTAAATGGGCGTTAAAGCCCTTGGTACCTCCTCCATCGCTTCCTTGCTTTTTGAAGTTTCATCATTTTCGGGCACTTCTTCAACAACAATGGGCTTTTCAATACTAGCGCGCTTCTTCTTTGGAGTAATTTCTTCTTCAATAACCCTAGGCTATTCAACAATTTCCTCATCATCAACAACTACATTATCTTGAACCAAATTTTCTTTCCCAATTGTCTTACCACTCCTAGTAGTAATTGCATGGCATTTATGGTCACCGTCATTCTTTGGGTTCGCAACCGTACAACTAGGGGGTGTGCCCTTTTGCATTTGATTTAAGGTAGCCAAGATTTGGCTAATTTGTGATTCCAATTGCTTAATGGAAGTTGAGTGAGAACTTACAACTTGCCCCATGCTTTTCATCTCATATCTCATTTCTTTGCAAAAGGTGTCGATCGACTTAACCTTTTTCAACGCTCTAGATAACATGTCCTCTATTTTTGAACTAGCGGGATCACTAGTGGGTGGTTGGTGTCCCGCCATTATGAGTTTCCTTGCTCTTTGTTCCAACCTTGATTCCCTAGACCTTGCCGCTAAGGTCCTTGATTAGAACCTTGGTATTTACGCCGGGAACCCCCCCCCCTCCCTCCCTCACCCGCTTGATTGCAGATAAAATTAGCCTCCTTATCATACATTTGGAAGCATTGCTCATCTTGAGGGCCCCATTCACAAGACCCTACCGCATTCACCCATTTTAGTGCTTCCTCCCATTAAATTCTTCGTGAGAAGCTCCATTTGAGTGACCAACTTTTCCATTATTTCATCTCTCTCTTCTTCCTTCTTTATTGTCTCCCGAGATAATACTATTTTCACAGGACCTCCTCCAACGACTTCCACCTCTCTAGTATGCCAAGCTTTATTGGTCTCGATCGATTTATCGAGTAAGGCACTCACCACATTATAAGAATTGTCCATAATAGACCCCTCCGCAATATTGTTAGACATGACTTATTGACCGAGTCAAGTGACAGATAGAATATTTGGAGAAGAACATTATCGGGCAACCCATGCTTTGGACAACTCTTGACTTTCTTTTTGAATTGAGTCTAAGCTTCATGTAGAGCCTCATTTGGAAGTTGACGAGAGTTGTTAATTTTGTCACGGAGTTGCAACAACCGGGATAGAGGGAAAAAACTTCTTGAGGATAGCTTCAGTCAATTCCGCCCAAGCGAACATGATGGACCTGAACGGAAGATCATCCAGCCATGCAGTGGCTTCCCCCGTGAGAGAGAACAGGAAAAACCTCAATTTGACCAAGTCTCTTGAGATATTCGGGTGCACGTTGGTGGTACACACCCTAAAAAGTTCTTAAGGTGCCTATTCGAGTCATCAGTGGGTAGACCTCCGAATAGCCCTTAGTGTCGAGCAAGTGCAACATTGTGTTGTTAACATGGAAACTCACATTCCCTTGAAGCGGAGGTGGGCGGATAGTGGTTGCATACCTGGTCTCCTCCACAATGCCATCATCAAATTCGGTATCCATCATTTCACTTGAATCAACACAATCAACGACAAATGTTAAGAAGAGAAATAAAGAATAAAAGTAGAGTTTTACCATAATTGGTAAATTTCTAGACGATATTCCCCGGCAATTGCTCCCAAATTTGATATGCCCAAATTACACCCTTATGATAGGAGTAAAATAGTCGTTGGTCAAATATACAGCACAACGAGGTTGAAGTCGAATTCCATAGGGAATACGACGAAGAAATGTACTTATCATGTGTAATTCTCAACTAATAGTATATATTTCTAGGAAAGAGGGCATAAATATTGTTTGATTTTAAGTTTGTCACACTAATTGCTAGATTAATCTTGTTGTGAATTTAATCAATTGATAATAGGACTAAGGTTGTGGTTCCAAAGGAAAGTAATGCAAATGAGTATCAATTCAACTCATTTATATGTCCAGATGTAGTAAACAGTGTGTTAGTTAAGTTTACTGAAAGTCTTCCAACCAAATTGGTAAATATCATTACTAAGCTTTTCCAAGTCTTAGAATGTTACAAATGTGAACACCCATTTCAGTTTCAAGTAGCTTTCTTATTCGTAGCTCAAGCTATTAGATGGGGTTTAAAGCCCCATATTCTTGCTATTTAACTCTTTTCCTAACTTCTACTTTCTTTTCCAAGCAAAAGTATAAGTATTTAGGCACAAATAATGTTGGCTACCATTAAAAGTTGTTCAAGCTTGAAGAGTTAATAGAAAACATCTTTAACATACAAATGAAGTTTGAACACAAAATCCAATCACATAACTAAGACATTTGGTTTCACAACCTTAGCTAATGGGTTTAGCTACTCATATTCATTAATGTAAAAACAAAAGTAAGATAAATATTCATGACACTTACAAATAGTAGTTGAAGATGATAACAAAAAGTATGATATTCTTCTTAGAATCTTCAACAACCAATACTAAATGCTTTAATACTAAGAGACAACAAAAATTGAATAGAGAATGCCTTTTACAAAATCTTAGGAGAGTATTTATAACATCCCAAAAACGTGCACCAGCTTTGGATAAAAATACCCCTGCGTGCCTAGCATGCGAGCCGCAGGTGGTATCGCAAATGCAACCTGTGAATCGCAGGTTGCACCAAACTTCTGTAGGTTGAGCCAAAGTCAATGCTTTGATGGCATCATCTGCAGCATCAGATGTCACAGATGGTGCTTCCAATTTCCCAAATTTCTCAAATGGCTTTCATTTTTATGTTTCATCTGCGTCTCGCAGGTATGACTTGTGGTTCGCAGGTCATGCTCCCCTACATCCTTGGCTTGTTTTGCTTCATTTTTCTCCGTTATGCTCTCCGAATATCCTAGCCTACAAAATGACACAAACATAATAAAAGTAACACCAAAAGTACTTGAAGAGTTACAAAAGTATTTGGAATTAGCATCAAATGTGCCGTTATTTCACGGCACATCAACACTGAGTTCACGACATTTGGAATGACAATCATGAATGAATTACGAAACCATATCGTTTAGAGAATAGAGGTTCAGAAACTTTCCATGAAACTAAGGCTTAACTCTATTTCTGAGGCAAATCATAATAGTCGTAAAAAAACGTAGCATGAAGAGAATCATTAACATTCTCACACGTAAAGACTTTGCTTTACATACCTCAATTTTGTCCTTTTAGCGTACTACAACACTCGTCACTTCTTTCGACTTTAATCTATAGCAATATATGTCAAAGGAAATCAATATTAGTAAGAATACTCATGTTTTGGCCATTTAAGCATTTTATCAAACACTTGGTAGGCGTGAAGCTCCACAAACTCCCATCAATGGTGTTTCTAAACCCACAACCCATCCTCTGGCTTCAAGATAATTCTACAATCTCATAATGTTACGATCAATATCATTCTTCGTCACCCATAAGATAAACAACACCCTAAATAACAATCTACAATCAACAACTCAAACTTGTAATCGTTCATGCTTTTCTATCAAACTCATCAACTCATATCCCATGAACTTATAGCCTATAATCATCAATCTAATCCTATAATCAATTAAAGGATGAAGGTGTTACCTTTGTGACGTTTAATTCTCTTAAATTCGGATTCTAGGGTTCTTTCGTCCAAAATGAAGTCTCAATCGATTATCTATGGATTTGAAGGGTTTCCCATGTTAATAAGGTGTTGGGGAATTGAAATTAATTAGAATCATCATTAGAACTTACCTTAGATGATGGAGGAATCTTAGAGGAAGTTGGGTTCTTAAGAGCTTCCCTTTCTAGAGCAAGTTTTCGTGTTTAGGGTGTAGGAACGATGTAGTGCTTTTAAAATGACCTTACCCAGTATGTGGCCACATAGTTGAAAGCCCAACCGTGCATCTATCCATGCAACAAGGGAAATAGCACTACCCCTGGTGTGCGCAACGGTTCTTCCCGTAGCTGGTCGCGTTCGCACAATGTCTAGTAAAATGTGCATAACATTTTGCACTGAGATGCATTCGGGCTCCACCATATATGGATGAAAATATATTTAAAAGGGATACAATTTTCATATTTTAAGTTTTCTCAAATTTTTAAAGTATTTTCACGTAAACTTATTGGAAGGCATACCTATCGCAAACTTAGTCGGTTCTATCGAATCTTATACACCTCACTATTTGTCTTGATTCTGACACAACTATTTACACCCAAACCCATCCCGACAGGACTTCATATGGCTAAAATATCGCATTAATATTCATTTAACACATTCACACCTAATCCACATTTACGGAGTGTTACAATATGAGACTTCTTTAGTTACTGGAGGAATTGACTTAATGATTGTATATTGTATGCTATATTAGGTCTGGTGATAGTAAGATATAGCAACTTCCTTATAATTAGTTGATATGCTCTTTGAACTGTCAGTACTTAACCATTTTCCACTGCAGTTTGTTGTGACTATCATACTCTTTGGTTGTGATTTTTGTAGTAGCGTCCATTGGAGTATTTGCTGGTTTTGCTGCACTTAAGCCAGTCTCAGAAATTAACTCTAATGTATATTTTCTTTGTTGCATTACAATTCCTTGATTTGATCTTGCAAACTCAATCGCAAGGAAATATTTTAATTCTCCAAGATCCTTTATCTTGAAGGCTTTATGCAGTGCAGTTTTGTCTTTAATATCTACTCAAGGTTATCACTAGTTATGAGCATGTCATCAACATATGCTAACACTATGATTATTCCATTTCCTGTCCTTTTTATAAATAAAGAGTGATCATACTGACTTTGATAAAATTCGCACTTAAGTAAGGCCTCACTTAACTTTGCATCCCACTGCCTTGGTGCTTGCTTTAAATCATACGAGGATTTTGAGAGTCTATAGACCTGTTTACACTCCCCTTGACTCTTAAATCCTTGTGGAAGATTCATATAAATCTCATCATACAAATCCCCCTTGTAGGAATGCATTATAGACATCCATCTGATTAATGTGCCACTTCATTGTTGCTGCAATTGCCAATACTGCTCTCAAGATAACCATCTTTACTATTGGACTGAATGTTTCTTGGTAGTCAATTCCTTTTGTTTGACTATATCCTTTTGCAACTTGCCTTGCCTTGAACCTCTCTATTTCTCATGTGGCCTTGTACTCTCTATTTCTCATATGGCCTTGTACTTCACTTTATAGATCCACTTGCAGCTAATTGGTTTCTTGCCTTGTGGAAGAGGAACCACTTTCCATGTTTGGTTGTTTTCTAATGCTTCTATCTCAGCTTGCATTGTATCATCCCATCTTAGCTCTTTAATTGCTTTTGCATAGAAACTAGGTTCAACAATATTATAAAATGCTACAAGATAACTTTGGTATTCTGGTGATAATTTCTCATAAGATATGTATTTATATAAAGCATAAGACATATTATCATGAACATTCAAGGATATAAAATCCTTCAACCATCCAGGAAGATTTTCCTCTAGTGGATTTTCTTATATTTGTTGTATTTTGCACTACTGGTGTATGACTTTGCACTACTGGTTGATGGGATATAACATGTTCTGATTGTTCTTCTGCAGATATATGAGGTGCTTGCTGAGATGCATCTTGTTGCTGTTGTGGTATGTTATGTATATGAGGTAACAATTCATCTATCTGAGCTCCACTTGCTGTTGGTTCTTCACTTGTGAAACTGAGATTAGGAGTTGTAAACATATTTGGTGACCATTGAGATTCAGACCATTCAACTGGGAATATATCTTCTCTAAAAGTAACATCCCTATTGACAAAAAAACACTTTATTAGTAATTTCATAGAGTATATAATACTTTTGGATTTCAGAATATCTCATATGCACTGTTTGTTTGGTTATGGGCATAAGTTTGCCATTTTCTTTAACTATTTTTGCACGGCATAAGCACCCTAGAACTCTTAGGTGTGAGAGTGAAGGTTTCCTTCCATGTAACTTTAAATATGGAGATATGTTCCCTATTACAATAGATGGAATTCTATTTATCAGATAAGTTGCAACTTTAACACAATGATCTCAAACCTCAATGGAATATTAGCCTGAAATCTTACTTCTCTTGTAATTTCTAGAATACGTCTGTGTTTTCTTTTAGCTATGCCATTTTTGTTGAGGTGTATAAGGACATGACGTCTGATGTATAATACCTAAACTGTTAAATAAATCACTGCATAGTGAGTTTATGAACTCAGTTTGATTGTCTGTTCTCACAGTTTTTACACAAGTATCAAATTGAGTCTTAACAGAAATAATAAACTATTTGAAGAACAACAATAACATCAGATTTGAGATTCAGAAGAAATATCCATGTCATTCTAGAAATTCATCCACAACAGTTAAGAATGATTTGTAACCATCACAAGTAGCAACCTAATAAGGTCCCCACAAATCCATATGAATCAATTTAAATGACTTAGTACTAGTAGATGAACTAATAGGAAATGGCAATCTAATTTGTCTAACTTTAGGACAAACAATACATCCATTCATTATTTCAACTATATGAGATCTTTGCCCAGGACACAGCTTGTGCAAGGTATTGGATGGAACATGTCCAAGATTTCTATGCCAAGTGCTGATCTCCCCTTTATTCAGCCTTATTGTAGTTGATATAGTTGCATTATTAGCAGATATATGAATTCCAGCTCCAGTTTTTCTACTTCCTAGTGGTCTTTGATTGACTAGAAAGTATAGACCATCCCATTCTCTATCAATCTCCTTCACCTTCCCATAGTAGAGATCCTGAAACACACAAAAGTCAGTAAAAAATCTAGCTGAACATTGTAATTGTCCAGTTGCCTTTGATACTGAAAGTAAGTTGTACTTAAATTGAGATACATGTAAGACATTTTGTAAAGTGCTTCTAGTTGGTATATAACTTGTACTAGAATGAGTAACATGTGATATATCCCCATTAGGTAAAAACACTTCTCTTAGATTGTCAATTTTTGAGATAGTATTATATTTTAGTAACTCAACATTTGAGGCCATGTGATTATTAGCCCCTATGTCAATAATCCAACATGAAGGAGGATTATTTTTACAACCGGAGCACTAATGTTACCTGACATATTCACTGAATTAGCAGAGATATTGTTGCCTTGATTCTATTCAACCATCTTGCAAATTTGTTTATACTGCTCCTGAGTGAACTTTGGAGGTAAAAAAATATTCCCTGCATTTGTTGGTAAGACAATATTCCCTATATTTGTGTTGGGCACACCAATAGTGGTGGTAATTGGTTGAACTTGTTGTACATTGTAGCTATTGGTTCCTTGACCATGTTGCTGATATCCACACATTTGAGATAGGTTCTGAGAGTTCCACTCCCCTTCAGCCACAACATTGTGTTCACTTGGGTCTGTCCTTCTCTGCTTGTCTCTATAATCAAAGTTCCTTCTTGTTGATGATAGTACCACTCACATCAGTTGATGTCACTCACATCAATTGATGCCAAATATAGTGGATGATTATGATCCATTGCTTGTATATTAGTTGCAAGAATTGCAGTAGTACTTTGTGAACTGTTTTTTGCATTTGAAACATTGATTGCATTGTTGTTTATCGCCATATCTTCAGAACTTGACAATGAGACTCAAATCTATCAAACAGATTCAGAATTCAACCGTAAATGAGTAGAATTGATTCACTGTGTGAACGGTTACAATCGTAACCCTAGAATATTCTCATAATTGAATTGAATTTCACAATAAGAATTTGTCAAGATCTTGACTAAATTTCAGATCAAATCTGCTGATTCAATCAGCTGTGCTCCGACACCATAAAGAATGATGAGGATTCATCAATGGTGAATCCAAGAACAAGATGAGAATTTAGAGAGAAGATGATATTTTCATATTATCAAACTTGTGTTGAATGAGTACAAGGCTCCATATATATATATATATATATATATATATATATATATATATATATATATATATATATATATATATATATATAGTTAAAGAATAGAATTAGTTTAGAGTTAAGCGTCAAAAACACACCTCAAGTATCGCCTCTTTTTGAGTTTCCTTCATGAATTATCAATTGTGAGAGTTTCCTACCTAAACTATCACAACTAGTTTGCAAAACACACCTCAACTATCAGTTGTTCACTTTTCCTACCTAAACTATCAGCAACTAGTTTGCAAACACAACTTTGTTCACTTTTAATGAGGTGTCTTTTGCAAACTAGTTGGTGATTGTCAACCGATAGTTGAGGTGTGTTTTGTAAACTAGTTGGTGATAGTTCAGGTAGGAAACTCTCACACTTGATAGTTCAGGTAGGAAACTCAAAAAAATGTGATACTTGGGATGTGTTTTTCATCATTATCTCAATTAGTTTAACTAACTAATCCTCTACTTAGTCACCAACGGCTAATACTAACTTACTAACTATAATGACTAACAACTTTCTAACTACTGTACTCAACAAGTTGAAAGTTGCCAGTTGAGACCTAATTAAGGTGTTTATCTATATATTATGCTATTAGGAAATGACATTGTTAAGATAGTCTTAACGTTCCGGAGTATCTAAAGTTCCATTCTATTATAGGGAAACTTTTTTTTTGATCCCCAGATCTGCATGCAAACCAACCTTTCCATATTTCGAAAATTTGCGATATCAACTTGTGGACATTAATTTTAGATTTAATATCCCGCCGTTCATTGAAATCTCTTCTAATTGGCTAATGGTGATGGATAATCCCCAAAAGTATCCCTATAACCTTCCAGAGTATGAGACAATGAATTTAAATGGTTCTTTGGGGATGTCATTTTGAAGTTTTGGTTAAAATATGAAGTTATTTATGAAGATTTAAGCTATTTGGTGATGTTTTTGACCAATTTTTCGTCAGTTGCAGTTGTAGGAAACGAATCACAGTTTTTGTATAATAGTGTAAAAGTTTGCATAAGCACCTCTTATACATTATTATACTTTTTATACAAGGTTGATACATTGTATAAATTTAGTGTACAATATTATATACCAGGTAGGGGCGGCCGTTTGATATTTTCAAAGTTTGGTTTTGGTAATTCAATAATCGATACTGAAAGTAAATACCAAATACCTAACTTTCAAAAGTTCAATCCGGTACGATAAATCAAACTTCGGCACGGTAAATTCCGATATTTCTATAATTATATCTTCTATATTTGACTAACCAGTATTATATTTTAAATTTTAGAGAAACAGAACAATAATGAAAAAAGCAGAAACCAGTTAAGTATAGCTTAAGATGGTAATAAAGATTTTGGTTAAAACAAATAGTCAAAAAAAATTTATTTACACAGCAGTGATCATATATGAACAAATATGTACTTTAAACATTTTTTTTTCTTATAATGTTTATACGGACTAGAAAAATTCATCCAAACATTTGTGATCACATATACATATGTATTTAATCTAAAAGAAAAAGGGGTTCCATTATTAGACATTATTTGCAGGTTACTATATTTTTATATTCGTACATTACTTATTACGTAATTTATAAATTGTAGAAGAGAGTACGAAAAAGAAAACGGAAAACAGCAAATTCCAACATCATTGTTTGCCATGAATACCTGGGTACTGGTTATCAAATTATCAAAATTGAATACTGAAATTAATTACCTAAATTCTAAATTACCATAATCGAATACCGAATACCGTATTAATTATCGAATTACAAAATATTGCATTACCGAAATTTCGGTTCCACTCGGTAATTCAATTTTCAGTGATTATGTCCACAAAGTTTAATGGGTTCAAAATCTATTATTTATACGCATTTTATGAATTTTTTTTAACACATACATAATCTAACCAAATTCCGAGCTAATACATTGGATACACCCTAACCAGGTATATAAACTAAAAGTATAACTAGAAGTGTTGGGCCATATGTTTTTAAAAGTAGGGGTGGGCGTTCGGTTCTTCGGTTCGGTTTTCTCATACATCGGTTCGGCTATTTCGGGTTCGGTGTTTTGAACGTGGACACCAAACACCGAACCAAACTAGTTCGGTTCGGTTCTTTCGGTTTCGGTTTTTTGAAGTTTGGTTCGGTTCGGTTTCGGTTTTTTCAATTCGGTGTTTTCAATTCAGTGAACGCAGCTGAAACTGTGGCAAGAAGAAGATTCGAACAAGTAGCCGTAATGAAACGAGGAAGGCACAGACATTGCAAGCAACAAATGGCTCGCCATTCACAGCTCTTACATAATTGAACACCTAAGGTCTTTCACTATGCAAATAAATCAGCACAATCGACAAACTTCCGGACTTATATTTAAGCTTGCTAAATTATGATGCACCTACAATCTCATATCATACAAGATCGTACAAACTACTTCTACTCAAGCTTAGTAGAACAATTCTAAATTAAGATTCATATCAAAGATCTAAACATTCTAACACACAATTTCAATAGAAACAATTGTAAAGCATTAAAGTTCGAGCTTCTTGACAAACATTTCAACTCGATAGTGACACAGAGGACAAGGTAGTGGAACATCACAGACAAATTAACTGATCAAAACACCAAACCCAAATTGGAAAATGACAAGAATTCCCTAGTGATTAAAAGTAAAAGAAAGAATAATATAACTAGCTCATTGTTCAGTTAAAAGGAGAATAATGACAAGGATTTTGATTAAAGTAAACCCCAAGTCAAAACTAACTCATCCTACACAAATCAAAAATATATCCATATTTTAGTTTCATCAATTCAGCTAAAAAGAAAGTACCCATAAATCAAGAAATGCAATCCCAAATCCGAGAGAGACCAACAACCCAAAAATAGCAAGAAAATGAAAGATCAAGACAAAGACGCGACAACGAGCCTAGTCACGGCCTCAATCACACACACGCGTGAGAGTCAGCATGGCATCTGTGTGTTCTTTGAACCAAAGCTGCAACTCAATCACACAAAGTGTGAGAGTCAGCTTCAATCATGGCATAGGAATGCTCTTTAAAGAAGGCAGGAAACTGATGATCAGCAACACATTCAAAATGAACCAGATTATCCTAGGAAAACAGCAACCACAAACAACCAAACGAGCAACAGCAGCAGAGAGAAATACTTACCATGTGAAGTCGTCGCCGAAATTTTGGAAGAGCAGTCGCCGCCGCTGTTGTGAACAGTGACCGCCGCCGCGCTGTTGAGGCGTGAACAAAGGAAGTGCGAGAGCTCAGGTAAAACTTAGGAATAAATACGTAAAAATATTACCCACATTATTTATTCATAACATGTATCCCAAGTACATAATTTTACTACGACGTACACACAATATGAGCAATACATCATTAACTTTGATGTAAATTGTTTAATTTAAACATCTTTTCCTACCAAAGCACTCCATAAAACAACCTCAAGAATATGTCAACTTTGCTGATGGCCACCCTGTTTCATCTGTCTTTAAAATATTCATCAATGGCATCCTGGAAATAGTTGAAAAACAAAGAGTCAACTTTGACGTTAATTCTAAAAAAGTAAACTTCAAGTTGAACGAATAAAAAGTAAACTTCAATTTAAACGAATAAATGAAATTTTGACAAGGAATATTTAATATATATATTGGCCTGCTTGTTTTGCATCTGAAGTTAGTAAAAATGTAACAATTTGGTAATTGATTAATTTTGATTACTTGTATTAAAATAATGGTTCATTACTTCTTAAATTTAATTATGAGTCCCGAAACCAAAGTTCCAAACTATGATTCTGCTTGGGAATGATAAAATTAACTCAAGAAAATATAACTCATCAGACATATACTCCATTGTTTTTAGTATTTGAATTACTGTTTTTTCATTTTTATAGGAAAAATAAATAATTTCTTTACCCTTCCATTTCAAAAAGAATGATTCATTTTAATATCTAAAAACTATTTAATTGAAACTTTTAATCTTACCCTTAATGAGGACAGGCTTTTGTTCCAATTCAATGCTATTTCATGTTAAAAACTATACAATATACTCCATCCGTTCACTTTTACTTATCTACTATTCCAAAATAGATTTTCACTTTTGTTTGTCTACTTTCGCATATCAAGAAAAAATATTTTTTTTTCCTATTTTATCCTTAGCATTAATTAGTCATTCCAAATCATTTTCCAAATTCAACGCAATTGTACATCAATTAATATGGGTATAATGGTAAAATATGCAATCATTTATAATTTTTTAAGGAGTGTGCAAAGTCCATAATGGACAAGTAAAAGTGAACGGAGGGAGTAAGAAAAATCTTTTTGGTCCTTTCTTTAAATTTTAATTTTAGTCCCAATCGATATTTGATATAAATTAAACCTTCTAATGTTAAACGACATTTCTGTTCAACTTTTTCATGCGTGTATATGGGCGATTTTTAATAGGAAAAGGGTCAAAAATACCCCTCTACTTTGGAAAAAGGGTTAAAAATATCCTCCGAACTTATTTTGGGTCAAAAATACCCCTCTTGTCATTAAAGTTTTCAAATATACCCGTTCTATATATATCCCAAATATAACATATTTTTTTTAAACATAGAGGGACCAAAAACACATTTTAATTGATTGAAAGTAAATAATAACTCATATATCTCTTAAGGACGTAAGGTATGAAGTTTGAATAATTAGGGGATCTTATGGGTTATTATTTATCCCAACTTAAATGATGAACTTTAAAAAAATTACGCGTTATTTTGGGGGATAATTTTCCTCAAGTATATTTGAAAATTTTAATGATGAGAGGGGTATTTTTTCCAAATTGATATGAGAAATAGTTTTGACCTTTTTTTCAAAGTTTTTTTATTTGTATTTTTAATTATAAAAAATAGAGTATAATTTGTAGTAATTGTGTACCTTTAATTAAATGTTATGTGAAATCAATTAAGAAAATGACGTCCGAATTGAATTGAAATAAGAAATTAAAAATTATTAATATCATTTTTGGTCCCTTAGTTATTCATAAATTTTAATTTTAGTCCCTATATATTTGATTAAGTACATCAAACTTTCAATTAATTGAATTGTGCACTTTTGATCCCTTTGCTTGCGAATATTCACAAATGAACCAATTGTTTCACCACTAAGTTACTCATGTATAGTGTTAAGTTTGTATTGTTTAATCATATTTAACGGTAATATAATTTTATACATAGTCAAATATAACATATTTTCTATATAGGGGGATAAAAAAACACATTTTAATTAATTGAAAGTTAAATATGTTGGGTCATATATCTCAAGGACCAAAAGGACAATCTACCAATAACTTAGGGACCAAAAATGCTACTCCCTCTATCCCAATTATGTTTATACTTTTTAACTTTCATTATTAAGTATCAACCTTTTTTTGTCATTTTAAGATGTATTTTTTTATTAAATTGATATGAGAAAAGTTGTAACTTATAGTACTTTTCATGTAGTTTTAAGTATATAAATTTTAATCTTAAAATATTGAGTTAATCTTATTCAATTTCACTTCAAAATTTAGTCAAATTAACTCTTAAAAAGTGAAAAATATCACATAAATAGAGACAAAAAAAATATTAAGGCTATCTTTCATATATTCTGAATTGATTCATCACTCTTTTAATGGAATAAATACCTTTATATTATAGCGATTTTCGTTGTCCAGGTACTATAAAAATAATCACCAAAAATTGCATGGGTTGCGATTTTAACGTTTCATAGTCAAACCGAGGGTAGTGCTTCTTAGCGATTCCCTTTTAATTGTACTAGAATTGCTTCGAAATCTTCTTTGATTTTTATTTCTTTTTCCACAGACAAAATGAGTATTCCTGAGTAAGTATATAATGTCTTTATCTCTCTCTCTCTCACACACACACACACACAATCACACACACACACAAATATATATATGTTCATATATATATATATATATATATATATATATATATAGTGTTTATATATAAAATTTCTTCTATTACCAAAATTGAATAATTAACATCAAATCTCATATATAATATATATAAACATATTTTATTAGATTTTGTAAAAATAATCAATAAAAATAGAGGTATATCTTATAATAAATTTGTTAAAAGATTATCTATTTATATGATGAATAAATTTTAAATTATAATTTAAAAAAGCATTTGATTGATGACAATGAAAATTCGTTTATCTATATAGCCTATAGACAATAAGAGACAAGTGAAACTTAAATACATACACAAGTGCGCGCACACACGCTCTCTCTCTCTCTCTCACACACACACACAGAGACACACACACACAAAAAAAAAATTATATTTATATATATACGGTAATTAATTTCTTTATTACCAAAAGTGAATAATTAACACAAACACATATAGTGTGTGTGTATATATATATATATATATATATATATATATATATATATATATATAATTAGATTTTGCATGTAAAATTCATAAAACACACATTATGGGACCAAACGGTAACCTAATGATGTTAATGAATTTAAATAAAAATCTATAAATATCTAGGTCGAAAAATAAAATTTTCAATATAATATAAAAAAAGGAATTATATAGATGGAGAAATATAAAATGTCAAAGGTAAAATGGACGTTGCATTTCGTGAGTAGAAAATTATTTATTCACTTAAATACTTCTTAAATATATATTTAAAAATATAGGTGTATGAGATCCTTCTACTCATGATTAAAGATATTTTGGGTTCGATCCATAAATTATGAGATCTTCTAGAGGGAGAGATTCCCTCTTTAATGAGTCTTATTATGCAAGACAAACTAGATTAATCAGGTTAATACAAACTAGATTAATCAGGTTAATAAGTATAAAATATCATATCGTCCACACAAAAGAAAAATTAGAGCCTACCTTCCCGAAAATTGGAAATTCAACTTCGCCAAGAATTTTAAGAATTTCTGCTTCTGAATTTTCGTGTTCATTCTTGTCATGATGCCAACCAAAAACTCTTGTAAAAACAGATGTATGAGATCCTCCATGTTCTTGTTTTCCATCGAGTTCATTCTTGTCATACAAAAATCCTAAAACTTCAAATCCTAAAAAAAAAAAAAAAAAAAAAAAAAAAAAAACTATGCTTTATGCTATAATTCAGTTAGAAACAGAAAACGGTACGAAAATATAATTCAGTTAGCTATATGCTTTATGTTTGATTTTCAAACATCTGTTATAGTATAGTTGTGCTTTATTTTGAAAGGGCACAATACATAAATAAGCTCTCAAACTTGGTCTCAGCTGCCAAATATGCACTCCAACTTTGGGTATGCACAAGTAGGTACCTCAACTTGTCTCCACTCTGTCAGTTGAACACTCCAACTTACAAATGATCATTTAGACAACTCCAAAATTTATGTGCCACCGTAGTGTCACATCAACATTTGTGTTTAGGAGTTCAACTTTATGCAAATTGAGGTGCCTACTTGTGCACACCCAAAGAAAGTGGGAGGACATACTTTCCGGCTGAGGCCAAGTTTGAGGGTCTGTCTATGTATTATATCTTCTGAAAGTTATTTTAACTTTTTGGTGCTATATGTCCTTTGTTTTGGATAAACTGCAACCATATATGTATTTCTTTTAAAATAAATATTATAAATGATATGACTATTTTGAAAATTAAAATCAAAACAAATTCAAGCAAATACAATTACTAGAACAACACATTTCAATCTCTAACTAGTTGGCTATGACTATCTAATTCTAATTTAGTATCTTTTTTTACTTAATTTTGACCTATTTCATTCCAATATTTAATAACTTGGAGGTTCTTTAATACTTAAGTCTATATCATTTCTCCTAACATAATAATCGCTAAACAAAAAGAAAGAGATTCTTAAGAAATACTGAACTTAAAATGTAAGCGTATAATTGTAACTAAATTTTAATTTCACTAGTTGATATCATTTATATATATATATATATAAAAAAAAAGTTACATTCATTATGATCAATTTATTGCTAATTTGCATGAATTCCAAAAGATTGTACGTCTTTAAGACTACCTCACTATATATGTTTTAGATCTACCACATTCTTTCTTAACACATTCAATCATTAGGATTTCACCTAATTTATGTACTGGTGCATTGATCTTGTCTAATTTTATAAGATACATTCATCGTAATTTGTACCTCTACAGCACTAGCTCATCTTGTAAATATGTAGGGACATAAAGCTCAACATTCATTCTCATACACCGTTCTGCGACACTTACAACCTTTCTATAGAACTTAATTCCTTTTTAGTTTAGCGGGTATCCTCCTGTCACATAACATTCCCATATCACTCTATTTCAACTGCCTTATTTTAATAATATGCATTACATTTTCATTTATCATGTCATTCTTTTGGGAAGAGCCTAGACATCTGAAATGCACATTTAGGCTCTGCAATTCTTTGCCGAGGTAAATATGCAATGACTATATTCTGTATTACTCCTGCTTGTAAAAATTCTTATTTTCTAGGGTGCTTCCATATAGTTTAAGTAAAAGTTCCATTATTTTCTAATCATATATATGGTTTAATAATAACATACATCACGTGCTTCCATATAGTTTAAAACACACTTTTTGATTTACACAACTCCATTAATTTCATCAATTTCCACATTGAGTTCTTCCCCAAATTTTGTGGTAAATTTCTTCTCTTTATGTTTCAATTTTTACCCAAGATTGGATTCTTACAATTTCTTTCCCCAAATTTCTGATTAAAAATTCGGGTTAGCTATGGAAGAAACAAGATTGGATTTGAATAAGCTTTGTATGGACAATGAAGATCCAATGTTGAATGCGGAGGTGCGATGCAGTCATGGTGTGTTGCTCCCATTGAAGACTTCCTGGTCCGACAACAATCCCGGAAGAAAATATTGGTCTTGCCCTTATTATGGTTCGAAGAAGTGTAAATTTTTTCGATGGAGGGATCTTTCCAAAGTTGATGAAAGATCGAAATACATTATTCCAAAGTTGGTGATCAAAATGAAGGAGATGCATGGAGAATTAGCTTCAAAAGAGAAGAAAATTAAGGAGATGGAAGAAGGATGTGGAAGTTCCGAAATTGCCGAGATGTTGAAAGAGATTGAAATGGAAGAACAATTTGTCTCAGGTGATATGAAAATGAAGGAGATGGAAGAACAATCAAGTGTGATTAATTTGGGCGAAATTGAAAATGCTACAGAGATAAAATCGAAAAAGAAGGGGATCAACAACTTTAGCTCTAATTTGATTTTCACATTTTGTATCTTGTTTTGTTTTGCTAGTTAGATCAGTTGGTTAATGCGAGGAAATGCTTCAACTTGTCATGACCAATTGCCTTAGTGTTTCTTGTATTTTTGAACTTGAATGGTTTAGTTTTGTGCTTGATGTTAGGTAGGCAGTGCTTGGAAAAATGTCTTTTGTGTTGTGGTTAATGTTAGTTAGGAACTACTTTTCCCTTTTCTTTTGTCTTGTGGTTAATGTATGTTAGGAAATCCTTTCTAGTTTTCTTTTGTTTTGTGTTTAATGTAAGTTCGAAATTGATGAATGAAATCCCTTTAATTTAGAAAGCAAAGGTGTTACATGTGCTCCAACATAAACCTTGCTTAAATTGAAAACGCGGAGACCAGTCTAATCTATTTCTATGATCTCCTTTTTTTTTTCAACAAGGAAGTGTATCCGGTCCCTAGCAGTGTCACAGGCCTTGAAACACAATACATCCCCTGTCCTGAATCCGTTAGCATCTATAAATTCTTTCCATCCTTGATAGAGCCGCGTATGAGCACCAACTTTGTATTTCATTTTGTACGCACCTCTTTCAGAAATTACAACAGCTTCACGGTCATCGTCTGGGAGAAATTCAAGAATGCTACTTGGAAGGATGTGCAGAAAAACATGTGATTACTAAAACTAAAATAACAATTGAAAATAACAAATAAATTAGATGAATACTAACGAAATCATCCTTTTCGATGTATGATTTGGTCAATTTTTTCTCAAAATAAGCTACCATTTTCGAATCAAGGCTCATGTTAGAGGTTGTTGTAGAATGCTATTTCATAGTATTAGAGTGTGAGTGAAAGCCTATATTTATAATGTGTTTTGCAATAAATTCCCCACTACTTAACCCCTAACCACCTTAGCTGTTGTTGACCACCTTTAAATCCGGTCAAAAGCTTGACCACATTTAGTAAGCAACATTAATTTCGTTCAAAATGCTTGACTAATGTAGTTCAAATGCATGACCAGATTTCACTTGGTCCATAAACTGCACTTTCAAAAAGAAACAGCTGCACCAACATAGGTTGCACATTCTGGACATTAAAAATGTGCACCAACAATTTCAAATAGAAACAGACATTCTGGACATTAAACATGTGCAAAGAATCAAAACAGGACTTAATAATAGAAACAGACCTTGCTATATATAAACAATTGCACCAATATAAGTTTGTACAAAAGTAGTGCATCACATTCATGATGATGCAACATTCAAGTGCAGTAGCATAATGTCACAAAACAAGCATCTAAACCACAGCTACTTTAGTTTGTTTATGAACTGCAAAAACTGCCAACTACATTAACTTGTTCTACCAACTACCAACATATTAACACTACTTCCATGGATCCTTTGTCTGCGAGTTAATTCTTGTCACTTTTTCCTTTTTTTACCCTCATCTCTTCAAGCTGGCTTGATGTCATTGCTACTTTGCCCTTCCACCTCACTCCAGTCCTTGCTTTGTGACCAAGGTCATCAGTAACATCAGCTGACCTTATATGCTTTCTTGGAGCAACATCAATTATCCTACTACTTGGCAAGCCATGCTGTAGACAAAGCAAAATAATTGTTTATAGTTAGTAAACTCACTTGCAACAAATATACCCATTCCAACAAATATTTCAGCTCTTACATTGTATGTTGTAAATCCATTTTCCCCCCAAATATACCCATTCCAACAGTCCTAGGCCTTTTGTAAGGGGTAGTTCTTCTTCTTTCATTATCAACAGCTGTTACACTAGAAGCTTGAGAGGTTTTTCTTGGTCTTCCCCTCCTCACATTAGACTGAGAAGCAGCAGGTTGATCAGGTGCATTGGCTGCAACAGGTGCAGCACTAGAAGCTTGAGAGGTTTTTCTTGGTCTTCCCCTACTCACATTAGACTGAGAAGCAGCAGGTTGATCAGGTGCATTGGCTGCAACAGGTGCAGCATAACTTGTTGCATTTTCAAACCATTTAGCAGTAATAGTTGTCCTCCTTGTTCCCGTACCTCTTGTTGGTGCTTGAGAAGTACTTTTGAGCCTTGCACTTGCTGTTGGTGGTGCTTCAAAAGTACTCTTTGGCCTTGCACTTGCTCTTGCTGGTGCATCAGAAGTTAATGGATTTTTCCTTGGCCTTCCCCTATTTTCTTTGGTGCTTCGTGTTGGAGTTGTCTTTCTTGGCCTTCCCCTAGCTCTTGTGTGTAGCACTTGATTCGCAAAGCTTAGCAGATCTTTAACAACAATATCTGGTAAATTACCATAGCTTGTTCTACCAGAATCCTACCAAAAACAGTAGTGTCAAATCAAAACCATTACTACAAAGAGTATAAAAAACAGAGTTTACTTTAAAAGCTCATACCTTTAAAGGACAGCCTCTTTTATTATGGTTTTTACCATGACAAATGCTGCAAGTCATGTCAACTCCTTTTCTTGACAACTTACCATATCTTTTTGACTCAGTGGCTTCTCTTCTCCTGGCCTTCTTTGTAACAAGGCATAGGCTTTACAACAAAGTGCAACATAGGGGTTATTGGACTCGAGCCACATTTTCATATTGGTGATTTGGTTGAAGAAAATGACAATAAGTCCTCAAGTAGGTCTCCTTACGTAGCAATCAACAAAGTCAATGGGTTCATACTTCTTATATAATATGGCAGCAAGGGCATGTTGACATGGTATTCCCTTGAGCATCCAGGCCCTACAACTGCAAGTTCTATTTCTCAAATCAACAGTATGTTGATATGGCCCATCACTAATTTCAAACCCTCTCTCACCATTGAAATCAATATTACATTCCATTGACTTCTTTATGTTGATTTCTAGTACCCTCGGTGCCATCGGAGATATATTGGTTAACCATGTTTTTGAAATTGACTAACCGACCTATTCTAGTCATTACCTTCACTCTAATCTCTTCAAGCATAGTGATAATGGTTTTATGCCTTGGTCCTAAAATCCGTGCATTGAAGCTCTCGACATATTATTGTCTACACTATCACACTTAATGTCGATTCTAAAGTACAATTTACACCAAGTTTCAATTGGGCGAAAGACAAGAACCGCAACAATATCCTTACCATCCTTGGCAGTACCAAGCTGTTTCATTTTGTCCAGATTTATCTTCACCTTTCCTTCAAAGGTGCTTTTTGCACACTTCCAGAATTGGTTCCTTTTTTGAAGACCTCTCCATCCTTTTGCCCAGTTGGCTAGGATGTGTCTTGCACACGTCCTGTGCTCCACCAGTGGTAACAATTTTTTCATAGCTGATTGAAGCCCCTACAATTTTGAGAAACAATTATATATGAATGGACAGAAACTAAATGAAGAAAAAAAAAGTGATTGTCATACCTTTTGCATGTCTGATATCACAGTGTAGTTGCTGCCATCTCCCATTCCCAAATCAGCTATCAACAATTTCAAAAACCATGTCCAAGTGTTCTTATTCTCATATTCCACTATAGCCCAAGCAATAGGCAACATTTGATTATTAGCATCTTTAGCAACAGCAGCAATGTTTTGTCCTTTGGTTATTCCCTTTAAGAAACAACCATCCAAACCAATACATTTCTGAAACCACCTAAAAAGCATTTTTTCAAAGCATCAAAGCAAATATAAAAACTTTCAAACACCAACCTACCACTTTCACCAAAGTCAACAACCTTAACAACACAAGTGCTCCCAGGATTAGTCCTCAACATTTCATCCCTATAGTCAAATATTCTTCCAAACTCTAACACATGATCACCCATGATTTCTTGGAGTACTTTAGCTCTAGCTCTTCTGGCAGTGGTTTTTCCAACATGTATGTTAAGTTCTTCCCTAATCAACTGCTGAAACTTGAAAATCCTAATGTTTGGTTGTTCAATAATTCTATTCTTGTAATGCTTAGACAAGTACTTAGCATTGCACATGTAATTTCTGGTAGTCTTGACACACCTATGTTTAGGATTGTAGGTTTTGATCATGAAATCATTAGTCTTCTTGTCAAGACTTGCATATAGCAGCCATGGGCGACCATCCCTACACCTCACCCTAACCTTTTGGGCTCATTGACAAATTTCTCTAATCACACCCCTTTGAAGTGCATATTTTGTAACAAAGATCCCTAAACTCATTCACATCCTCAAAAACCATCCCCAACTCCCACATCACTTTTTCAATGGTCAAAAATTATCCTTCTCCTAGCCCTCTAGACCCCGACTCATCATCCGTATCCGATTCAACACTATATGCATCGTAAATACGCACCGGCTCATCCCCGCAACCTTACCTTTCAAGCTTGTATCGAGGTAGCGCTTCATCAAAGCCCGGATACGGACCAACTTCACCAATGTGAATTTCTCCGATTTGGTATCCTTTCTCTTTTTTCCTCCTGCGATATGACCTCCTTTCAGCCCTCAAATTTATGCACTCTTCATGAACATCATCACTTTCATGTTCGCATCATGTTCATTAAATTGTTCAACTTGGTTAGACTCGTATCATCGTATTTCAAGAATAGGAAATTCACTACTTAATAGTTTTCGAAAAATTTAAGCGAGGCATGGTTCGATCTTTGTGCCGATAGTGGTTCTTTATTAAAAGCAAACCCATTCCCTTCTTGGATACCCCCATCCCTTTCTTCATTAAAAGCAGCCAAAGATTTCTCATTGGGGCTAGTGTATTCCAAAAAAGCAATGGGACCATCTACATTATCTAAATTATCAACCATCACGACGGACATAGATTTCAATAGTATCCCCATTTTCAAAACTTTGTGAAATTTCCAAAATGTCCCTATCGCCTTGGATTTCTACAACACTTCCACTATTAGGTCTCCTAACACAAAATGAACAACTTGTAGTATACCCTAGTTCTTTAATATAATCCCTTAGTTCAAAAAAGGACATCCTATCCACATCAATATCCAAAAACTCGTTATTTGTCCACCTTCATACTTTGGTTGCCACTACGACATCCAAACCCCACCATGATACCATCTCAATGTTACTAATACAAACCCACTCATACCTGAAATTACAATTCAATAATAGTACAAACAATTAGTACCACACATATACAATAACAATAGATGGTCAACAACAATCACAACCCCACACACACATCAAATAACAACAATTAAATTTTTTTACAAGGCCAAAATGACCCCCAAAATCACATTTTAGGTGAAAATAAATTGGACGCACTTACAACAAGTAATACTACACGACATAAGATTACACATCTCTTAACCCCAAATAACCCTTTAAACTAGGAAAAACCCATAATTTTTTAACAAACCCTAGAAATTCATATGACAATGTCACAAATCCTATATAATATAGAAAAAAAATAAACTTTACGCGTACAATACTGACAAAAAACACAACTAACCTGGTATTTTTTCAGTTCACTAAAATCTTGACACTACCTTGAAGATAAATCGACAATTTCGGGTCAAAATCCACCGCGATGTTACCACCTAAACTTAGTTTAACTATGATTCACACTTTTTGCGAAATAAAATGGTATTTGAGTGATTAAAATGGTAGAAATCGAGTGGAAGGTGAGTAAGAATTTTGGATTTCAAATTTTGGAAAGCAAAATAATGAAAATGACCCGTCTGGTTTTAACTTTATGAGCGCGTGCATACACTCAAACTCGTTTGAGTGACTTTGTCCGGTTGAAAGCGTAAATAATACACAAAAAATAAGTCCAGGGGGGTCATAGGACCCCCGCAAAGTTGAGGTGTGTTATGGCAATTTTGGCCATAGTTTGAGTGTGTTTTGAATACTTTTCCCTAACTCATTCATAACCAAGAAAAAACAAATTATTCAATATAGAATTATGGTGTAAACTCATTGTTTCGGGAAACTCTTCTAATATCTCCTACCATTATTCTTACCCTTGAAATAACTCTTCAATGCATATCCTTTATGATATATATATATTAACCACTTATTAATTTAAAATATTTTAATATACTATCTAAATATGTATACTTAATTTTAGTTTTAAAATAAAAATGGATGTCCTAACTCCTAATCCACACGGAAATTTGATTTGTTGATCCTTGTACCTCAATTTTTTTTTTGTTTTGTTTTTGAGACTGTGGTAGGGCGTGATATTTGTTGGCGTACTAGAACTATTACCAACATTAGGATGGTTGGTAGATGGGCCCTATTCTAAATTTAAGATGGTGCGTTTAATTCAAGCTTTTCATTTTACTCTTAGTGATAAGGTTTTATAATCACACAAATGTTATGACAATTTTAAGAACATTAGTTTCAGAAGTCACATAAGCACTTAAATGTGATGGCATATTTAAAATAACAAATTTTTAAAATCTTTTTTTCTTTTTTAACTTTCGGATCAAATTAAATCATATAATTTGAAACATAGGGAGTATAGTTATTTTCAAAATACCTTACTTTCTCTGGTATCATGTTGCATCCAAAACATTGTATCACTTAAAATTAATTCAAAATACCCTACTTAGTTTTATGCTCAACCAAAACTAGAAAGTCTAAAAGAAAATAAAAAATTACTAGACATTTTCAAAAGGGATAATATTTATTTTTGATCCTTGTGTATATGATTCAGCATATTTAACATTTAATTGATTAAAATGTGTTTTTGATCACTTCATGTAAAAATAAAGTTATATTTTACTATTTATAAATTATATATTACCGTCAAGTATAGAAGACAAAGATAATTAAAGAGAAGTGAAAAAAGATACCTTTCGTGTAGTACGTTTGACGTAGCTCATTGAGATAATTGATCTCCGATTCTGACCATTTAGAACTGAAAGGAAAAATTGAACATAACACATGAATGCATTTAATTTTCCTCTTACATAAAATAAATAATGATAAATCATGAAATAATATACGGTCAGACCTCTCTATAACAGTCATTTTCTATAACAATATTTTACTATCCCACATACGCATTAAAAAAAATCCTTGGCTTTGGACTTTCTGCATCTTTCCTGTCAAGTTTTCTTTGGAACCGACTTTCATATTATGTTATATACTTATATTATATGTTCTCTATAACAACACCTCGCTATAGCGGTCAAAAGATATCCGAACAAACGACGTTGTTATAGAAAATTTTGACTGTATATGCATGCTAATTCATAATTGCTTAAAAATTGAAGATCAATTATTTGATTTCCGGGCTATATATGATAAAAATTAGATTAAAATTTCATTGATGGTAACTCAACTTTTTATTTTATTGCACAAAAGTCACTACACTACTTTTTTATAACATAAAAGACACTTAGTTTTGTCTAAGTAGTATCACTGAAAGTTAATAAGAGAAAACAAAAGAGACATTTTGTATGATAGTTGAGCAATGTTTAAGACTTTTTGGTTATAAATAAAGGGAGTTTTATAAGTAATATTTGTTATACTTAAGCAAAATTGAGTAACTTCCTCGCATAAAATATAATTTAATGTCTTTGATACAAAAAATAAATGTTAAAGTGATTATCAGTTATATTATCCCTGCTTCAAAATCTGCTCCATTATCATCACTTGGTGTGCAATGCTACCCAAATTAGACCTTCCTATATTCCCTTATCAATCATGTACCGAAAAAAAAAAAAAAAAAAAAAAAAAAGGAGAATTTTCCCAACATATTCCTAAATTTCAAGCACCATTTTTAGAAGGCAAAAAAAAAAAAAAAAAAAAAAAAAAAAAAAAAAGCACCATTTTACAGAAGTTCTTTTATTACTTTTTATAATTTTAAAACGGGACAGTGAAGGCTCGTGAAGTAGACAAAAATCCGAGATAATAGAAAATCTTTTGCAGTGGTCAATTATTTTAGGGTCAAAAGTGTGCATGTCACAAAAGAATGGTTAAAGGGGGGCAAAATGTACGATTACTTACTTGAAGGGGCAAAGTGAAATTCACATAATGAAAACAATTATACATATAGTATTTGATAAGAGATTAGAGATATATACCCTTGCTGAGGAATATTAACAATTAGCAGAACCTTCCCTGTGTAGTGACTGAGGGGGATAGTTGTACGTTTTACAGAATCTTGTTTCTGTAAAAGATTACAAACAATTAATATATTACTAATTGTTTACCCAAAAGGTACAAAACGGAAAGGATTATAAATATAACTATGAAATAATATTAACTATTTTGGCACAAAATTTAGCAGAAAGGCAAATCTTGAATCTATTTGAAACAACAAAAGGATTTTAAAGAACTATAAGAGGTAACAAGTGTATTAAAATAAAATAATATTAGTATCTACTCCCTCTATCCCAATTTTTGTGACACCTATTCAAGTTTATATGCGTTAAAACGATATATGGAGTCACCGTGTATATCACCCATGCTGGCTTTAATGTTGAAGCAACTCTTGGAAATTTTAGCAATGAAAATTTAGAGAAACCATCACCCTTGGTAAATGAAGATTTGGAAGACTCAATATGAGAAATGTTGTAGGATAAATGTACATAAGAATTTGGCTTGGAGTGTAAAGGAACATAACATGAAGAACGAGGGTAATTTGAGTTTGTTCTTAGTTTGACAAGTGATTGAGCACTCAAAGGTGATGATGCAAAAACCATGGAGGCCATTTTTTGTTTTTGTTTTTGGGAGGGTTTTTGGTTGGGGAGGTAGGAGCTGGGGAGGGGTTCTCTATCTCTAGATATATGGATTTGAACAATGACTTCTTTATATACTATTTATAAATGCATGAATAGGTAGGGTGTCCATAAATCTTCATAGACAGTGTTATATGGTACTTGTGTTGGTGAAAGATAACAAATATTTAATTGAATAGTCGTGCATTAGCAAACACATGTTCTGTGTGTGTTGATGTGGTGTAAATACAAAGTGCAGGCAATCTTTTACCAACGAATAGTCGACAAGTGCACGAACTGGTTTGAATTGTCAGTATATAAAAAGTAAAAATAAATAAAATACATGTAGTGCTCAAATTTTGGTGGCCAGAATTACTTGGTACTATTTGTGAGAAATAAGCGTACGTTAGTTTAAATAATAATTAAAAAAAAAAAAAGAGTAAGAAAAAAAAACATGAATATGTAGGGTACAAGTAATTCTCATTGGTTATGAGTTGGTGGTTATGAGTTGGCTTTCTTTATTCTTGACTTGATGTAAACGAGATTATTTTTATGTGTGGGACCAATTTGGAGCAATGTGTTTTTTGTGATTCAACACAAGAGTAGTTCTTCAATGGAAAGCCACTTTAAAAGTCTAATTTACAGAATTGTAAAAGTTTGGTAAAAAGAAATACTTAAATTACAAGTAATTCTCATTGATTATGAGTTGGCTTTCTTTATTCTTGACTTGATATAAACGAGATTTTTTTTTATGTATGGGACCAATTTGGAGCAATGTGTTTCTTGTAATCTAACACGAGTAGTTCTTCAATGGAAAGCCCCTTTAAAAGTCTAATTTACAGAATTGTAGAAGTTTGGTAAAAAGAAATACTGAAATAATTGTTAAGCAAAATTAAGTACTCTCCCAGGTTCGAGGACACAACTTTTTTCGCTAATAGTTGGTTGCAAAATTAATTTAATACTAATATTGTAGTTTATGTAAAACAACTTTTTATAGTAGTATTTAAATAAATACACGATAAATTAAATCTAGGCATGATGGCCACAGTGGAAACTATACCTGTTGTTTTTATTTTATTATGTACTTAATTCTTATATTTATTTTGAACAACTTGTACTTCTCATTCTTAATTTCATGTCATTTCTGTTTTTGGGTCATTCATTATTTGACCTTACGTATTATGCCTTAAACATCGTTGATTACTTTTAGAAAGCTGTTAATTTCTTTTTATTCTGCCTAATTAATTAAATCTTTAGTTCATAAACACAAACGGGAGAAAAATCTTGAGGTTTTGGATAGTCTTTACACCATTTTATATTATATATTAGTATAAACATAAGCAGCGGCACTTTTTTATTTTTTTATTTTTAAAAGGAACACAAAAAAGACAAAGGTGGAGTACTGTGTGTGGGGTCATTTTGAGCAATAATGTTCTTCTTTTAGAAAAGACATGCCTTCCTCTTTAAATAAATTGGAGTGTAACTTTAGATTGAAGAACCAAAAACGTTAATTGTGTCTTCAACTTTCTCTCTCTGGTAGGTTTTTTTTTTTTTTTTTTAAATTTTAAAGAAATTTACGTGTTCTTATTTGGAAAAAAAAAAAAAAAAAGAAGTTGTCTTCAAGGATTTATTGATGCCATTATGCCTTACGTGTTGAGTGGTTTTCACATTCAATGTGGAACATGAACACTCAAAATCAGTATACTGGCCAAAAAAAAAGAAAGAACGTTTTTGGAGCTTATTTAATAGGAATGTTTACTATAGCCACCCACTAAAATAACAGCAGATAAATATATATATTTTCATATATAATATGTAATGTACATATTTTAAACATAATTGTTGTATATCTTTTATATATTTGACTAGCGGTTGTGATGATTTGGTCGAGCGGTCAAATGTGGTAAAAGCCTTATTTATTAACCTAACATCAACTTATAATGAATTTTTCATAAGAGCTTAATCGCATGCTTGATAAAATTTCTAGAAAATCAGAAGTGTTAATTCTCTTTTTTAAAAAGAAATATTTATTTTAGAAGAAATGTGTTTGGCCTAAGTTAAAGGTAATTTTTTTTTTTTTTTTGAGTAGTAATAGTAGATGTCAAATTAGGCATTGGTACAACCCAAAAGCTTGCTTAAAGGGAGGAGGATTACCCAATTCTTATAAGGAGTACAGGGTTCTTGTCCGTCACTGATGTGATATATTATAACAACCCGTTCGGTCGTTATGTGCATTTTGACCCTTTTGCCCCCTTTGACACTTCCCCTGGCCCTGTTAGAGTGTTTTTGACTGCGGGGATAGGCAACACGGTTCCCGAGGTCAACAGACGGGTTTTGATAGAATTTGAGGAAGTTAGAACCTTAAAGTGAAAAATATTTGACCGATGGTTGACTTTTGGGTAAACTGACCTTTTTCAGAATTTCGTCGATTCCATGAGGTTCGGAGGGTCGATTATGACTTAGTTTTATGTTTTGTTCGATTCCCGAAGCATTTTGTACCCTTGGTTTAGGTCGTTTGAGGGTTGATCGGGTTCTGACCTCTGTTGGGAATTTCGAGGCCACGATTCAGTCCGTAATGCGTTTTTTACATGTGTCTGCATGTTTGGTTTGTATTCGGGAGGTCTGGGATGGATGTCGGGATTTTGGGTGGAACTTGGTGAAAATCAATTTTTCTGATATCCCGCTTCTGCGGATGTGTTTACACCTTTGCGGGTCCGCCCATGCGGGACTTGGATCGCAGGTGTGAGTAGCTGAGTCATTAATGAGGTCCGCCTCAGCGGACGACTAATCGCCGAGGCGAGAGCAAATTAGCGGATCCTTGCTCCGCGTTAGCGGATCTTTGCTCCGCATTGCTGAACTGAATTCCCTTATACTTTCCCAATTCGAACCATTCCTTTCCATTCACCAAATTGAAACCTGGAGAGTACTAAGGGAAAATTGAGGAGTTCTTCACTTGAATCATCTTTGGGTAAGTTCTTTTAACCCCTAATTTATGTTTATTTATGATCTAAGTTAGAATGACATTAGTTGGAAAGCAAGGTTGTAACTCTAAGTTTTGACATCTTGAAATCTTACACTATGAAAATGGGTTTTGTTGGTAGATCTTGTTTAATCTAGTCATTTATTACTTGGATTAGGTGGATACTAAGTTGAATCTATGTAAATTTCTTGGTTTATGAATACGGAAGGTTAGGGTTCCTTTGTAATTTGTGATTTTTTTTATTAAAGGATGAAATTGATGATTAATTGGGCTTAATTATAACTTAGGGATAGTAATAGACTTTCTAAGTGTTGATTTACCAATTTTTGCTCGAAATTCCTGTTTTGCTCTTGTGGGCCCGGTTTCTTCTTTATAAAGGGTTATTTCCGATTTGAATAGTATTGTAGCAATATGGGTATCGTTAACCTTCGTTTCTAATATAGATTACATTTTTGAATAGACTTTGATCATTCGGAAGGGCAAGGCTCGTGTTGGATAGTTCGTGGCACCCGCTCAGCATTTAGGTAAGTTACGGTTTACCTTTCGGTTAGACTCCAATTAGTGAAGCATATGTAGGAGTTAGATATTGACAGGGAAAGAATGGAAGGCCTTTGAGTATGGGGTTGAGGTGAAATTCTATTAGGTTGGTTGTTGTTGTTTGTGGGCTTGTCGCCTTACTTGCTATGTTGTGACTTGTGTATGCATTCATCCTTCTCTTGTTATGTCATTTATCATCGGAAAGAGGAAGAGTAATGAGATTAGGCTTGAATTGTGATGTGTACTTATGATAAGACACGGATGAGATCTTGATTATGATTTATTGTTGATTATGATATCTTGCATGGCATACATTCTCATTTCATATGATGCATTGATATGAACTGTGATTTGGTATTGATGATGATAAGTGAGACAAAGGAACATCCAAGGTCTTTGCCGGATCGTGTAAAAGAGAGATGAGAATCCGTGCTCCGAGGTTGTTACCGGAGCGGAATGTGTTATACTCGTTGCCCGAGGTTTCTTGCCGAGATGAGGGTGTACATGGACTTCGCGGCTCCCCTATAGGTCATGACTATTGAGGCGTGGATGTTTTTGTCCTTAGCATGTGTGTACGGTATTGACAGTTAGCTAGTGCATTGCACCGCATATGCATTCACATTTACATACATTTCTTATTGCTTGACTTCGTACTCGACTCTTAGTACTTGGATTTACCTAATATTGTCTGGGTATTATGAGTGTTCTTGATTGTTTACATGTCTACTTGTCAACTTCTTTCTTTATATATGTGAACTAATTATTATCGGCCTATGATACCTACCAGTACATAGTGTTTATACTGATACTACCTTGCTCTTTTTTTAGTGCAAAGTACACTACAGGATCCACGTCAGGCCCTCGTGAGTGATTCCCGAGGCAGTCCTATTTTGAGATTCATGGTGAGCTATTGCCATACCTGTAGCCCGAGTTTCCACTCATCTCATTATCTGTCTATTGCCTTTGGATAGTTATTCCTTTTATGTTTATGAGCCTTGCTTGGCAACTCAGACTTGTAGTATTTAGTAGCTTTTGTACTGTTACAGACTAGATTCCTTGGGAATGATGTAGTTCTTATTCAACACTTATTCTATCTTATATATGCTAAGATTGCTTAACTATTTCTATTCCCTTTGCGTATGCTTAAATGGAATGTTGAATAAGGGAAGGGTTCGCCCATCAGGAGGGTTAGCGTAGGTGCCCACTCGACCCGTGAGTTGGGTCGTGACAATTTGATATCAGAGCCCTAGGTTACTGATAACGTCCAAATCTACTCCTCAAGCGACAAAGTGTACACGGTCGTATGTAATATAATTATCCCAACTATGAGTCGGGGTCGAATCCCACAGGAAACAAAATACTAGGCGATCAAGAAAGTAAGAAAATATCACCAACTAAGCTAAGCCAAACACTTTTTCAATCTTTGATTTTTTTTTTAAAAAAAATTTAGAACTAACAAAGATAAAACTAACCTAGAAAGCAAGTAAAATGATCAATGGCCACTAGCATGGATACAAGGGAAACTACTCTCAAGTAACGATCCAATATATTTCATGATTTTATAACTAAGAGTGAGTCTATGTTAATAGATAATGATTTCTAAAATCTCATTGAAAGTCTTCCAACCAAATCAATGAATTTCACTCTAAGCTTTTCCAAGCCTTAGAGTGTGATATTAAGCACAACCAATTAAATCTCAAGTTAACTTTCCTATTCCTAGCTCAAGTTATTAGATGAGGTTTAAAGCCCCAAATCCTTGTTAACTAACCTTTTCCAACCTCAATTTTTCTCTTTCGAGCTCAAATCGAAGTACATTGCTAGTCTTAGGGTTTTCTAATCCCTTAAGAAACATTAAAGACTAAGATTAATTAAAGAAATAAAGACCCACTTCATTAGAAATAAAAATAGTTCAACACATAAGCAAAACAAGAAATTTAATTCAACACTCGATAATGAATGTTCTCATAAACAAGATTCAAGTGAGAGAATAAAATACAACACACTTAAATATGCAATACATAACAAGGAATTAAAGAAACGGTTAAGAGTTTTCTCATTAAAGCACTTCAATCTTCTCTTCCAAGGTGTTGGTTGATGAACCCTAGCTCTCCAAGCTTGAAATATATGGCCAAAGAAGAAAGATAGTATTTTCCAAGTCTTGTTTTTATAGTTCCCTCATTTTTCCAAGTCCAAAAAATAACAAAATCAGCCTTCATTTTCTGATTTTGTAGATTTGGCCAATTTTGCCTTTTAAACCACTTTTCTCATTTCTTTATTTTGACCTCTTTTTGAATTTTTTTTTCCACTTGGTTTCTTCCTGATCACTTATCAATCACATAAACCTCTTCCTGATCACTTCTCAATCACATAAACGTATAAATAAAAAGTACACCATAGTGAATGTACTATTTTATCAATTAAACATAACAAAAAGTCTTAGAGATAAATGGGTAAAATGCCAACTTATAAGTTACCGGTCTTATAAGTACAAGGGCATGTCTATTAGAGTCTTGCAGATCGGTATGATGAGCTTCGTACTTATCTGGAAGAGGTTATAGGACATTTAGGAAACTTCAAATTCCTTCATTCTTTCATCCTACCTTATTCAAATTGGTATCTAGAGTATTTGAATTGGTATCTAGGATGTTCAAATTGGTTTATGACTTTATTTCTATTCTCTCACAGATGGTGAGGACCCGTGCTACTATTGCGATGGATGAGGTGCTCGAACTCTCCGCTGGGGATGGAGCACGAGAATGAGGCCAAGCGAGAAGTTGTGGCCATGGCGCAGCACTAGCCAGGGGCAGGCCCCCTGCGGTCGGTCAGAGACCAGCTAGATCCTTATCTTCGGAGCTAGAGCATCAGCCTGAGCACGAGCCCATGGATGAGGGAGAGTTGGGACCAGCCCAGGCTCAGCCCGAGGTGATTGTTACTCGTGTGCTTCAGGACACCATAGTCTGTATTCTGCATTATCTTGATGGGTTGCATGCCGTGGGTGGCCTTCCAGCCACTCCAGGGGGATCTCGACTAGAGCAGGAGCGCAGACTCCCGAGTAGGGCCAGGCTCAAGGGATGCAGCCTGTTGCTACTATGGCTCCTCGTATCGACGAGGTCTAAGCACCTGCATGTGCTCCTAGGATTTTTGCCGATTTAGCTATGACTGTTAGGGATCAGGAGTCATTCGCCAGATTCATCAAGATGGAGCCGCCGAAGTTCTTTGGTACTCTATCTAACGATGCCTATGAGTTTATCGTTGACAGTTATGAGAGGTTGTACAAGATGGGTCTTGTTGATTGACATGGAGTTGATTACATTTCCTATCAGTTGCATGGGGACACGAAGATATGGTGGAGGTCCTTTGTCGAGTATCGGCCAGCCAAGTCGCCTCTATTATCTTGGGCCCAGTTTCATCAGGCATTCTTAGAGAAGTACGTCCCCCGTACTTTGAGGGATCTGAGGAGAGACCAGTTCAAAAATATAGAGCAAAGAGGTATGTCTGTTGCTAAGTACGTGGCCTGATTCTTTTGCTTGGCTCACTATGCTGTTTAGTTGATTCCCACCGAGGCCGAGTGGGTTATGAGGTTCATCCAGGGGTTGGTACTTCCATTGCATTTGGCTTGTCTTCAGCTTGTGGCTATAGGGTCTTCATTCCAGTCAGTGGTGGATCATGCTACTAGTGTTGAGTCTGCTAGGCTCCGAGCTCACCGTGGGGATAGTGACAAGAGGGCCCGTCAAGCTGCCAGTTTTAGTGGTTATACTTCGAGGGGTGGGGGCTAGTTAAGGACTCACCAGCATTATCCTAGCAGCCCCATCCAGTCAGCGCTCGAAGCTACAACTAATGGTCCTTCGAGCCAGAATGGATTTAGTGCAGGGCAGGCTTCTAGGGGTACCTTTTCTAGACCGGCAGACCGTGGTGGTTATACCTATTCTTCAAGTTCTGTGTCACAGCCTCGGGAGGTTAGATACTATGAGTGTGGCGACTTGGGGCACTTTGCCAGAGAGTGTTCCAGGCCTAGATAGAGTCGGGCCCAACAGGGTTCTAGATGTTCAGACTCCCAGGACTCCAGCGTCTTCACTTAGCAGAGGTGGATACTCTAGTAGGGGCAGTGTTCAGACAAGCCGCGGTGGTTATCAGTCTGCTAGAGGTAGTTATCAGCCCGGTAGGGGCGGTTCTCACGATTTTAGAGGAGGAGCTCAGTCAGGACAGTGTTGTTGTGGTGATGCGCAGTCCGTTAGCGGACGGGTCCATTGTTATGCCTTCCCTAGTAGACCAGAGGCGGAGGCTTCTGATGCTATCATCACATGTACCATTTCTGTTTGTCATTGTCACGACAAAAAATCGAGGATCGTGCAGGCATCGCCCGAATCCCACCTAGGAGGCGAAACTTTTTACCCAAAACACTCACATTATATAAAGAACGAATAACACAATGCTAAACAATTTCCATTATCCCTTAAAATCATAATTTATATAAGAAATACTTTTACAAATACCAATTCCCAAAACCAGGTCTAAATTAGTACAAGAGCTTCTAAGATTTACAACTGAATAACGTTAATACAATAGAGCACAACCTCTGTTTTGGTATAGAATTAACAGAATTCTTCAAGATATACGTCGGTGAATCCTCGGAAGCTACTAATCCATGAACTCAACCTGTAACAACTCTACACCCCGAATAGGGTGTAGCAACAGTAGTATCAGTACAACACTTATACTGGTAAGTATCATAGGTCGACAACGATTAGAAGATCATAATAACAATAGCAGACAACAGATAAGTATGGTAGGTAATAACTCAGTCAATCCACATAATCAGTACGGGGAAAGAGGTTTTACCATAAGGATACAATACAACATTCAACGTAGATACGAACTTCTACTCTACAATCCACCAACCACATAATCCGGGTCAAGATTCACACGAATACTACCTAAGTCAACAAATTGAAATAACCATACTAAGACCAATTATAGAACAAGTTCATGCCTACTATTCGAGGTATGACTACCCTCAATAATATTCTTTTCCACTTCGCTTAACAAGATAAACAGGCCAATTCGCACAACAAGGGTATACAACAATTAACTCGGAGTTCAATTTCTAGGTACGGGGTCGAACAATACCACCAAACACAGTTCAAGCATAGCATCGCAAGTACAAAAAGACCAGCAGCCGAATCATAGCCTATGGTGAAGCACCCAAACACAAGTTTGCCATGTTTTCCATATTTCCTCAGAATGATCACAACACAAGTACGACACACGAATCCGAATAATAGATGTAAATGAGATGATAATGATGAATGTATATGCAATGCAATGATACACACATGCTTCAGGCGGAATACCTCCATGCCTTGATAGTCATGACCCATGGGGGACCCCCGAAGTCCATGTATCTGCTGCGGCGCACAGCTCGATCCAACATATATATATATATTGCGACATGCAATCCGTTCCAAAATATGTTTAATATATGTTGCGGCGCGCAACCCGATCCAATATATGTATAAAATATGTTGCGGCGCCTAACCCGATCCAAATGTATGAGCATGAATGCATGAATGATATCAATGCCAATGAGAATCTATCAATATTAATGGTGCCACACATAGACACATATCACGAGAATCTATCAATATCAATTATGCCACACATGGTCACCCATCACAATATCACAAATAAATCACATCCTTCCTCTTTACAAGACCACACCAAATAAATGATAGGTACGGGTTCACAATTGTTACACATTGGAAAATTTCACTATCTTGTGACGTAAGCAAGCTAATATGAGTGGGACGAGTTTCAAGAATTTCCAGAGTTAAGAAGACAAGATAAGATTTTGCGTCACTCTTTTTTCATACCTTGAGATTCCATAAGGATCCTAGTGACTTAGATTCGTGCCAAGAATCTTTTGGGAAGCTATACAAGCAGCTTTCGAGTGTGTCTAAAAGTAAGATATGGGTATCGATTCATCTCTCAGAGAATGCAAGAGTAGGAAGCTCTGTGAACCAAGAAAGAATACGTTATTCTTCTCATTTGGTTATATCGAAGTATATGGGACATTGGTTGTCTTGGTCTTGAGCATTGGGATTTGCCTTCAAGTTTATGGGATATTGGACATGTTATCCCTTGTTTATAAAGGTTCAAGTTCATATGTAACAAGTATCGGGAGGCTTGGAGGTTAAACAAATCAAAGGAATTTAGTTTGCCGAGACTTTGGGAGAACTTGGCAAATTTTCGGACGGGATTTTTGGGTCACGTTGAGTGGGGTATATCTCCTAGAATACGAGGAGTTACGGAATCCATATCCTATGTAAATTTAAGTACAGAGAGTTTTCTTTCCAATGCAACTGATAGTTTGCCAAGCCGAGGAGTACCATTCCTTTTATGGCCCGTACAAAAATGTATGATCCATAGAAGTTGGGCGTGAAGCCCATGGTGGTGGCCGACGTTCTTGTATTTTAAATACGTTTTCAAGGCCATTTTATGTCATTTTCACTTGAAACCTATTAGATAAGCTCCTAAGACCCTACCAAGTAAGTTCATAAAGACCCTAAGTCAAAACTAAGTGATTTCACCTAAGTTCTACACCAAAAGTTCGAGGAGGACAAGGAAATGCACTTGTATGGTGTTGTTGATGGATGAAGGCTTGTGGTGAGCTGGGAAAAGTTAGGATTTCAACTCGAAGTTTCTGTTTGAGATTGGATTGAATGGTTTGATGGATTGATCGAGAAGTATTAAGGACACAACAAGGTTAAGGTATGTTAAGGCTATCCATTTTCTTCATTTTGGCATGACCTTTATGATACGAACAAAATAAGCAAGCGAACGAATTTCAAAACAATCCTACTCCTAGGTGTACTAAAGACACCTGCATCCTTGATTTCATATGTATATCTTGCTATATTCCATGACCATGGCTTTTTAGAGATACCCTATATTGGTATTAGTATTCTCAAAATGTTACTTCGAGGTGTTACGACCCTACGTCACTCCAAGAAGCTCTGGATAACATTTTATATAGTATATATATATATAATATATATATATATATATATATATATATATATATATATATATATATATATATATATATATATATATATATATATATATATATATATATATATATATATATATATATATATATATATATATATATATATATATATATATATATATATATATATATATATATATATATATATATATATATATATATATATATATATATATATATATATATATATATATATATATATATATATATATATATATATATATATATATATATATATATATATATATATATATATATATATATAATATATATATATATATATATATATATATATATATATATATATATATATATATATATATATATATATATATATATATATATATATATATATATATATATATATATATATATATATATATATATATATATATATATATATATATATATATATATATATACTTTCTGACATCGAGCCACGCTATAGTTGGCCAGATAAGCACCTATCTTGCAACCACTGATCAGCTGAGTATTCACACCGAGTCCCATTATGGCCGGTAGTTCCATACCGAGTCCTATTAAGGATGGATAGCGTATATTGACAACATAGCCCAACTGAGTGGCTTATATATATAGTATACATAGATGATTCTTGTTTAAAGGAAGCATTCTTAGTTTACACCCTCAGAGGCATTCAAACATACAGGTTGTTTCTCATATCTCATATTATTTCTATGTTTCTTATATACTGTCTTCCATGCCTTACCTACTCGGTACATTATTCGTACTGACTTTCCTATTGCTTGGGGGGGGGTCGCGTTCATGCCCGCAGGTCTTGACAGGTTGGTGACCCGTCCAGTATGATATAAGCTCAGCGGCCAGTGTTGTTGCACTCCACTTGTTCCGGAGTTGCCGTTAGTAAGCATGATTACATATATATACATATGCATGGGTATGGCGGGGCCCTATCTCGATCACGTTATGTCATGTATTCCAGTATAGGCTTGTAAACAGTTATGTACAATCAGAGGTTGCATAATCTTGTTGATTCACACATTGTAGCACAGATGTATATGATAGCATATTTATAAAGTTGTGTCTTTACAAACTATTTTATTCAGTCATGTTCTTCTATCAGTCAATGGGTCGTTACACGATGACACCATTGGCCTACCTATGTTTACGTTTACATTACAGATGTACGTCAGGTGGTACTTGGATAGCATGGTCAAGTGCCCGTCATGGCCCTCCAGTTTGGGTCGTGACAACAATTATGATAAGGTAACTCAACAACAAGTCTAGTATCACACATGTGGCAACAAGCCAATAGATCACAACGAGGCAACAAGACATAATCAAACAACAATACCAACCTAAGTAATCCATCCCAACCTCTTGTACGGAGACCCAGGCATGCTTTCTCCGTCACTTTCTGCTGCACATATATGAAATCCTAATCGGAGTCTAACTCAAGTAAGGCATAGCCTACCTCGAGGCCGAGCAGGTGCTGCGAACATCCAGATGATCTTCATCTTCCATCTCTAAATCGAAATCCGAGACGAAAGGGCCTAGGAATTGTAAAGAATCTAAGTAAGCAAGAGTCAAGGATTAAGGCATTCATGCCATTGGGATTCTAGATAATCTAAATACAATTTCGGGTCCACAAGGGTAAAACCTGAACTTTTCCTCAAATTAGGTTTTCTAGGTTTCCATTGACTATTAATCTAGATTTCATGGTTATTTATATCAATACAAGTCATAAAAAGCATTCTTCCTTTTAAATCTCCAAATTTCAAGAAAACCAAGTCTTAACCCATTTGCAAAAATAGTTGAAGAAATAGGATTTGGGGTTGGTTAACTAGAATAGAGTATGAATCTAAGAGTTCCTTTGAAAATGCCATGTTTTTAAGTAATGAAAACCCATTTTACCTTCCTAGGGTCTTTGCAAATTAGGAAATCACCATTTTTATTAAACCCTATAATTAAAACTTAATAAATGAAGGAAGCGATTCAAGAGAGATTAAATAAAAGAGTTCTAAATGTTACCTTTCCCAAGCACCCACGATATTAGCTCTAAAAACGCCCCAAATGGTAGCTTGGATTGAGAGCTGGGAGAAAAATAAGGTCAAATCCCAAAATGAACTTTAAATACTAGGTCTGTCCAAAGGTCACCCACTGTGGCAAATGCGAAGCTACTGTAGCGAGCTACCAAAAATAATGGCACAACCGATCAAAGAGGTTTTAGGATACAAATTAAGGAAAGTTCGATAACGGCCAAAAAAGTCATTACAGTCATCGGTCAGCTTTGGTTTTATTTGATCCGGGTTCTACCTTCTCATATGTGTCTACCTATTTTTCTACTAGATTGGATATAATGTGATATTCTTGATGTGCCCATATATTTGTTTCCTCCAATTGGAGATTATGTGGTAGTAAATCGAGTATATTGGTCTCGTGTGGTTACTTTTATGGGCTATAATACGTGGGTAGATTTGGTAATCCTTAGTATGGTGGACTTCGATATTATCTTGAGCATGAATTGGTTATCTCCATGCCATGCGATCTGATATTGTCACACTAAGACAATCACGCTGGATATGCCCGACATTCTACATTTGGATTGGAAGGGTACTCCTAGCCCTGCTCCTAAGAAGATCATTTCGTACCTTCAGGCCAAGAAGTTAGTGGATTGAGGGCGCCTAGGCTATTTGGCTCATATTCATAATACGAGCATGGATACTCCTTCCTTGGAGTCTGTTCCTATCTTTAGTGAATTTGCGGAGTTATTTCCCGCAGACTTTCCTAGTATGCCACCTAACCGTGATATCAATTTCTGTATCGATTTGGAGCCAGGCACTCGACCTATTTCTATTCCACCTTATACCGTATGGCTCTAATCGAGTTGAGAGAGTTAAAGGAATAGTTGCAAGATCTGTTGAGCAAGGGGTTCATTCATCCTAGTGTTTCCCCTTGGGCTGCTCTCGTGCTATTCGTAAAGAAGAATGATGGTTCTATGTGGATGTGTATCGATTATCGGCAATTGAACAAGGCTACTATTCGGAACAAGTATTCGATACCCTGCATAGATGAATTATTCGGTCAGCTTTAGAGTATCGGTCTTCTATAAGATCGACTTGAGGTCAAGGTATCATCAGTTGAAGATCCGAGCAGAGGATATTCCAAAGACAGCCTTAAGGACCGGTATGGTCATTATGAGTTTCTGGTTATGTCTTTCGGGCTTACCAATGCCCCCGTAGCATTTATGGATTTGATTAATTGGAACATTAAGCCGTATTGTGGTTCGTTCATGATTGTGTCCATCGATGACATCTTGGTATATTCTCGAAGTAAGGAAGAGCATGAGAAGCACTTGAGGATCGTGCTTGCTCTACTGAAGGAAAAGAAGTTATATGCCAAGTTTTGTAAGTGTGAATTTTGTCTTAGTTGTGTGGCATTTCTGGGCCATGTTATGTCTAAGGACGGGATTATGGTTGATCCCAAGAAGATTGAGGCTATTAGAGATTGGGCGAGGCCTACTTTAGTTACTGAGACTTATAGTTTTGTGGGCCGTGCGAGCTATTATCGTCGGTTTGTGAAAGGGTTTTCATCAATTTCTTAGCATTTGACTCGGTTGACTCAGAAGAGTTTTCCTTTCCGGTGATCCAATGAGTGTGAAGAGCTTCCAAAAACTCAAGGCTTTGTTGACTTCAGTCCCAATTTTGGCATTACCTGTGGAGAGTAAGGATTTCACTATATATTGTGATGCTTCTCGCTTTGGTTTGGGTTGTGTGTTGATGCAAGAGGGCAAGGTATTCGCGTATGCTTCGAGGCAATTGAAGATTCATGAGAAGAACTACCCCACTCATGATTTGGAGTTAGTGGCGGTAGTCTTCATGTTGAAGATTTGAAGGCATTATCTGTATAGGGTTCATTGTGAGGTGTTTACCGACCACCGTAGTCTTCAGCATGTGTTCAATCAGAGATATCTCAATTTGAGGCAGCGAAGATATATAGAGTTTCTTAAGGATTATGATAGCACCATTCTTAATCATCCGGGTAAAGCTAATGTGGTAGCTGATGTGTTGAGCCGAAAGGCAGTGAGTATGGTTAGCTTAGCTCATTTGGTTGTTGAGGAGTGTCCTTTAGCCATGGAGGTCCACACCTTGGCTAATAGCTTTGTGAGATTGGATATTTCAAAACCTTGCAAGGTTCTGGCTTGTGTTGAGGCGAGTTCAACTCTTTTGGAGCAGATCAAGGCATAACAGTTCCATGATGCGAAGTTGTGTAAAATTCGGGACAAAGTGTTGAGTGGTGAGGCCAAGGAGACCATGCTTGATCGTGAGGGAATTTTGAGGATTAAGGGGCGCATTTGCGTTTCTCGTGTGGGTGGATTGATCCGTTTGATGTTGGAGAAAGCTCATAGTTTCAGGTATTCTATTCATTCAGGTGCTACCAAGATGTATCGTGATTTGGGGCAGCATTATTGGTGGGGTAGGATGAAGAGGGATATCGCGAATTTTGTTTCTTAGTGTTTGAATTGCCATTAGGCTAAGTAAGAGCATCAGAGACCAGGTGGCATGCTTCAGAGGATCCCATTCCCAAATGGAAGTGGGAGAGAATAGCTATGAATTTTGTGGTTGGTCTTCCGAAGACCTAGGGCAAGATTGATTCCATTTAGGTTATTGTGGATAGGTTGACTAAGTCTACGTAGTTCATCCCGGTTCAGGTGACTTATGATTCAGAGAAGTTGGCACGGATCTACATTAGAGAGATTGTCCGATTGCATGGAGTGCTATTTCCATCATTTTAGAAAGAGACACTCAGTATACTTCACAGTTCTAAAGGACGTTACAGAAGGAGTTGGGTACTTAATTGGATCTTAACACCGCATTTCATCCACAAATCGATGGTCAATCCGATAAGACTATTCTGGTGCTTGAGGACATGTTGAGAGCTTGTGTTATCGACTTTGATGCTTATCGGGACCAGTTCTTACTATTGGCAGAGTTCGCGTACAACAATAGTTATCACTCAAGTATCCACATGGCACCGTTCGATGCTTTGTATGGTAGAAGACGTCGTTCTCTGATTGGGTGGTTCGATATTTTTGAGGTGAGACCTTGGGGTACAGATTTATTGAGAGAGTCCTTGGACAAAGTGAAGTTGATTCAGGAAAAGCTTTTGGCAGTTCAGAGTAGGGAAAAAGAGTATGCGGACCGAAAGGTTCGTGATTTAGAGTTTATGGTGGGAGAACAGGTTCTGTAGAAGGTTTCACTCATAAAGGGTGTGATGCGATTTGGGAAGAAGGGCAAGTTGAGCCCGAGGTGTCACGACCCAACCCCGTAGACCGTGACTAGTGCCCGAGCTGGGCGCTCATACCTCCTACCAACCACAATCAACTCACAGTAAACATGCTACGAATTTATACATACTGGAGGCACGGTGAAACATATACATATATACCTGTCATACAAATAACCTGGAATGTACAGAACGCAAACGTAACTGTCTATACTACCCACAACCCACAGACATGTCTACAGACCTCTAAGAGAAGTAGCGGAATCATATGACGGGACAGGGCCCCGCCGTACCCCTGAATAAACATATACATACATAATAGAAAAGTCTGTACCAAAACGTGGGCTCCTGGACAAGGGAGCACTCCAACAGCAGAATAGAGGTCCTAAACTGGCGGCTCACCGAAATAGTCGTCTGTACCTGCGGGCATGAAACGCAGCCCCCGAAGAAAGGGGGTCAGTACGGAATATGTACTGAGTATGTAAAGCATAGAATACAATAAACAGAATCATAACTGAACTGGGGTTTACAGAACAAGTATAGTAATCAGAAAAATCGGAAGACAGAAGATCGGAATACTTGCCTTTAAATCATATATCATGTATGTCTGTATCATATCATAATGCCATCATGTATGCTTACCGTACCCGGCCCTCTATTGAGGGACTCGGTGAGCGAAGTCATGTAATCATCATACATAGTCATCGTGTAATCATAAATACACACACAGATATATACCGTACCCGGCCCTCTAGTGAGGGACTCGGTGAAATGTCATATGCATACCGTACCCGGCCCTATATGAGGGACTCGGTCGTACCCGGCCCTTTCGGGGCTCGGTGAAATATTATATGCATGCCGTACCCGGCCCTCCAGCGAGGGACTCGGTGAAATATTATATACATACCGTACCCGGCCCCCTAATGGGGGACTCGGTGAAATACATATTAAGCTTGCACGAGCGGAGTAGTGAGGGAACCATATGCATATAACAAGTAAATAACCAGACTACTTTCCAGGACTCGAGGACCAAATATGTTTACCGACATTCAAGAGTGCATAAGCAAATTTCAGGTTGATCAGAATTAGTAAGTGAAAGTTATGAATTTCTGCGGTCTTTGTACGTGTCAAAATATGTCATACAACTCAACGGAATAGTCAAAACAACTGTCCTTTAGTAATTAAGATAATAACTGAAAGCTTTCTTTAAGTTTTGCGTAGGTATGTCAAACAGTGCGACATAAGGAAATCTCGGAGTGCGTGGGCCCACCTCGGTCAAGTTGAGGCGGCGTACCCAAGTTGTGATCGTTAGGCCTGGTGGAGTCATGTAAGAAGGATCCAAGGCCATCTAATTCCATTTGGACAAGTATTAGATGTTTAAATGATCATTTGAACAAAACATGAATTTCTTAATTCAATTCTATTAAATGGAAAAGGGCCAAATTCAAGCTCGGATTTCTAGGAGTAGAGTCGTCCCCGAGGCTCATATCCAAACCTATTATGCCTAGGACATGCCAAGAGAACAAAAGGTGAAGCTTTACATACCTTATTCGCCTTTCTCGCTCGTCCAAACTCGAGTCCCGTTTTCTCCAAAATCTACAAATGGTCATAGTTACCAAACATTACTATAAGCTTTTAGAGTTGAATCTTGAAGTAACACTTGTCTTTACAGAATTTCGGCAAAGATTTCCCCCGTAAATGTGCCATCCCCGAGAATCCAACTCGCCAAATTCATCAACAACCATACCAACAACCAAACTACAACATCAATAATCAACTCACAATGCATTCTAACATTAACAACTCTTTTCTACGTAATTCATCAACATTCCATAATACTTACTTCAACATTTCATTATATTCAATTCGACTATTCGCATTCAAATCAACATAAACGCTTATACATTCGATTACCAATCCAAAACCATACAAACAACATTCAAGAATACTTTAAACAATTTACAAAATATTTCAAACAATCCAAACAATACTCCAATCCACCCGAAACCAAGCAAAACCCGAGAGCAACAACAACACTATTTTTTTTCTTCTTCCAAATTCATGGATTCCACCAACAATACACACATTAACAATATTACTTTCATGAATATAAAAACTACATTCAAATCGCATTAACTTCTAAAAACAGCCCCTCAACGACTACCCTTCAACTTGTACCATTAACTCTTCATTTTTCATCATAGAATCCACAACGACAACACCCGGAACTCTACGTAAAATTTGTTTACCTTACCCTACCAAGAGCAGCCCCTACACGGCCACTCCTCAACATACATAAGCTCACGAGTTTCATTCATTTTTCATACACTACAACAACACACAAGCATGTTAAACGTAATTGCTCCATCATTCATACCACACCACACACCACACGGCTAAACACCTACACACACACGGCTTCCCTTCAATAGGCATTCTTTCATGAATTTCATTCATTTCCCCATACTATATCCTGCACAAATCATTCATAACACAAGAGAAAGAAGATTGAGTCTTACCTTAGCACTTGTCTTCTCCACTTAGCCACACTTTGTGCCTTGAACAAATTGTTGTTCTTGCTACTCCAACCAGCCCTCTATGTTGTTACACACCTTCTAAGGGGTTGAAATACTTAAGGAGAATATTTTTTTTGATCAATCTCCTCTTCCTCCTTCTCGATTTGAGCTTGGCCGAATGGCCTTGTTCAATGTTTCTCCAAGCTTCTTGATTTTTCCTAAGTATGAAAGTGATGAAAATGATCCCTTGTCCTCTTTTTAATTACACATATTAGCCCTCCATGTGGCCATGGCCCACCCCAAGGTGGCCGGCCACATGGCCCCTATTTTCTCTCTTTTTTTTTTTTTTTTTTTTTTTTTTTGTTTTTCATGAACTAAAATACTTTCCAAAAATAGCTTTTGACCCCAAATGTTTCCTTAATATTTCATACCACCATATCATGCACATCTATTTCTTAAAACAAATTCGTCGTTAAAATCTCCATTCCGCCTCCCAGAATATTCTTGTTCTACACTTTTCATAGTTAGCTCGGATTGTCCCGACGTGCGAAACACGGGATATAACACGAGGTTTATTAGTCCTTTTGAGATTCTCCATCGGGTTGGTGAGGTGGCTTATGAGTTAGCTTTACCACCAGGTTTGTCAGGTGTTCATCCGGTATTTCATGTGCCTAGGTCGAAGAAGTACTATTCAGACGATTCTTATATCATTCATTGGGATTCGGTATTGTTCGATCAGATTCTATCCTTCGAGAAAGGCTGATAGCAATTTTGGACAGGCAAGTGAGAAAGTTGAGGTCTAAGGATATTGCTTCACTTAAGGTGAAATGGAAGCACCATCTAGTAAAGGAGGCTACTTGGGAGACCGAGCCAGATATGTGTGAGAGATATCCCCAGCTTTTCACCGACTCTAGTACCTTCCCTTCGTTTCCTTCCTTTTTCGTTCGAGGGCGAACAGTTGTTTAATTGGTATCTGATGTAACGACTTATTTGGTCATTATGTACATTTTGACCCTTTTATCCCTATTGACCCATCCCCTGGCCCCATTAAAGAGTTTTTGCGGGGATGGGCGACATAGTTCCCAAGGTCATTAGGCGGGTTTTGATGGGATTTAAGGAAATTAAAACCTTAAAGTGAAAAATGCTTGATCGATAGTTGACTTTTGGATAAACGGACCCTTTTCAAAATTCGATCTATTCCATGAGGTCCAGAGGGTCGATTATGACTTGGTGAGATGTTTGGTTCAGTTCCCGAGGCATTTGAGACCATTTTGTACCCTTGGTTGGAAACTTAGTTTTGGCCGTTTGGGGGTTGACTGGGTCAAGGTGACATCCGTTAGGAATTCTGAGGCCACGGTTGAGTTTGTAGCACATTTTTAAATGTGTCTCCATGTTTGGTTTATTTCAGGAAGGTCTCAGATGGATGTCGGGATTTCAGGTGGAACTTAGTGAAAACCAGACTTTCTAGTTTTCTGATATCCCACTTCGACGGATGTGTTTCCGCCTTTGCGGATCCGCCCATGTAGGAATTGTCCCGCAGACGCGAGAAGTTGAGTCATTAATAAGGTCTGCCTCAACGGAAGACTATCCGTCGAGAGGGGAGCGCGTAAGCAGATCCTTGCTACCCATAAGCGAAGATCATTGAACAGAATTCCCTTATACTTTCCCAATTCGAACTATTCCTTTTCCATTCACCAAATTGAAACCTAGAGAGTGCTAAGCGAGAATTGAGGAGTTCTTGGCTTGAATCATATTTCGGTAAGTTCCTTTAACCCTAATTTATGTTTATTTATGATCTAAGTTAGAATCCATGGTGGAATTAGTGGGGTTAGTTAGAAATCCAGGTTGTAACTCTTAGTTTTGACATCTTGAAATCTTATGCTATGAAAATGAGTTTTGTTGGTAAATCTTGTTTAATCTAGTCATGAATTACTTGGATTAAGTGGATACTAAGTTGAATCTATCTAAATTTCTTGGTTTATGAATATGGAGGTTTATGGTTCCTTTATAATTTGGGGTTTTTTGATTACAGGGTGAAATTGATGATTAATTGGGCTTAATTAGTAATTGAGGGAGTGTAATAGACTTCCAAAGTGTTGATTTACCGATTTTTGCTTGAAATTCCTATTTTGCCCTTGTGGGCCCGATTTCTTCTTTAAAAAGGGTTATTTCCGATTCGAATACTATTATAGTAATATGAGTATCGTTAGCCTTTGTTTCTAATGTAGGTTTCATTGTTGAATAGACTTCGATCATTCAAAAGCTCTTCGGAATGGCAAGGATCGTGTAAGATAATTCGTGGCACCCGCTCGGCATCGAGTTAGGGTATGGTTTACCTTTCAGTTAGACTCCAATTAGTGAAGCATATGTAGAAGTTAGATATTGATGGGGAAAGCATGGTAGGCCGTTGGGTATGGAGTTGAGGTGAAATTCTATTAGGTTGGTTATTTTTATTTGTGGGCTTGTCGCCTTGTTGTTGTGATTGGGCTTGTCGCCTTACTGGCTATGCTGTGACTTGTGTGTGCATTCATCCCTATCTTGTTATGTCACTTATCATCGAAAAGAGGACGAATCATGAGATTAGTCTTGAATTGTGATATTTGCTTATGATAAGACACGGATGAGATCTTGATTATGATTTATTGTTGATTATGATATCTTGCATGGCATACATTATCATTTCATATGATGCATTTATAATAATTGTGATTTGGCATTGATGATGATAAGTGAGACAAAGGAACATCTGAGTTCTTTGCGAGATCGTGTAAAAGAGAGATGAGAATCCGTGACCCGAGGTTGTTACTGGAACGGAATGTGTTATACTCGCTGCCCGAGGTTTCTTTCCAAGATGAGGGTGTACATGGATTTCGCGGCTCCCCTATGGGTCATGACTATTGAGACGTGAAGGTTTCCGTCCTAAGCATGTGTGTGCGGTATTGATAGTTGGCCAGTGCATCGCATATGTATTCACACTTACATACATTTCTTATTTCTTGACTTCGTACTTGACTCTTGATAGTTGGATTTACCTTATGTTGACTTGGTATTATAAGTGTTCTTGATTGCTTACATGTCTATTTGTCGATTTCCTTTTTCATATATGTGAACTAATTATTATCGGCCTATGATACCTCCCAGTACATAGTGTTTGTATTGATACTACTTTGCTGTACTCTTTTCTGAGTGTAGAGTTTGCTACAGGATCCACGTTAGGCCCTCGTGAGTGATTCCCGAGGCAGTCCTATTTGGAGATTCAGGGTGAGCTACTGCCAAACCTACAACCCGAGTTTCCACTAATCTCATTATCTGTCTATTGCCTTCGGACAATTATTCCTTTTATGTTTATGAGCCTTGCATGACAACTCAGACTTATAGTATTTAGTAGCTCCTGTACTGTTATAGACTAGATTCCCTGGGGATGATGTGGTTCTTATTTCGCGCTTATTCTATCTGATATATGCTTATACTGCTTAAATATTTCTATTCCCTTTGCTTATACTTAATCGAATGTTGAATAAGGGAAGGGTTCGCTCACCAAGAAGGTTAGTGTGGGTGCCTGCTCAATCCACGAGTTAGGTCGTGACATATATTCTCTTCATCCCCCGCACGCCCAGATCCAGACATTCTTTTTATTCGAGGTCTACTAACCGGTCTGGAGTGTGCACTTTCATAGACCGGGAGCATTTCATTCCCCTCATCGGTGTGCACCGGTCAATTGGTCGTGGGGAATTCTCCCCACCCCCCACCCCAACCCCCTTTTTTTCGAGAGGCCACATTGGTTCAGGCCTGTGCCTGGCTCTTATACCATGTTAAATTAGGCATTAAGTCTAACTCACACCCCAAAAACAAGCTCAAAGGGAGGAGGATTGCTCAAGCCTTATAAGGAGCCCAGGGTTCTTATCCGACACCGATGTGGTATATTATCTTCATCCCCCTCCCCCCGCCCAGACTAGGGCATTCTTTTTATCTGGAGTCTACTACCCGGTCTGGAGCGTGCACATTCATGGACAGGGGCATTTCATCCCCCATCAGTTCAGGACCAATCAATTGTCCGGGAGCATTCTGCCCCTCTTTTTCCAGAGACCCACATCGGATCGAATCTGAATCTTGCTCTGATACCATGTCAAATTAGGCATTGGGCCTAATGCATACCCCAAAAGCTAGCTCAAAGGGAGGAGGATTTCCCAAGCCTTATAAGGAGCCCAAAGTTGTTGTCCGTCACCGATGTGGTATATTCTGTTCAGTTGATGAAATAGTTTTTTTTCCTTACGAGAAGAAACTGAATAAGGTAGCTTCTGCTTAAAATTAGAACCAGATGTTGCTTTTAATTTTCTTTCAAGATATAAACATAATTTAAGTGAAATTGAGATTTTAGACCTGATTTCCTAATTAGGTAATTAGAGGATTTGAGAGGGTAATTAGACTCTAATTAGGAATCTAATTACATAGTTGGAGTCATGAGCATATGCATAATCCAATTTTATTTGTTTCGGGATTGACTAGTTTGATTTTTTGATTGACTTCCCATTGATTGATTTAGGATTGACCTACAAAACATGGGATTAAACTCAACGCGTATAATTGACTTCGACATTGCGCATTTGCATAGATTGAGAGTCTTTGGATGGGAATCGCAAGAAAAGCGAACAAACGACTTTAAGTCAAGTTTGATTTTGAAGTAAGTGGGAATTTAACCTCTTGAACATTGCTTTTCTAAAAGCATGATGTATGATTGCAAAATTCTTTCCATAGATTCCGAAATATCTAGTATATTATGGGACGGGTGCATACCAGAACATATATATTATCTTGAGCTAAAAACGTTTGTTTGAGACTTCTTCTCTATCGAACCTATTGTGTACTCTTTCATGATATTAGCATGATATGTTGAATGAGGAAATTTGTCCGCGCTTCATGCGGTCATGAGAAAATGTATTAATGATTAAACTTATAAATAATTGTCTTCATTATTATAATGTGTTCGTGATGATTGAACTTATAAATAATTGTCTTCTTTATTATGATGTGTTTGTGAAATAATAAATTTTTCAACTTCATGTATACAATTAAACTTTCATTTGAGTCATATTTAGTTCACTTTTTGGGAATATTTACATATAAGAAATTTCACCACATTTTGTAAGTGAGGTTATTACTGCTTGCAATACATATGTCATCGTCTTTTTTTTTTTCATGCAACACTTACACAAGAGAACACTAAGTGATTTTAGGAGTTGAATCACTCTTCTTCGGCGTAACCCACCTGCATATATATATTCCAATCGATTTTGTAATTTTGCTAAATACATGACCGAATAATATTTGCATATAAGTTGAACTATTCAATCTCGACTTATTTTTTTCAACTACTTTGAAATACTCAAAAGTAAGATGTATGCATATACAAGAACCAATTTATAAGTCTACAAATCAAATTTTGTCATCTAAGCAACAATTAGAAATATTAGATTCATATTATGAAGTGTGGATTTTTAAAGTTATTATTTGTTAGTTTGTTTCGGAGGTAATAAAAACTAAACTAGTGAATTGCCCGCGCTTTGCGTAGTAGTGAGAGAAAATTAAAATATTTTTATTAGTTTTTTTTATAAAGAAAATCAATATTCATTAATGAAATATGTTCGAGAATCAAAAAGAGTTTATCTTTGACTATAATTTTCTTGTATGCCTTTTAAATTTTGAATTATTGTGACTTATAGTACCTTTTACGTAGTTTTCAAATATATAAATTTTATTTCAAAAATTTAAAGACTATATGTCCGAATTTAACGTCAAAATTAAGAAGTGTGACTCGAAAAATTGAAATATGACTCATAAGTTAGGACAGAGAGAGTACTATTTTGAATGATGAGTATAAAAGGCAAATGTAGATGATTCATCTGAAAAGCAAGTTACATAAGGTATATGTTTTTACCATGTTTTAGCTTCTCAGTGCAATATATGCGTAGTTATTCTAATTTTTATTTTGACTCATATTTGCTTGTAATTGTTTTGGGAAACAAAAGGAAAACGAACCATATGATAAGATGTTCAGTTAAAGAAAAAACTATTTTTTTTATCGAGAATTGTTCGTAAAGGCCGCCGCAAATTATCTCTGCCAGAAAATTCACTTGAATATATATTCTTATTTTCAATTATTAGCCCAATAGCAGTAACAATTATAAGCCTTTCAAATTAACATTCATAGTCCAATTGGTCCGACGAATTTTGGCATTTTTCATCGAGAAGATTCAGTGCGGCGACCCTTATGAACCTCTGCTAGAAAATTCACTTGAATATAGATTCCTATTTTATATTATTAGTACATTAGCAGTAACAATTCTAAGCCTTTCAAATTGAAGTTCATAGTCCAATTGGTGTGACGGATTTTGGCATTTTCTTGAAAGCTAAAGATTTTGTGTGCTCGAAATTTGAGTATTTTACATATATGTTTTTTGAGTTAAGCCTAGGGGTGTCAATGGTACGGTTCGGGCGGTTATTTTATAAAATTTATACCATATCAATTTTTCGGTTATTTCACTTTGTAGAATCAAAATTAGACTTTTCGAAACCGTTCCATCATCTCGGTTTTTCTTCAGTATTGGTACGGTTCGGTTAATTTTCGATTTTTTTTTAAACAAAGCAACATCATGTCATAGTCACTAGTAAAAGTTAAGGACACGATATCATGCATACTTCAATGGACTTTGGCTAAGGTTCTAGACATTTTTACTGTTTAAAAGGTGATGAATCAAGAAAATATGAAAGACATGAAAGACGACAAGAATAAAGATTGATCCCACTATTTTAAGTTAGTGTAAAACGATGTTAAGCAAAGACAAAAAGTATAATTTATATCGCACGAGGGGGGCAAAAATCAATCAAGATGTGACTCAACAACTAAGACTACTAAGATTAAGTATCCAATAAGAGTAGCTAATTACTATTCGAGACGCTAGAACTAATTTAATTTCAATAGGAGTAGTATAATAGGTTTTAGAGTTGGAACTTTAGGTGTTAATTATTTCATCATCCCGAACTCAAGATGAAAATTTTAATATTTATTATATTTAAATCTAATAAATCGAATATATTTTACACATATAAATGTATTCAGTACGGTTCGGTATTTTTTCGGTTTATTTTTATAAAATTAAAAACCAACCCAATTATTCGGTACGGTTATAAATTTTTATAAAAACCGTCGATTTTATTAAAAGAAACCTAAAATCGGTTATTTAACCGGTATGATTCGGTCGGTTATGTCGGTTTTTTGAAAACTATTGATACCCCTAGTTAAGCCCATAGGCAATATCTATTCGAATAGTTATCTTAGAATGAGTACTAGAAATAAAGTTAATTTAACGAAAGAGTATTTGAAATTGAATAAAAAAAAGGTTCTTAACTTAAGCCCACGGGTAACTGATATTATACATATACCTATAAATGAGCATTTGAGTTGAAGTTTATTTATAAAAAAAAATATCTAAAATTGAAGGAACCAACTTGTAGGTTAGTTGTATGTGGGTATATACTTCACTTTGCCAAAAAAAAAAAAAAAAAAAAAGAAATTTGAAGACAATACTATATATAATAAGTGACAATGTAATGGGTTTTATCGTCAGTTAGTTCTCAACTTTCTTGTTGGGGAGCTTGCTGACCAAATGGTTTGCACTTTCAATTTTGACCTTGTATTTCATACTTATTACATCATATGCCAAAGTGTTTTTTTAATAAATCAAGATATTTCAAACCAATTTTGGTAATACATGATCCCTCAAATTAACTTTTTGCAGGTGGATATGTACTCTTTATATCTCATACTTTTACTCCTACTTTATTTATTTATTACTTAGATCGCCACATTCACTAGGATAAATATAACAAAATTGCAATCCTTTAAAATATGCTTCAGAAGTTGTCTAAAATGATGATGTCATATCTAACAAAATGAATTGTGACAAAGATAAGAAAATACAATAATTTTAAGAAACTCATTTACTATTGAAAAAGTACTAGATAGTATTTTCACTTAGTAAATTTTAAAATTACTATTAAATTTCCCATGCTCTTGTTTATTAATGATATTTAATTTTTATTTTGAAAATATAAATTTATGTATGATGTTTTAACACAATTTTACAAAATTATTTCTATGTCGTCGCATTGAGACATGATTAAATTATTTAAATTTAATTGATCCTAACTTATTTGAGATTGATAGCTTAAGGTTATTATGACGTGAATTTTACACAATAATATTCCACTAACACTAAAAAAATGAAAAAATAAATACCAATTCTCGCATGTATTTTTTGAAAGGAAAAGAAAGAAATTTTTTTTTTTAAAAAAAACTTTTATTTTTAATATATTTTTATGATTTAATTAGAATTAGCATCTATTAAAATAATAAGTTAAGAGTCAATTTTGTTTTTTAAGATTTTAATTTTATCTTTATTTATAGTTAAGTTCGCTAAATCTCTGAATGAAATAATAACTATAGTGTGTATAGTCTTAAAGGCTAGGAAACACTGGACTACCATGTGCACAAACAATCAGCTCATCAAAGGAGGAAAATTCCAAATAGCTTGTGCGTATAAATGTCTTAGAGTTGAAGTGGAGGATGTATCATGGAAGAATTTAGTCCGTCACAATATCGCATGCCCAAAACGGGTATTTATTCTGTGGATAAGCCTGCATCATAAGCTCAAGACAAAGGACATACTGATTAGATGGGGAATAGATATGGATTGCGAATGTGTTCTACGTCAAAATGCTGATGAAACTGCTGATCATCTCCATTTTGACTGTCCCTACTCCAGGAATCTTTGGGAGGCACTATTGGATTGGATGAAATGGTCCAGAAGTGTGCTTAGCTGGGATTTAGATTGGAAATGGGTAGCTAAGCAATCCAGAGGGAAACAAGCTAGACACAAACTACTCAAAATCAGTTTTTGTCACGATCCAGTTTTACTAAGTCGCGCGGGCACCTATCATTCCCCACCTCGATAAGCGAACCCTTTCCTTAACTACCATAACGATCTAGTTTTACTAAGTCGCGCGGGCACCTATCATTCTCCACCTCGATAAGCGAACCCTTTCCTTAACTACCATACAACTATAAATGCGGAACAACAATGTAAATAACAATAAATCTCACTATCATTTAAAAGAGAATAAGTGTGGAAGACATTACAATCCCCGAGGAACTGGTCTGATTTGTACAAGAGCAACTACAAGAATATTTAATACACAAGTCTGAAAGTCAAATAAAAAGATGTCTGAATGATGGAATATAAAGATAGGATAGATGAGCCTCCTGGGCAAATGAGTCGTCGGATGCTCACCCTAGATACTCGTGCCGTGCCTCGGAACTCGCCCACGAGAAGTAGGAGCGAAACCTGCCTCAAACTCTACACCCCGAAAAGAAGTGTAGTAAGGTAGCATCGGTACAAATAACATGTACTGAGTAGGCATTATAGGCCGACAATAGTTAGTGAACATATATAAGGAAAGAGACTGTAGAATAGACATGCTCGCAATCAGTTATAAGGCATAGACACATATAAGAGAATAACAGTTCAAATATCGATATATCCAAGAAGCCGCCAGTGAGTTATATCCAAATCAAGCCTATAGTGAAGCATCTAAACTCAAGTCCAGCCAAGTTTTCCACAATTTCTCAGAATAATCAAACATTAGTACCACCTACAATATTATCCGAAACCTCATGTCTTATCCTAGGAGAAAGTCTCAACTCCTCAAATCCATCATTTCTCAAGTGTGTACTAATCAGGCCCAAGACGATCTCAAATCAGGAACCAAATAGGAAATCAATGTTCACGAACACCACACAGTACTAATATTAATCACAACAAAAAATCAGGTGTACGAATGAATGAAATATGAATGCAATGAATGCAATGTTATGTAATGATACATATGTCATGCAATGAGAATATCAAATGCAACATATTCATTTCAGTCGTGTCACACAAGGACACTTATCACAACAACTATATCAACAATATCATAGCTTTCCTTACCTTTCCGATGACATCAACATATGATAAAATACGGTCTCCAACTCATAAGGTCAACCACTAAGCATCCAGTCTAGAGTCATTCAATGTTCCATTCTCTTTTAACATCATCGGTACCAAGTTATGGTTCAATATCAATAATATATGAAATGAGTATGCATGGCATGCATGAAGTCATCATCAGTAGTAAGTCATAAGTTAAGTTTCCATCCAACTAGTCTCCCATGATACATAGAATCCTCCAAATCATATATGAAATGTTAAGCATGATTCCTAGAGCTTCTAACAGGCCACAAGCCTGAACACATAAAGCCACAATACAATAGAATGTAACAAGGCGAAAGCCACAATCAATCAAAGAACCCCTAGTAGAATTCCATCCCACACCCGAGGGCGTACATGCTGTCTCCGACAATCACTAACCCTAAATATGCTTTACTAACCAAAGTCTAACCATAAGGTAAGCTGTAACCTACCTAGAAAGCCGAACAACAATCTTGAAGTATTAAACTTGAGCCTTGCCCTTCCTTTGTGCCTCGAAGTAATGGAAGTCTAGTCATATCCAAATAAGATGTTAGAGTCAAGAAGGACAACACCCATAAGCCTTACTTCTATTCAAGTCCTAAATCCTAACTTATGGAATGGGAAAATGAACCCTTACGGGTAAAATGATCAATTCAAAGTCTAAATATGAAATTCATACTCTAGATGACCAATTTCTTAGCAAACAATGGCTAGATTAACTCATGGATTAGGCCAATTCATATTTTAGGTGAAACCCCCAAATTTGGGTATAAACCCTAACTCCTAATTCCACAAATTGGTCACTAATAATGGTAGATTCATGTTTATATAGCCACTACCCATCAATTTCATACTTAATAAATCTTAATGCATCCACAAATCAAGGTTGATAACCAAAAACTCATTCAACAAAGAAACCCAAAAACCCTCTTTAATACTCATGTTATTGGAAGACTCAAGCATGGATTAGGGAGTTTCTAAGGTGGATTATGAATCATAAATGAAGAAAGAGGATAGATGGACTTACCACAATGAAGAATCACCCCAAAGTCTCTTGAAATGCCCTCCTAGAAGCTTAGAACCGAATGGAAATGAATAAGGCACTTAAGCATTTTATCATCTCATTAAATGCTAGACTTCCTCTTCACCCGCTGCAGTGGTCGCGAGACCGCTACGGCGGTCACCCCAAATACACTAAGCTGCTACAGCGGCAGGGCCATCGCTATGGCTACACCACTTCGCGGTTCTGGAGCTGCCATAGCGGTACACCAGACACAAGAAATTTCCTAACTTCTACAAGTCTCAACTCGAAATTTGACTATCACCCGAGGTCCTGCACACACAAACCTGATATGTAAACATACATAAAAACACACTACGAATGCGCTCGTGGCCTCGGAATTCCCAACGGAGGTCTCACTGATCAACTCAACCCCCAATAGCCTAAAATTAACTTTTCAACCCAAGTCCCAAAACGCACCCGAGCGCATTGGGAACTAAACATACCCACAAGTTACAAATGACCATCCAGACCTCTCGAAATTGATGAATTTCTGAAAAAGATCTGTTTACCCAAAAGTCAACTTTGAGTCAAACATTTTTCACTTTAAGGCTTATTCTTTACAAAAACTTATCTAATACTTATCCGATGGCCTCGAAGATCGTACCAACTGTCCCCGCAAGTTAAATATATGCTAACAAAACTCGAGGAAAAGTCAGCAGGGTCAAAAGTACCGTAACGGCCAAATGGGTCGTTATAGTTTTGTTGCTGTTATATATGCTATATGAATTGAGAGGAATGCACATGTCTTTCAGGGCCAGACTCGACCAGCAGGAAATCTACTACACTCCTTGAAGACTGATCTGTGCACGAGAATACGAAACAATGGATAGGTGTTTAACTTTGTTTGCTCACTATAGTAAGTAGTTAGGTAGTAAGGTTACATAGGCTTTTTGTTATTTTGTTGAGTTGTTAAACATTGAGAGGGGTTTGAGTTGGTGTCTCTCCCCTAGTTTTGTATTTCTCACACGGGTAATTAATAAAAGTCTTTAATTCCCAAAAAAAATATATAGTGTGTACAGATGTATTTAGACCTAGGCTTTAATCATCATATTTTACTAGCATAAGCCGATGAGGTTACGAGCGGCTAATTAATATATACCAAAATATCCATTTTTATCTTAAGTTAAAAATTACAATATGTTAACAAATTCATAAAATGCTAAAATGTCTTTTCAGTTTACAATTATAGTTAGTTTGAAATTGTTTTACATATTTCAAATTATGGTAGTTTACAAAACATTAAGTTATTTGTGCCTCTTTAATAGTTATTTCCTGCAATACTTGCTTCCTCGTAAAGACCAACTTAAATAATTAACAATACATAATTAAGAAGAAACCATATTAAAGGAGTTGTGCCAGAAGAGAACGCAACACAAATTGTTTTTTTCTAATTAAAACTTTTATGAATACTCTTTACCTTGACCTTGGACCCGGGCTCAGCACGGGCTTTCAGGAACTAGTGAATGAATATAACCAATAATAAGTTGGTCGGTGTAATGATCCTACTGGTCATTATGGAAAATATAGGATCGCCCCATTAAATAGAACCTTTCCAAGGGTAGAACGAGCTAATAGAAACTCAATTGTATAAATCTAAGAATTGAAAACTTGACTTGTTTGTGATTATTGATTGATTGTATTGAGTCCATCGGGGGGTGAAGTAGGAGATTAGAACTCTGTTGGGAATTTCGACGCCACGGGTGATTTCGTATGGTGTTTTTATGTCTATGTGCATGTTTGTTTGTGTTTGTGAGGCCTCGGATGAAATGTTGGGTGGTAGAGTTGGAAAAACTGTGAAATTGCAAGCTTGCTGCCTCAGTAGTACTGCTGTGGCGGGGGGTGTATAGCTGCGGCGGTACCGCTGTAGCGGCCGGCCTTTCGCCGGCCCGATCATTTGGGAAATAAGTGTTCGCTATGGCGGGCACTGGACCGCTATAGCGGAACCGCTGCAATGGGTCAAGGCTCACCACAATGGAGCACAAATCTGTTACGGTCCGCTACGGCGGGCACTTGCCCGTTATAGCGAGACCATCGCAGCGGTGTAACGACCGCTGTAATGGTCGACAAAAAACAACAACCGTGTTTTAAATACTTAGCTCTGAATTCTTTATTCACAAAACTCCAACACAGTTCCCACAAGCACCTTGGGCGAATTTCCAAGCTAGGGAAAGAATATTCTTGAGAGGTAAGTCTCAACTCTCCCTTTCAATCATTACGTTATAGTCTTCATGATTATCATCCCTTTTATGGGTCTTCAATGGTGAATTAGTAATAGTAACCCTAGAACCTAATAGACCTTCTATAATTGATGGGTTATGATTGTTATCATTTATTTATCATCTAATGGCGTGGGTTAACTTCTCTTAATCAAGGATTGAACCATTAGAGTCATGCACTAAGTGAATTAAGACTTAGGGTTTCATAAAAATGGTAGTTTGACCATGGAAACTGCTTGTAATTGATGTGTCGATTAAATATTGTTATAAATTGATGAGTAGTGGTTAATAAGGCCATTGTTAGGTTGTGATTACACCTAGAAATAATTCATCTATTGGAATGGGGCTAAAAGGGAAGGGTGTTCTTAAATTGACTTTGTGAATAAAGTAATTATGACTCATTGAGCATTCCAATTTCTAGACTTTGAGCGTTCTGAGACTTTATGGAAGGGAAAAGCTGTAGAGGAGTAATTCACATCGTTCCAGCTCTACGTTCGAGGTAGGTTACAGTCTACTTGAGTTAGACTTTGATTAGTTGATTTTATGTGTCGTGAATTCAATAGGAGAAAGTATGTCTAGTCTTCATGCATGATGTGTGTGTGGTTGAACTCCTATATACAATTGATTCAAAGGACTGTGTGGGCTTCATGCCACTATTCATTGTGTTGAGCCTACAGTTTGATGTTGTTGTGGTGAGAAGTTAATATGACCTTCTCAGTGAAATTGTGACATAAAATGATAATTCGAGTATTGAAAACAAGAGGATAAGAAATACTAGTGTATATATACATGAAAGGGTGCAAATATGACCTAGATTATGGGCTCGTAGTCTGAGGTTCGTTCCGGAAACAAGTCGTACATGATGTGGACCGCATCCGTGGTTCTTTTCAGAGCTAAGGATTTATGGCTTGGGTCCGGTGAGTATCCGGAACGAGTAGTACACGGACATCATGGGTCCCCTGCAGGTCATGACTACTGAGTAATGACATCAGTTAGCATGTGTGTACAGCGAGTATATGGTTATTGTTGGTGGACTTATTCCCGTGTGTTGGTTCTATTGAACTGATTCTTAATATCTTTGGGTGACCTGATTCGTAATATCCCTGTTGACTTATTGTTGGATTTTGATTTCGTATTGTTGGTTGGCTTGTCTATTTTATTGATTTTTATGATGCATGCATGATACTAATCTTAGTCGGCCTATGATGCTTATCGGTACATTGTGTTTGTACTGATACTATCTTGATATATTCTTTGGAGTGCAGATTGTGATCCAGAGACTGTTACCTGACTTCACATTTAGCGTTGAGGCCATCTGCTGATAGATTTAGGGTGAACTTTTATCCATGCCCGGCCGCCCGAAGATCTTCCTTTTGTGATGTCTATTTCTTACTCTAGACATTGTGGTTATTTGTTCAGACAATTTTCATTCCTTAGACATGTTTTCAATTAGAGTCCTTGTGCGGTGACTTTCGAATTTTGGGGTTGTAATAGTTAGTACTTCTGCATTTACTTCTTTGTTTTATGGCATGACTTATTTGATTATCTTGTGCTTGAATGGGTAATAACTGATTGAATTGGTTAATATAAAAATGGATTTGAATGAATAGATGACTTATGTGTTGGTTCACCTACTAGGAGTTAGTGTGGATGCCAGTCATGGCGGGTTGGGTCGTGACTTCGAAATTGGTATTAGAGCTTTAGGTTCATCGATCTCGTCGTAAAAGGATATGTCTAATAGTAGTCTTTGCAGATTGGTACTGCGAGACGTACGTACTTATCTTCGAGAGGCTGTACCGAACAACTAGAAAAATTCTGCTTTCCTTCGTTCGTGCTACTTGATTCCAATTGTATCTGGATGATTCAAATTGGTGTCTAACTATCCTTCATTCTCTCGTAGATGGAGAGAACACGCGCAGCGGCAGCCAGAGGCAGAGGTAGAGGCAAAGGAGCTGGTAGAAGGGCGACACTAGTTGGGGGCGGAGTCCCAGTAGTTGATCCCGTGCATCCCGTGGCTCCTAATGAGGCCGTAGGAGATGCAGTCGTACCAGCTCAGCCAGCGGCAGTACTAGTTCCGCCAGGGGCTACAGCTGCTCCTGGCATATAAGATACGATGGCATAGGTGCTGAATTAGTTGTATGGGTCGGCACAGGCCGGGGCAATACCAACCGGTCTAGTAGGTAGGAACGCAGGGATAGCAGCTCTAGGTCCGGATAAAGATCAAGCTTCGGGAGTTCAGCATGCCGCAACAGTGGTACCTCGCTTGGATGAAGTTTCAGGTTTTGAGGTTTTTCCAAGACCAGTTGCAGGGCTGGTAATGACTGGTGAGGAGCATGATTTGTTTCGGAGGTTCACTAAAATGAAGCCTCCGATTTTCTATGGTACCAAGTCAGAGGATGCGTACGAGTTCATCATAGACTATTGCGAGAGGCTTCATAAGATGGGGGCTGTGGAGAGGTACGGTGTGGAGTTTGTGTCCTTCCAGTTCTTGGGTGATGCCAAGTAATGGTGGAGGGCATATGTGGAGTGCAGGACAGCTGGGTCACTTCCGTTGACTTCGGTTCAAAACTATTCAGTGTTCTTGGATAAGTATGTCTCGCGTACTCTGAGGGACCGAAGGAAGGATGAGTTTGCTAATATTGATTAAGGAAACTCATCTGTTGCTGTGTACGAGTCTCGTTTCCATTCCTTGTCTCGATATGCTCCTTAGTTACTTTCCGAGGATGAAAGGTTGAACACCGGACTTGAGGCTATCGCCTCTTCCGTTTGTACCGGGGCTTCATTCCGGAGGTAGTAGAGCATGTCCGTGTTATTGAGGGGATTAAACAGAAGTCATAAAAAGCAGATAAAGAAGAAAGCACAAGGGGTGGGGAATTTCAGTAACTCTTTCTCGAGGGGTCAGAGTTCACAGGTGTATCCAGGACGTCCGGTTCAGTCCGCTATGTAGGTATCTTCTAGGGGCCCATCAGGGGCAAATTATCAGTCTTCAAGTCAGCATGGGAGTTATATTGCTTCATCAGCTTCTGTTCAGCGACCTACGCTGGACTGTATATGTTACTAGTGTGGTAAGGTAAGGCATATTAAGAGTTATTGCCCCAGACTCAGACAGGGTGGACAGGGGACTTAGTATCAGGCTCTCCGAGCTTTATTTACACCAGATAGAGGAGGTAAGGACTGAGCACCGACAGGGCGGGGCGGCCACACTGTGGGTAGGGGTGGCACTCCCGGCCTAACCGAGGTTTGTCCTCGGGGATAGTAGGGCGGACGGCCGGCCCCCGGCCCGGACGGAGACTCGGGATGGTAATCACGGTGGTTCACGGCTACGGGGAGGGCGCGCGCGATTTGTACGCATTCCCAGGTAGACCCGAGGTTGAGGCTTCTGATGCTGTCATCATAGGTACTATCTCAGTTTATGACTATATGGCATCTGTTTTATTTGATCTGGGCTCTACTTTTTCTTGTGTGTCCATATATTTTGTTGTGGGTTTAGATATGATGTGTGATACTCTTGATGCCCCTATTTATGTGTCTACTCCGGTAGGGGCTTCGGTGGTGGTAGATAGCATCTACCCTTCTTTTGCGATTACATTTATGGGGTATAGCACTTGGGCGGATTTGATGATCCTAGATATGGTAGATTTCGATGTCATTTTGGACATGAGTTGGTTGTCCCCGCATTATGCAATTCTTGATTGTCATTCTAAAACTGTTACCTTAACTATGCCCAGGGCACTTAGACTTGAGTGGAAGGGTAGCCTTAGTCCCGTCCGTAAGAAAATCATATCCTTCGTTCGTGCTAGGAAGCTAGTGGAGAAGGGTTGTCTGGCTTATTTGGCACATATTCATGACACCAGTGCATATACTCCATCTATTGATTCGGTTCCAGTGGTACGCGAGTTTGCGGATGTTTTCCCTGCGGACTTGCTAGGTATGCCACCTGACCGTGACATTGATTTTTGGATTAATTTAAACCTAGGGACTCGTTCTATCTCTATTCCACCTTATAAGATGGCGCCAACAGAACTCAGGGAATTGAAAGAATAGTTTGCAAGATCTTTTAACTAAGGGGTTTATTCGCTTGAGCGCCTCTATTTGGGGTGCCCTGTGGTTTTTATTAAGAAGAAGGATGGGTCTATGCATATGTGTATTGATTACCGTCAGTTGAATAAAAGTGTGCTTCGAAACAAGTATCCCATTCCCACGATTGATAACTTGTTTGATCATTTGAGGGAGCTTACGTGTTCTCTAAAATTGACTTAAGGTCAAGGTATCACCAAATAAAGATTCGCAGGGATGTTCCTAGACAGCTTTTCGGACCAGGTATGGACACTATGAGTTCTTGGTTATGTCTTTTGGGCTTACTAATGCCCCAGCTGCATTCTTGGATTTGATGAACATTGTGTTTAAGCCCTTTTTAGACTCTTTCATGATAGTGTTCATTGATGACATCCTAGTGTATTCTAGAAGTAAGGAAGAGCAAGAGAAACATTTGAGGATTGCTTTTGGGGTATTGCGGGAGAAAGAGTACATCGTATGCTAAATTCTCCAAGTATGAATTCTGGTTGTCTTTTGTGTCCTTCTTGGGGCATGTAATTTCAAAGGAAGGTATTATGGTGGATGTAGTAAAAATTCAAAGGCGGCGATCGGAGTGGGCTGTGCCTACATCAGTGACCGAGATCCGTAGTTTCGTGGGTCTGGCTAGCTATTATCGTCGGTTTATGAAAAGGTTCGCCTCCATTGCTTCTCATTTAACTCGCTTGACTCAGAAAGAGGTACCGTTTTAGTGGTTCGACGAGTGTGAGTAGAGCTTCCAGAACTCAAGACATTGTTGACTACAGTGCCTATTCTAGCATTGTCCGTGGAGAGCAAGGATTTTGTGGTTTATTGTGATGCTTCACGTTCTGGTTTGGGTGCTGTTTTGATGCAGGAAAAGAAGGTGATTGCTTATACTTCTCGGCAATTAAAAGTGCATGAGAAGAACTATCCTACTCATGACTTAGAACTGGCACCAGTGGTGTTCGCGCTGAAAATTTGGAGGCACTACTTGTATGGTGTCCACTGTAAGGTGTACACTGATCACCGCAGTTTGCAACATAGGTTCACTCAGAGGGATCTGAACTCTAGATAGCAGAGATGGATGGAATTATTGAAGGATTATGATATCACCATCTTGTACCATCCTGGTAAAGCAAATGTAGTGGCTGACGCGTTGAGCAGGAAGTCGGCTAGTATGGGAATTCTGGCTCATTTGATTTCTTTGGAGCGTCCGTTAGCTAGAGAGGTTCAGACTCTGGCTAATAGTTTTATGAGGCTGGATATTTCTAACACGAGCAGAGTATTAGCTTGTGTTGCTGCACGGTCATCCTTTCTGGAGCAGATTAAGGCTAAGCAGTTTGAGGGTGCTAAATTGTGTAAAATTTGTGACAAGGTGTTGTGTGGTAAGGCCAAAGAGGTTATGATCGACGAAGAGGTGGTGTCACAGATTAAAGGGCGAGTTTGCGTGCCACGTGTAGGTGATTTGATTCAGACCATTCTGATAGAGGCTCACAATTCGAGGTACTCTATCTATCATGGCACTGCTAAGATGTGTCGCGATTTGAGACAACACTACTGGTGGACTAGGATGAAGCGTGATATAGTGGAATTTGTTTCTTAATGTCTGAACTGCCAACAAGTAAAGTATGAACATCAAAAACCTAGGGGTACACTTCAGAGGATGCCCATTCCTGAGTGGAAGTGGGAAAGAATAGCAATGGATTTTGTGGTTGGTCTTCAGAAAATGCTGGGGAAGTTTGATTCTATTTGGGTTATTATTGATAGATTGACTAAGTCTGCTCACTTCATTTCGGTGCGGATAACGTATGATGCAGAGAAATTAGCGAATATCTACATTTGTGAGGTGGTTAGGCTTCATAGGGTTCCTATTTCCATTGTGTCCGACGGGGGCACAACGTTCACATCTTGATTTTGGGAGCATTTGCTCGAGGAATGGCTACTAGGTTGGACCTTGGTACAACTTCCCACCCTCAGACTGACGGGCAGACCGAGCAGACTATTCAGGTTCTTGAAGATATTCTTCGGGTTTGTGTGATATACTTTGGTAGTCATTGAGATCAGTTCTTGCCATTGGCCAAATTTGCATATAATAATAGCTACCACTCGAGTATTGATATGGCTCCGTTTGATGCATTGTATGGGAGGAGGTGTGGGTCTCCTAATGGGTAGTTTGATGCTTTTAAGGTAAGAAGGTGATTCAAGCTAAGCTTCTAGCAGCAAAGAGTAGGCAGAAGAAGTATACAGACCGTAAGGTCCGAGATCTTGAGTTTGGAGAGGGAGAGCAAGTATTATTGAAGGTCTCGTCCATGAAGGGTGTGATGAGGTTTGGGAAGAAGGACAAGCTTACCCTAAGGTACATTGGCCGTTTGATATTCTCAAGCGTGTGAAGGGGGTAGGTTATGAGTTGGCTTTACCTCCGGGTCTATCAAGTGTTCATCCGGTATTTCACGTCTCGATGTTGAAGAGGTACAACGGTGATGGTTCGTACATAATCCTTTGGGATTCGGTTTCGCTAGATGAGCACTTGACATATGAGGAGGATCCTGTTGCTATCCTAGATAGGGATGTTCGCAAGTTGAGGTCCAAGGAAATAGCCTCCGTGAAAGTTCAGTGGAAGAATCACCCGGTGGAGGAAGCTACTTGGGAAACAGAATCTGATATGCATAGCAAGTATCCTCAGCTTTTCGCCAAGTCATGTAACATTTCCCTAGATTTCTCATCCTTATTCGTTCAGGGATGAACGGTGTTTTAATTGTTATCTGGTGTAACGACCCTCCCGATCGTTATGGAAAATATAAGATCGCCCCACTAAATAGAACCTTCCCAAGGGTAGAACAAGCTAATAGAAACTCGATTGTATAAGTCTAAGAACTGAAAACTTGACTTGTTTATGATTATTGGTTGATTGTGTTGAGTCCATCGGGGTATGACTTAGGATATTAGAACTCCGTTGGGAATTCCGAGGCCACGTGTGAGTTAGTATGGTGTTTTTATATCTATGTGCATGTTTGTTTGTGTTTGTGAGGCCTCAGATGAAATTTTGGGTGGTAGAGTTGGCAAACCTGTGAAATTGCGAGCTTACTGCCGCAGTAGTACCGCTGCGGAGGTACCCCTGTAGCGGTCGGCCTCTCGCCGCCGCGATCATTTGGGAAACGGGGTGTCTGCTATGGCGGGCACTGGACCGCTATAGCGGAACCGCTGCAGTGGGTCAAGGCTCGCCACAACGGATGGACAAGTCTATTATAGTCTGCCACGGTGAGCACTTGCCCGCTACAGCGAGACCGTCGCAGCTGCGTAACGGCCACTGTAGTGGTCAACGGAAAACAGCAACCGTACGTTAAACACTTAGCTCCAAATTCTTTATTCACAAAACTCCAACACAGTTCCACACAATCACCTAGGGCGAATTTCCAAGCTAGGGAAAGAATATTCTTGAGAGGTAAGTATCAACGATCCCTTTCAATCATTACGTTATAATCTTCATGATTATCATCCCTTTTATGCGTCTTCAATGGTGAATTAGTAATAGTAACCCTAGAACCTAATAAACCGTCTATAATTGATGGTTTATGATTATTATGATTTATTTATCATCTAATGGCTTGGGTTAACTCCTTTTAATCAAGAATTGAACCATTAGAGTCATGAACTAATTGAATTGAGACTTAGGGTTTCATAAAAATGGTAGTTTGACCATAGAAACTGCTTGTAATTGATGTGTTGATTAAATATTGTTATAAATTGATGAGTAGTGGTTACTAAGGCCATTGTTAGGTTGTGATTACACCTAGAAATCATTCACCCATGGAAGTGGGGCTAAAAGGGAAGGGTGTTCTTGAATTGATTTTGTGACTAGAGTAATTATGACTCATTGAGCATTCTAATTTCTAGACTTTGAGCGTTCCGAGGCTTTACGGAAGGGAAAAGCTATAGCGGAGTAATTCACATCGTTCCAGCTCTACGTTCTAGGTAGGTTACGGTCTACTTGAGTTAGACTTGATTAGTTGATTGTATGTGTCGTGAATTCAATAGGAGAAAGCATGTCTAGTCTTCATGCATGATGTGTGTGTGGTTGAACTCCTATTTATAATTGATTCAGTGATCGTGTGGGCTTCGTGCCACTATTCATTGTGTTGAGCCTACAGTTTGATGTTGTTGTGGTAAGAAGTTAATATGACCTTCTCGGTGAAATTGTGACATAAAATGATGATTCGAGTATTAAAAACAAGAGGATAAGAAATACTAGTGTATATATACATGAAAGGGAAATGTGACCTAGATTATGGGCTCGTGGTCCGAGGTTCATTCCGGAAACGAGTGGTACATGGTGTGGACCGCGTCCGAGGTTCTTTCTAGAGCGGAGGATTTATGACTCGGGTCCGATGAGTATCCTGAACGAGTGGTACATTAACACCATGGGTCCCCTACAGGTCATGACTACTGAGCAATGACATCAGTTAGCATGTGTGTACAGCGAGTATATGGTTATTATTGGTAGACTAGTTCCCGTTTATTTTTTATGTTGAACTGATTCTTGATATCTTTGGGTGACTTGATTCGTAATATCCCTGTTGACTTATTGTTGGATTTTGATTTCGTGTTATTGGCCGACTTGTCTATTTTGTTGATTTTTATGATGCATGCATAATACTAATCTTAGTCGGCCTATGATGCTTACAGGTACATGGTGTTTGTACCGATACTACCTTGCTGTACTCTTTTGAGTGCAGATTGTGATCCAGTGACTGCTACCCGCCCTCACATTTAGCATTGAGGCCATTTGCTGACAGATTTAGGGTGAGCTTCTATCCGTGCCAGGCCGCCCAAAGATCTTCCTTTTATGATGTCTATTTCCTACTCCAGACATTGTGGTTATTTGTTTAGACAGTTTTCATTCCTTAGACATGTTTTATATTAGAGCCCTTGTAAGGTGACTTTCGGATTTTAGGGTTGTAATAGTTAGGACTTCCGCATTTACTTCATTTTTTTATGGCATGACTTATTTGATTATCTTGCGCTTGAATGGGTAATAACTGATTGAATTGGTTAATATAAAAATGACCTTGAATGAATAGATGACTTATGTGTTGGTTCGCCCGATAGGAGTTAGTATGGGTGCCAGTCATAGCGGGTTGGGTCATGACAGTCGTTTTGTTTCCTTCATGCTTTAGTTTTGTTAGTTTTTATTTGTGTTGCTTTTATTTGAATTGTAAGTTAGCTGTCTTTCTTTTTCGAAGAAAAGCCGTAATAAAAAGTACAATTAATCTAAATTCTAATTACTTCCAATAACATTATTCTATTTGTGATTTAATTAATATACTAAAATTAAAATCTATTTATTTTATTTCATTTAAATTTATAAAATTATTAATATTGTTTATAACCGTGCGGATAAATTTACTAATAAACACTAAACTCACCTCTGTATCGCTCTATTTCTTTAGCCCCCCCCCCCCCCCCCCCCCCCCCCCCACCTCCCAAAAAAAAAATCATTTAAATTTCCAATCCAGAAATTAGGAGCTACAAGTACGTAATTACTATACACGCCGGCGTTTATCAATTTTTTTTTTCCGCGTCTTCATACTTAATTTTGTCCTTTTTTCTTTTCCAATTTACACTATTGAGTGATTAAAAAGTAAAAAATTGGATAACTATAAGTGAATATAGATACAATTATCACGTTTGGCTTAAATTGCTAAAGAGGCATACATGTATAGATGCCATTTTAGTTGACGTTTGCCCTTCCACGTTTGGCTTAGTTTTAAACTACTACAACAAACTCGTAGTTGTTTAGGGATCAAGATGAATGAAATAAGCTGATTTTACGGCCCTCATTTTCTATAACTCCACCTTTTGCCTTCCTTCCATTATTTTCTTTTCGTTGATCAACTAATTACCGTCGTTGTATGATAGAGACTAATTAACAAAATCAATAAAAGAAAGGAAAGAGTACAAAATAGCTCGAAAAGTACTGTAAGTTGTATGATTGGCATATAATATGGTGAAAAAATACATCTCAAAATATTTTTAAAGTTCATATAACTTGACTCTCAAAAAGCGAAACATGAGAAATATTTTAGGACGGAGAAAGTAATATAAAATGTAGAGTGAAAGAACATAAAAACTTGATATACAAGAAAAGGCTTGTTCTAATGACAATTTGAAGGTTCAGTAAATAGAAAATTCCTAGTTAATAGGTATACCTGAGATTGTATCTTTGGAAATTATTATATATGATAGCAAGAACAACTTCAACTCTTCTTTTTCAATAACCTTGTCCAAAAAAACCAACAAAAAGTATGTTAGAGCATGCAAATTAAAGGACAAAAATTCACTTGCAATCCATATATAGTGCAAAGAATATTAAGGGCCATAATTAAGGATTAATTATCAATGCAATTGTGAGGGATTAATACAGATAAAAACTGTTACAAATATGGTGATTAATTAGGAAAAATTGTTATGGAATGGGAAATATAACCTGTGATGACAAATGATATTTAATATGGAGTCTTTACTATGATGGCAAATGGAATATTGGAAAATAAAGTTAATTAAGAAAAAAATGCCAAAAAAAATAAGATAAAAGATAAATATCAATGGAAGCCTAAGAGAGGTGACACATCACATTGTCTATGCCTATTATATATAGACTATTTTAAAGCATGTATTACACTCGTTTTAATACATTAAGCATGACATATTAATATTTCATAATTAGGTGACTTGACTGATATGTATTAATATATGTGATTCAGTATCTATTTAGATTGTTATGCATCAATTAATGCTATCAAATTGCATTGTATGTTTACGTGCTTACTGTGATGGAGCGATATTGATATCATGTTGTTTGGCTTAGTACACCACTCATGAGGGCTATGTATAATTTGTTCTAGCCAAACCAACTGTGAGGGCCTATTTAGTGGTCTTAACATGCTGTAATTGTGAGGGCCTATTATTTTGGTCTAGTGCCTTGTCATATGGTGCAAATTCTAAATCTGTCTATGAAGTCTCTAAACTGAAGATGATGACTACATAAAGAAAATAATGAATATGAATATATGTGTCCCCACCGAAAGCAAGAAGTGGAGCTACCAAAGGCACAGGAAGTGAGTTATCTCTAGCATGTAGTCTGCTTGTCTGCAAAACCGGTCCCTACGTTGTATCGCATACCAACGTAGGTTCCTAAAAGAGAACGTCAGTACAATCCACCGTACTCAATGAGTCTCAACATCCCCTCACTAAAGTTAGAATGAGATTTAAATAAACATGTATGTAATAACATAAACTCTGAAAGAGAACGATTCATATAAACTCATCATGTAAATAATATATCACATTTAAGCAACCACTAATAAGCATTTCTTAGTTAAGTACATTCTTTCTTTCTTTTCTTTTAAATATTTCAGTCGACTGAACTTTTCTTGTGCTGGTTATAGCAATTAGTAACCCTTTATACGGTTACTCGTATCCCTTTATATGGCTACCAAATCTTTTGAGTCTCATTATTGGCAATATTATCACCCTTTGTGCGGCAAACAGAACCCTTCCTTTATACAGTTACCATTTGTGTTGTACCTCATTATAGAAACTTAGCAACCCTTTATACAGTTACTCATAGCCCTTTATACGGCCACCAAATCTTTTATTCCTCATTCTGCAATATTAGCAACCCTTTGTACGGCTGCTCATAACCCTTTGTACGGCTGCTCGTAACCCTTTATATGGTTTTCATTTAATTAACTTTTGAATAACTTCAAGCTTTTAGCTTTAACATAGTTATGACACTTAAAGCACATCATAGTGTTCTTCACTTTAAATCATAAAAGAAAATCAAATCCTTACACATTTCATGATAGCAAGTATAAAGAAAACTTCAAACTTACATAATTTCATCAATAACGGTGAGCATGGAGACATGGATTTGAACGCTTAAAAAGATACTTCTTTCATCATTTAATAACATGTAAAGCTTATTCAAATAATCGTGGATACTGTGAACCCATTCGCTCTGATTAAACTCATATTATCATTCAAAAACATTTAATCAAACATGCACCTTATAGGCATGAGCTTCTAAGAAAAGAACTTTAGTAAGGGCAAGTCTTAACTCACCTCAAGATTCTTCCTTCCTAGCAAGTTTAACTTCTACACTTGCCAACCACAATAACAACTCAATCTACGTAATAATTGGGATTCAATTGACATAATACAAGCTCAAAGAATGTTACTTTATTCACAATTCTCTTATCTAAAGGAAACTAGTTTCATGAGGCTCGGGCATCAAAATATAAAAAGTAAATGTTTTAATTAACGAAATATAATTTATGTTAGTAATAATTAAATTTCAAATAAATATATTTTTAATATTTAAATGAAAAACTTTCATTTCACTCCTTTAATATTTTAACTTTCATTTTGATGAAATTATTTACTTCAAATCAGATACGGAGCCCGAATTTGAAGTTTATTAGTTTTGAATCCTAATTTGTAAAATTATTTAGTTCTAAAATAATAATGGACTTTTAAAAGAAAAATACAGAGTTTGAATCAAAGCACTACTAAATCCAGTCAAACCTGTAGCTGACACTCTAACTTCGCCCTGCTTCAAACTCATTTTGTGTTTAAAAGATTAACTTTAGTTAACTAAACAAGAGATTTTAATGATAACCCAATTGACTGATAACATTGTCTTCATTTTCAACACAATATGGCATCATTTAATAATTTCTAAAACTATCTGAAAATTATTTTAGTACAAATCTTTATAAACACACATGAGCTCAATAAAGTAGAAATATAAAGTAAAAGAAATGCCTACATGTAACTAAAAGAATTTTCAGAAATTCTTAAATTTCATAATACAAATATAAAGTAAAAGAAATACTTACATTTAAAAAGCTATAATGAGAAACAAATGAAAAAGGAGAAAACGAGAGAGCAACAAAAAGCAAAAATATCTAGCGAAGAAATGACTAATTCTTAAGCTAATAGATAAGATCAATAGAAAAAGGTAACAGGGAAAATAAAGTGCAGTGGATGGAGTTGCTCCTCCTTAATCAGGGATCTTGGATTCGAGCTTGTGTATGAAAAAATCCTTGGTAGGAGCGCTTTCTCTGATTGGGTCCTACGCGACGCGAATCCGAATTAGTCGAGCTTCAATGCTGATACCGAACACCTAATAGAAAATAAAAGAAAAAGAGAACAGGATAAATAATGTAGGAGGTTCGACGTCTTTTGAAAATTAGACCATAAGAACAAAAAGTAAATTTGACTTTAAAAAATAAGGTTAGGGCCTAGAAGTAATTAATTAAAAAGTTTGATATTTTATTGACAACTTTTGTGAGGGCTACAAATGTTCTTTGGTTATCCCTTATATATATTAGTAATTTCACTTTCATTCGACAACCTCCATTAATGGTTATTCAGGCTTCCCCCCTTAAAAACCAATAACTTCCTCAACTCCCTTCAGTTAGAGTGGCTTAAATAATCTATAAAACTCAAGATTATAGTCCATAATATACTTAACCAAACTCAATTAGTAACAAGCTGGGAATGATAGAATTTACCTCAATACATTAACTTGATATTTAAGCCTTCAGTTAGAGTCAGAAGCTTGCTCACATCTTCTGCTGATTATTTAAGCCAATAAAAAACTTTATCTTGCCCAAAGGAAATCCTTTGTACACATATAAACTTCAATCCAACAAAGATTCTTTGTTTCCCCTTAGGCACCGTCGTCTGAGTCTTGAACGTGCCTGCCGTGAATGGGACAGGCCAAAATGAGACACTTGGGCCTGGGAATGATTTACGCTGGGGTCAAATGATTAAATAGCCCAACACAAAGTTATTCGGGTTGAGGTGCACATATCGAAGAGTTACTGGGCAAGAGGAAAATATAGTTTTTATGTGTAGTAGTTTGTGCGAGTAAGAGGTTATGCGTATTGTGAAGAAATGTTTGTTCCTTTCATCTCCTTTCTTAGAGTCTAAGCTTCTCATCTCCAATTCTTATCTCTATCCTTAGTTACCTGATTTCAGTACTTTCCATTTTAATTCATTAGTTTGGGTGTTATAGTTATAATTTGGCTATCAGTGATTATATATATTCGGGTTTGTTTCATTGATGCTTTCATCTAGAGGTCTTCAATGGAGGACCAAATATATCAAACAATCAAAGATTCAATTAAGGGCGTGAAGGATTCGTGATCGAAGGATCTCGCTGAAATTCGTTCAATGTTACAGGAGTTGGTTGGAAACCTTGCAACGAGTACGCCTATCCTGGTCGAATTTCAACGATTCTATTGCAAAAATCCAAAGTTATGGATATCTCAGTCTGGACACTACTTTAATTTCTATGAAATTGCAGAAAACCACAAGTTATCTCTCGCCTCATCCTATCTCGACGATGAAGCTTTGAAGTGGTACCGATGACTTTTCCAGAACAAGCAATTGGCAGAACAAAACATTTTGTTGCGAAAGTATTGATTCGCTTCCATAAATGGCATCTCGAATCACTAGAAGATTGCTTGGCCAATCTCCGGTAGGTAACCTTCGAGACTGAGTACCCAAGTCATTTTAAGGTTGTTTCGTCGGGCTTCGATGGGTCATATGTACTTTCGCCATGCCTTGCACATGTTCATCCAGAACAGAGTAATATAATCAACTCACCTTTGCTTCAAAACTATGATGAAAAATCTGAATACCAAAAGCAAAATGCATGCTCTCAAGGTGTTTGACGAAAGGTTAACTAGTTACTGCTCCACAGTATTTGCTGAGCTGCAATTAGATACTCCAATCAAAATGCATGATAAAGAAGCACAGGCCCTAACGCATCAAAGTCCAATCGTTCGATGAATGTCCTCAACGAGATATGCCAAATAGGTACGTTACTGCAACTTCTGTGGATCGTGCCTAGAGTAAACAAAAAACTGAAGTTGAGACCTTTGAAGGCATGTATCTTGCCGAATTTTCCTTGGAGCCTGTTGTAACGGTTCGCATTTTCGCTGGTGGGGTTAGTGCTCGGAAAAGCTACTTCGAAATTGTTGGTGCTCTTTCGGACTTTGTTTTAAAAGAGTCGCCACCTAATTTTTAGGAAATTAGGAAAACCAATTTTGAAGGGTTTATTCATACACCGTGAAAAAGCTTCTTAATCCAAAGTTCTAGGTAAGAGTTCTGGTGATCCCCTAGGGAAGGTGTTATGCACCCTAGTATTAAGGATCTGTACTATATAGTTGACCTTCGAATTCCAATGTGTGAGTATATGCATGAACTGTTTATTTAGTGTTTATTTCCCGCAAAAGAAGGCGTCATGTTGCATATCATCATTTGAAAAAGAATTGAATATATCCCCTTTATATATAGGGTATTTAAGTTTGGATTTATGATAGCTGGGTATAATTAGTTCCTCTTACATATAAGGATAGTAGTTTTTCTATAGAAAAATAGAAAATTTATTTATTGTTTTATTGATTCAAGTTCTATTCATGCTTTACTCACACATGGTCCGGCTTAATCTGTTTAATACATTTTTAGAATATCCTTACCTAAATTTTTGTTATAAATTAGGCGTAAATTCGACTATTTTGGCTTTTTAAGAAAGAACTATTTTGCGCAGTTGGTTTTTTAAAGGAAAAAAATGAATTATGTTTGTGGCCTAAAATCTTGTATATGTTCCCTTTAAAAAATATGCTTGCTATATTTTCTTATAAAAGTCCCAGATTTAGTTTCAAAAGATAAAGTTTTGACTTTAAAATCCATTTCGTTTTTAAGGCCTTAGGATTCTTTCCTGGATTTCTTTAAAACATGGGCATTAGCCCGGAAAAATCTTTAATCATGGGTTCATTGCTTAGGAAAAAATTAAATGGGTCTTGACCCAAAAAAATGTTTTTATTATTTATTATTTTTTTAAGAAACAACCCGCGTGAGCCTTGGCCCAAATGTACCTTACTATATGGGCCCTAGTCTCTTTTATTAACCTCAGATTTTATGTAAGAAAAACCAAACAGAATTTCCTAGCCCAAATGGTGACTTTATACAAATTCTTATTTTTCAAAGACCAAACCAAAATGGGTTTTGGCCCAAAAAATTCTTTGAAAACATTCAGTTTTAAGGAAAGACTCGGGTGGGTTTTGGCCCAAAAAACATCACATTTTTATTGACTCATAATTAGAAAAAGAGACATGTTTTAACAGTTTTTGAAAAAATAAAAAGAAATGTTCGCCTTAATTTATTCATCTACTTAATTTTGTACCACACGTTACATCATCTCTATTTAAAAGAAGGCCTCTTTGGCTCGCCACTTATTAAGATCAAAAGTAGTTTGTTTTCCATTTTTATTAATCTCCAAAATCAGTACGCATTTTCAAATTTTTCAAAAAAAAAAAATTAGGTGCTAAAGTCAATCTAAATGGCATATGCACCGTTTTGCCTAAGATGCCTAATTCGCAATATAATGGTTCCAATAATGTTTGTGGGTTTTACAAGTAACAAATACAATACAAAGAAGCAAAACAATAAAATGTAATGAAGAAAGTGAAATGGGGTGTAACAAACCCCAACCATTTTCACTCATGGTTGGGCTTTCATGTCATTTTTACCCATGACTGGGCCTTCAATATATTAGCTTCCCTTTCTTCTTTTTCTTTGGACTCAATGACACTTGAAAGAATTTGTGAAACTTACATAAATAGCTACCTTTTAATAGCATCTAACAATTTATAGCTACTTTTTCTATATTTACAAACCGTAGCTAGTTTTTGTTGTATTCGGTTGTATTTTGCGTTTTTGAAATACACGGAAATACAAAATCCGGCAGAATAAAAATAGGTTGTATTTATGGAACAGATTCTCTTCTTTCATTTTAAATGGTAAGTCAAATTAAATCAACCATGTATCATGCATAACGGCTGAAGTTCCATAACAGCTCACGTTTCTCTCTCCAAATTACTCCATTCCAAACTTTTTGAATTCAAAAAAACTCAGCACGATAATTTTTCAAAAATACAAATGTCTCCCAGAATACATCGTTTTTGCTGGATTCGGTTGTATTTCAATTTTTTTAAATACACGTAAATATACCAGCAACTGTATTTCGTCATTTTGAAATACAGCGAAATACAAATGTCCCAGCGGCTGTATATCATTGTTTACAAATGTCCCATCGGAACATTCACTATAGTTACACCAAAAAAAGATGAATACATTGAAATACAACAAAATATAAAAATCGTAAAAATAAAATGGAGTAAAAACAGGCTTTATGTTTGGAATAGTTGTAAAAACAGGCTTTCACTATATTTACACCAAAAAAAAGATGAATACATTGATATACAGCAAAATACAAAAATCGTGAAAATAAAGTGGAGTAAAAAATAGGCTCTATATTTGGAACGTTCACTATATTTACACCAAAAAAAGATGAATAGATTGAAATACAGCGAAATACAATTCAAAGGAACTATTAACAGTGTAATAAAACATGTTTTAGCTCTCCATCAAGACTCTTTCATGAAGATGCATTTCTGTTTTCTCCATTAAGTAATTCCCTTAAACTTAAGGACGTAATCTTTAGCATAGTCCTTCATCATTGGCAAGTGCTTTTGGATTTAAAAGGAGTTGCAGGCAAGGCTGGGACAAATAGAGATATGAAACATATTTGCTATAGTCCGATGTTACTGGTCGTTTGGTAGAAGGTATAAGCTGGGATATTCCAGCACTAATTTTTGTACCATGTTTAGTAGAAAGTATAAATTTATCCTGGGATAAATTTATACCTTGTACCAAACAAATTATAAAATGCATCCCATGGTATAAGCTGGGATATGCCTTCTTATACCACTTATCCTGGGACTATTTTATATCATATCCTAGATGGTATAAAATAGTCCCAAGATATGGGATAAATTAGTCCCGGGATTATAATCTCGGGATAATTTTGGCCATGCACCAAACGACCACTACAGTGTCGCAGTGTCCTTATAGCATTGATCGTATTTGACCCCTTCTCCGATAAATATTAATTTCACAAACAAAATAGAATTGTGCATATTTGAGAAAGTGGTTTGGGGTGCGGGAGGGATAAAGTGGTGGTGGTGGTGCTGACGGTAGCGTTGGTGGTGGAGATGGAGGAGGGAGGGAGGGTAAGTGAGGGGAAGGAGAGGAGAGGCCGGAGATAGAGAAAAGAAGGGAGAGAGGCGGCAGTGAGGGGAAGGAGAGGAGAGGAGAGAGAATTTTTTTTTAGGGTTTGGAGAAGATGAAAATTTTTAAATGTGTAGTGAGGGAGAATAGAGAGAGGTATATGTATTTTGAATGTTATTGGATCAGTTATGGAATGTAGTTTTGAAAAAATAAAGCAACCAAAATTAAATAAAAAATAAGGCAGTTATTATTCATAAATAAGTCTTAGAGGTAGCTATGACAAATAAATTTTCCAAAGAATTTTCCCTATTGGGCTTGCCCAACAGGGTGCCTGGACTTCAGCCCAAGTGGCCATGCAGTGGAGAGGGGAAAAAACAAAAAGACACCGGTTAGTTTATATTTTACTGCTCCTATCATACACATGATATATGCACATGATATACACAATGCACTACTATTTGCAAGTCCTATTCTAAAAATAGACACATATACCAAAGAATATATCATACTTATTTATGTGTTTTCCATGTCCTTAAACTCAAACCCCAAACTAGGTGGTGGAAGCCCAAGTCATCACCCCCCTTTATTCCTGATGCCGCACAAATTCCAAGAGGTTTCATGAACCTTCGGCATGGCTGGTCACCAGGGAAGGGTTCAAACTAGACCCCCTTTTACCTAAACTGCCTCTTAAACAAACACAACCATAGAAGACACAGATCCACACACACACACATGGCTCAGAATAAATAGGATAGACCTAATATACATGTGTATGGAACAACTATCAGCCAATAAGAATAGATGAGACAAGTAGAGAAGAGATGAAGTGACTTGATGTAACGACTAGTTTTGTTGTTATAGTCTTTTCGACATTTTCGCCCGTTCTTGAGCATTGATTAGCTCACTTTTGACGCAAAAGGACCATTGACACGCTTCCCGAGGTATCTAGACCAGATTCGGGCAACTTTGGTGAAAATATAGGTTTAAAGTGAAAAATGATTGACCTAAAGTTGACTTTTGGGCAAACGAACCTTTTTCGGAGTTCCGGCGATTTCGAGAGGTTCGGATGGTCGTTTAGAATCTGTATGAGTAATTGGTTCGGTTCCCAATGCACCTGAGTGCATTTCGGGACTTGGGAGGAAAATTTGGAATTAAGGCACCCAGAGTTGACTCGGTCAACGAGAACTCTGTTGGGAATTTCGAGGCCAGAGGTGCGTTCGTAGCGCGTTTTTATGTGGGACTATGTGTCTAGTATGTGAGCAGATGGCATGGGAATTAGTCGGAAAATCGGGTTGAAAGGAAATCTTGGGTTAAGTTTTTGGTGTCTGGTGCCCGCTTTGGCGGTACCAGCACCGCAGAAGCGGCACCGCTGGAGCAGTAGCCCTGCCGCTGGAGTGGTCAATGACCTTTAGTCATTACTGCTGAAGTGGCTAGGTGGTTGCTGGGGCGGTCCAGGTACAGCTACAACGATGATGGCTTGTGATTTTTCATTAAATATGTCTCAAATAAGTCCTAGACCCTCATTATTTCCTATCTCGATATTGGAGCTTGTAGAAACTATTCTTGGAGATAATTTGAAGAAATTCTTGGAGGTAAAACTTTCCTAATCCTTTACTATTCCTTAATCACAATCATCTTAGATTTCCCCTCCCCTTTAACAATCCCTTAGAGAAGGAATTTGAGAGAGGGTTTTGGAAGAACATCTCCCTAGATTATTAGCGATAAATTAGTGATGTTCATGTTAGATATTGACTAATCTAAGCTTATTAATCAAGTATCTTCCACTTTTAACATTGAATTTCGGATTTGGAGACTTAAGGTTTATATCCAATTTGAGGGTTTTTACTTGGAATCAGATTTAGGCCAATATTTGAGTTAAATCAATAATTAGTGGTTGGGTTATGATCACCTAGTACTTAATTTGGTATTTTGCCCGCGAATTTCCTATTTGGCTCTTATGGGCCCATTTCCCCAAATCCCAGGGTTAAAGTTGACCTAATTGATATCATAGCAATATTAGTATTATTCTTCATGATTTCTAATTTAGAATTCAATTATGCTTAGACTACTTTGGTTCTGAGCTTCAGAGGAAGGGCAAGGCAAAATAGTGACTTGTTGGTGTTGCGGTTCGGCAGTCCAGGTAGGTCCTTACCTTTAGTGAGACTTCATATAGTGAATCACATATTTAGATTATAATGTCGGAGACAGCATTTGAACCTTCGGGTATGAAGTTGGTATGGATATTGCCTTAGGTTGGGCCTTGATGTGTGTTGGGACTAGCCACCCCGTTATGCGTGCTTAATTGTTCAATTGTGTCAGCTTGATACCATGTCTAGTTGGTAATTATCGACTTCTGTCTTACCGTCTTGATTTGGATAGAGTTGACATACCCGTAGTTGGTATTTGTACTTGGATATATTGTTGGCGTACCCACTGTTGGTACTTGACTTATTGATATATGTTGGCATACCTACTGTTAGTATTGTAATGTGATACTTGTTGGCGTACCCCGTTGTGGTACTTGTGATATTGAACTTGATCGTTTTACATATGCATTACACGCATTCTCTCATATTCATGCGTGGCCGATAACCGGTGATGATCCGGTATCGTTGATTGAGCGAAACTGATATTTGATAAACTCTTTTACTTGAGTGATTAAGAAAAGGCTGATGTCCGAAGATCCATTCCGGAATCGTTGATTTTATGAAACGAATATTTGATAAACATCTTTTAATTAAGTGATCGTGAGAAGGCCGATGTCCGAGGTTCAATTTCAGAATAATTGATTGTGTGAAACTGATATTTGACAGACTCTTTTATTTGAGTGACTGTGAGGAGGCCGATTTTCGATGAGCTATTTCGGGCATCGTTGTTGCATGGCCAATTCCGATGTTTTCTCGGAATCATTGTTAGTGCATGGACTCCACGTGGTCCCCCAGAGTGGTGCTAGTGAGACTACCCCTGTGAGCAATTAGCCAGGGTCCCGTCTGTCTGTTAGGCAAAGATCCGGGACGGGTGGCACTTAGACTTCGCCAGTCCCGTTGGGTTGTGCTACCGAGACGTCGATACTTCCGTCCGGAATACATGTGTACATCCATTTGCATGGCATGGCATCACATTCATACCATTATTGCACTGCATTGCATTATGACTTGATTGACATGCTGTGATGATTGGATTGTGATGACTCTGTTATGATGATGGATCGCGATGATTCTATTGTGGTGAGTGGATTAGATCGGATATACTTAGACTTATCATATTTGGGTTTAGATGCTTACATAGGTGATGATGGATACTCAGTTGCGATTATATTGCCTCATGCTTGGTTCGTTTATTTGCTTATCTGCTTTATTTTCTGAATTGTATTAACTATGCTTAGTTGGCCGATGATGCCTACCAGTACTGTGGTTTGTACGGACCTGCACTTGCTGCATTCTTTATGAATGCGAGTGCACTGTATGAATGCGAGTACCGGAGTCGGGTCTACTTCTCGAATTCGCGGTCGATCGACTCTTGCCTTCCATTTGAGTTTCCCAGGGTGAGCATGGCGTCTGCTGACCTTGAAGACTCTTCTATTACATGTCTTATTTTATTCCAGAGACATATATATTATATATTAGTACTTCCAGACTGTATTATTCCCTAGATGCTCTTGTATTATTTAGACTAGACTCTGGCGGTATTTACTGTCTTCCGCACTTTTCCTACTATCTATCTATATATAACGTGAGACTTACATATTTATTGATTTCCGCTACTTAACTTTCTTCAATTCATGTATTGGTACGTTGTTGGGATGAGGGTTTGCTTACTGAGGTGGGAAGTTAAGTACAATCACGACAGGCTTGGCATGCATGAAGTATATGTAGAACTATCTAAGTATAACCCTCAAATGAGCCTAGACATTTTATGGACAATTCAAGTGAAGATTCTTGCCTTTTTTTTTTTTTTTTTTTTAGAAATTATGTTCCAAAGTCTAGATGATCCTCTTAGAGAATGCAGAGAATAAACAAAAAAGAACCAAACTGTGATCTTACAGTTATGGTATGCAAAAATCAAGTAGATGAAAATCAAAGTCCTTTTTTTAAATGGAACGGCCCTTTATTGATATAGTGCTACATCACCCCTCAACAGAATCCATTTTAAGGTGCAAACAAAAAATGGTAACTAAACCAAGATTATTTTGTAGAAAGACAACTGCCAAGGGACTTTCAAGTCAAATTGATCCCATGTGAAATATTCAAGTCTCAGGTATAGCAATTACATTTTCACACATAACTTAAGCAAGTAGGAAAGTCAAGGTCCCAGGAATGCATAGAAATTTCACATTTCTAAGTTTAGAGTTTGGAATTTTCCAAACCTTTACTCTTGATTCTATTTCATTTGCAGAAATATCTAAATTAGTTTTAAAGGGACGCACCTAATTAGTTATGGCCTTCTCTTAATCTTCATTTTTTCAACAAAAAATAAAAAATAAAAAATAATAATAAAAAACTGGACAAATATCCCATATTCTTGAAAAAAAAAAAACTGGACAAATATCCCATATTCTTGACTAACATTCAATGCTGCACAGAAGGAGAACATATTCTTCCAACATAACCAGATTAGGTTCAGTTTTGACTCACGACTAATGGACTCACAATATATATTTCAAAAAAAAAAAAGGGAAAGGAAGCATGACTTGTTGTCCAAAGTATCACAAAGAAAAGGGTCAAATATACCCCTCAATCTCTACTGCCACCCTGAAGGAATGCAAACCATTGACTTCCTTATCTTTTAGGTATTACTATGACTAAGGATACAAGAAGAGAACAGATCACCTTTCAAAACACAAGTTGAACCCACATCAATGCACACAGAGTCCATAAAGGGTCTAAATCATGATCCTAACTTAAACAAATGTTAAAGAGTCTGTCATATATTATCATGTCATCTTCATGAAAACTCTTGACTTTATTTTCCAAAACGATCAGTATTCTATTTTTGAGTACAGCTTTTCCCCTTTCCAGTTTTATTACAATTTTCAAGTCATTATACATCATCCAACTAGTCCAACCCCCTTTCTTTAGACACATCAAAACAAATACAGCAAAGCTAGGCTATCAGTCCTAGTGAACAACCAATAAATACACTAGCAATTCTATTTTTTAAGGATCTAATGGACTCAACAAGATGGCAGAGAAACACCAAAGGTGCAAAGATAGGAGGTTATACCCCCATAGGCTTGTTAGGGGTGCCATGACAATCTTTTATTTGGGAGAAAAGATACTATGGATCAAGCAATGCTTGACCCTTTTCTCAATCCTCTCCTAAGATGTCTTTAAAAGACCTTCCCATTCTAGCCAAGTGGTTTTCAACCTCAACCTCTACACTTATGATCTTTTATTACCCTCTATCACGTACCAAAAGAGACTGGACAGTTTGCAGATCAAAGACAAATGTTTTCTTAAGCTCTCAACTACTGTTTTCCTCTTTGCTATCTTTTCATATTCTTCTTTTACTAGCATCGTAAGGCTTTCCCAATTTGTTTCCATCTTTAAGCTCAATCAATTGAAAACCAGGGGTTATTATTACTATATCATCCACTTGTGTACATAGAAAAGCAAAGAAAAAGAATTCATGTCTCAAGACAAAAGCCTTAGTCTCCAAACTGTTCAGGACTTGGCCAAATCAGAACCAAACTGCTCCATTTCATTATTCTTTTAACACTTAAGCTCATAAAATTGGAAAAATTATGATCATTTATCAAATTAAAACCCACACATGGATGAAAAAGTAACACAGATGCAAGAGTATAGCATATCAATCCATTCTTTCACAATAAACATATTTCACCCTTTAGACAAAATAACTAATGGGGTAGGACCAACAAGAAGAAATCACAAATAGGAGGACAAACCTTTTTCCTAGACACTACCTCATTCCATTTTTATATTTTCCAATTTCAACATGATCATGACCAAGTTACAAATTGATAGCTATCCTATTATCTAGTTATCAATTAGATTAACTCTAATTGACCCTCCAATGGGAACTTAGCCCTATCTTCCTTAGAATTGATTATTTCCTTTCATTTTTCCTTTTTACCAGACTCTGAACCTTTAAGAGTAGACTATTTCTAGGTAAAGGACTTATGACACAATCCACACAGAGCAAGTTATGAACGCCATGTGTTTAGGCAACAAATTCAGACAAGAAAACTAGCCTTGAGCAAACCAAAAGGGAAATAGAATTCACAATGCCTTAATCATAATAATTCTAGGATTTGCTATAAGTCATGGACAATTAGCACACATTTTCCACAAATCACAGATGATTACACGTAGTCTAGCCTACATTAAATGATAACATAACCACAAGTATTGCCATGAACAGTCTACCAACCTACAAACTTAAAACATCAACTTGATACCCTTTGTTCTAGTATTAATTGACAAACAAACAAACTATTGATTTATCTTATATTAACTCTATTCTAAGTGTGCAAGATCATTTAAGAGGAAAGGAAAGAAGAAATAAGGTAATCTACTGTTATATCTTCAAAGGTTCAGCTAACAGGTTTAAATCCTACCTAATTATTTATTTACTTATTTATTTTAAAAGAAAGAGAACACATCAGGAGTTGTGTCCAAACCAACTTGTCATGTTCAAACAACCCCAGTTAAGACTTTGACAAAAGACTTCACTTCACAATAAGGGCAGTTCATGACTGATTAACCAAGTATGGGACTTGATGTGCCGAGAAATTGTGGCACAATTGATACTCTTTTATGAGAAGTTTTACTTGTTTTTAGGCAGGTATGCGTTGTTTTGATGTATTTTTGTCATGTTTCAGGTAAATCGGAAAGTTCGGGTTCAAAAATTAGAAGTTACAAAGTTGCCTGACTTGATTTTCAAGGTCCGTAGAAGTTACATTACGGACCGTATACGTAATCGTACAAAAAGTTGGCAAAGCAACGGAATGTCGCATGGAGATACGGAACCACGAACACTTATACGAACCGTACAATATTGTCTGGGCAGTATAAGACGCGATGTGACGAAGGTTGGAAGAAGTTTCAGGAGCAGGGATTATGCAGAGAATTTGTATAAACTTATACGAACCATGGAATGCCAACTCGTATTGTTCTCTGCAGACACATGGATGAAGGTCGTATAAGCCTTATACGGTTCGTGAAAAGTTGTACGGACGGTATAAGTACCGCCTGGGACTTAAGTGCAAATCCTGTAATTTTATGTTTTGAAACCTATAAATAGTCCATTGTAGGGTTTTAATTGTTATCAGTTATTATATTTTGACTTTTGGCTTAGAACATTAAATACTCTCTAGTTTTTGAAGGTTCAAACATCAATTCAAGTATTATCAATTCCTCTTTTCTTCCAAAGTAAGCAATTATGAATTCTTCAATTTCTTATTTCTTGTTCTTTGTCATGAGTAGCTAAATTCCCTTACTAGGGTTGTGAGTGTTTTGTGATTGGGTTTGTGATTGATATATGCATAATGGATTGTTAGGGTTTATTTATTCTTCATTCTTCATGCATAGTTAATGGTTGCAAACATTAATTAGCGCCATAAACCTTGATTTATTTGGGTAAATAATAAGGGTTGGTAAGAATACATAACATGCACTCA
>NC_081342.1:62289670-62343119 GCF_029784015.1 Lycium ferocissimum
TTTTGCTATTCTCATAATCACTTATTTCTCCCAAAAGCTTGTCCAGACACATCATTTTTTTTAAATAAACACTTTTGACCTCCCAAAAGCTTGGCCAAATAGGCTAAAAATTTCTTTGGTCAATTTTTGCCTTATCTTTTTTTGTTTCTTTTTTTTTCCCCTTTTTTCTGTTTTCATTGTTTCTTGCGTCCTTTCCTATTTATTCTAAGAAAGAATATCTACCTCTTCTTTATAATCGGCCACACTACTCTGAAGTTACTTTTTTGTTATGTCTGTAAAATCATCGAAACTATATTAAAAGTTTATAAAATGTAAAATATTATTTCTTTTTAAAAGAAATCTTGTGAATTCAACATATGACATCTTTAAAAAGGGAAGAGAATTTAAAATACAGTAGAATTTTCAAGCTTCAATTTCATTAAGAAACCTTCTTTCAATAATTAAGAAATTTATCATTTACTAATTCTTTTCACTATAAATATGTAAAATTCTATGATAAAAACTTATCTAAAATAGCATCTTCATTTATTATTGTTGACATGTTTTTTAACCTTAGCAGCTAACAACTAAGCAACAAAACCATGCTTACACTATCTATAGAAATAAAGGATAGAGGAATAAGAAGACAAATTGTTTTTGAAAAAAAATTGAAAATTGACACAAAAAATTCTAATACCTTGAAAAATCTGCTCTCGATTCAAGAAAGCTATATACATTAGAGATCAAGATAAGAAGAAGAGAATAACACAAACAGAAAATTATATCCATCTGCCAAAAACAAAATATTAAACACTTATCAAATAAAATAGAGTAAAATTACATCCACATATCACCCTATTAATCCATTTTCAGTTTGCAAAGAATCAAGATCATGTATAAGAAAACAATATAATATTACAAAATAATTTGAAAAAAAACAGAAATAAATAATCCGGAGGAACTAATCACCTGGTGTAGAACAAATGACAAACAACATAGTGGAGAAGTAACGATTGAATCTACTACTTATCAACATGATGGATAACAAAACTTTGAATAGAATTTTGGGTGCTATATATATTTGTTATAATATAAATTTGCAACTATTGTGATTATTGATAGTGAAGGTCTTAAATATAGGTGTGTAGACAGCGAAATTTTATCGGATTTTAAATAGGACTCTAAAAGATGAGTTCAATCCATCTTCAAACTCTAAAGTGGGTTAGGATTTCTTGGAGGCTACTCTACCCTAAACCCTAACTCACTCCTATACAAAGGGACACATATTCCCTAAGAAAGGCATCTAGAAATATCCCATAAACTCTTGGGTATTTACAAAGAGATCAAGATCTCAGATATCCCACAAACTCATGGATATTCAAGAAAAGATCAATATGTGATCGGATATTTCTTGACAACCAAATACTTCAAGAAGATCCACAATACCCTTTCATGGAGATCAAATACATCCTAAGAAAGTCCACATATCCAAATCCAAATCATCCTACGTTCGAGAAATAAGCTACTAACGGCCCTCGAATTACGGAGAAATATTAGGAGAGAGGAATCAAGGGAGTAAACAGATCTTGTACCCGCCATATTCATCAATAAAATCTCTGTTTCAACATATTTTGTTTGTGGTTGTAATTTATTTCCGCATATTAAAATTTGTTGCAAACAAGGTGATAATGATAACCAACGGAAAAAAACTGAAACCACTTATGGGCAATTTAAGAGCAGCATTTATCTTGAATTGGAAGAATGGATCATGGGATATGCAGTAACCATTTCTGGGCTATTTAATTTTTTTTTTTTGTTTTTTTAGGTTTTTAAACATAGCATTTTTAACGTAATTAAGAGATTTAAATGAGTGACTTTTGAGCTTTTTTAACCTAGCATATAAATGAGGAAAAAATAGAGGAAAGACCAAAAAAAGGAGAAATAAGATAATTGTGTTTGTTGGCCGAAGAGAGGTGCCACATCACCTTGTTTATGCCTAGCTTTATATTATATATAAATTTTAATACAAGATTTATAAAATTATACATTTGCTAGTAGAAGTTCATGATAGTATTTACTGGGCAAGAATTAATAATTTTAGAAACTTGGAGTATTGAAAGTAAATACAGTCACGGGCGAAGATACAGTGTCAAAGGAGGTTTCGAGCGAATCCAAAGAACTTTTCCTTAGACACTTTATTTGTACTAGAATTATGCAGTAAATATAGCTGATACTTGGTGAAGTTTCACACACAAACGTGCTAATAGTGCAATGGTAATGAAGCAAAGCTCTCTCTCTTTCCCCTAAGATGTGGGTCCTAAACCATGTGCGCCAAGAAAATATAAAATAGACTCGTAGTCTCCGTTTTCAAATTTGAATTTCTTTTTAGCACTTTATTTTTCTAAAACAAAATATAAATTTGACAAGTAGAAAAAGCAAAACAGACGTTACTTTCTTGCTACCATTTCTTTCACAAACCTCAAACCCAAACCAAAGTCACATTTTCAAAAAAGTTAGGGTTCTAACTTTTGTTGCAGATCACCACTTCGTAGCCCTCGTCCGCCGAAAAACGGACCTCCGGTCGGTGACTGTGTAGTGTTTAAGTAATTCGTCACCTTTTTAAATATATTATATATCAGTGCTTGCTCGTTAGTTTGACGGTTGCTATACATTAGCTTGAGGTCGTTATCCTGTATTTTAAAATTCTGAACCCCCAAACCTCAATTCTGAGTCCGCCTCTATATATAGTATGATTGAATATTTTACTTTGTACACAATGGGGTTGAAAATATTGGAGTGAAAACAAAAAGCCTATATAAAACTAGATGGTTTGTGCCCTTAGTTACTATCGAGACGCAAATAAAGGAGAGATGATTAAACTAAATATTAACATGACATGCGTAATAGTATATTACATTCATTTGTGGAACAAAGTTACAGGAGTAGTTTGCAAGAAATGAAAAACAAAGACAGTTTGTGGAACAAAATTACATAGGTAGCTTGGTAGGTGCTCCAACATTTGTATGAGATTGGATTGGAATTTGGATTCTGACAGTTGGAACATAATTATGACCTGGGAAGAAATTGAAGGAATAAACTTAGATAATCCAGTAGATAGTAAATTAATACTGTAAACATAAAGAAAACACAAAAAATAGAACCAAGAGGTAAATTAAAATCAGCTAAGAACTTGGGAGAAAAATTGAGATTTTAGGTTAAGTCTTTTGAACTGTAAAACTCAGTTATTCCTTAATCCCTTTCTCCTTCTTCCTCTGCTCTAAAAAATTGAAAAGGAGGGAAAATGTTACCCTATTGGTGTAAGGGATCTAATATTTCTCCTTTCTTACTTACCACAAAATACTGTGTGCATACTGGGCATTCATGTGGCTTGCTCTTCTCTAGCCAGAACCAAACAACATCATGCTTATCTTCTGTTAAATTAGAAAATAACTTAGAAGAAATCTGTAACAGAGAGATTTTTTATCTGAATTTGTAAGAGACACTTACTGCCTTCACCTCCTGGACATCCTACAATTCTTTTGTCATAGTAGAGCATTTAATAACAGCTGGTGCTTCCTACATTTAAAACATATTCAAATATTTGATTATGTTCCCACACATCTAATTGGAAAGATAACTTATAATTTTAGTAGCTATGAATGTAAACAATCTCTTCATACATAATCCTTTATTTTTCATTGATAAAGAAAAAGAGTTTAAACCTCTGAATCATAAAGAATGGTGCAGGTGGAGGATTAGACCATCGTCACTGTTTCCATCTCTCTAGAAATTATGTTTATTCAAGGTTTTTTTTTCCAAATAAATCAATTGTTAATTTGTTGGAGGCAATCAACCTTTGGTTCTCATGCTATAAGATCATATTGTGGACATTCAGGTTGTACCAAACAAATAGATATATTGAGATCAAAATAAGCATCCAAGAACTCTATATTATCATTGAAGGATGAATCATGAAAATGCATGATAAATATTCTACAATTTACATCCACAAGATCCTCAAAACAGATTCACCTCCAAAACACACTCAATTAGTTTAATAAACTTAATTCTACGAGAATTTGGTAAAGAAGATTCTCAGAAACATTCACCTTCTATTCTCCGAATAAAGCAAACCATTTCTAGACACAAAGAATTTTATTTACTTAATGTTTTACTTTATTAGTGAAATAAATAACCACAAGCAACCACCACCATTCACTCTATAGTGTAGATTTTTTGGGTAGTATTATTGAATTATTGCTCTATAATTGATTTTCTACCAAGATCCCTAATAATGGATACATAGGAAAAACTATATAGTTGATCTTACAATTTGGGATGAAGAGTAATTCACCTCATAATACTTACAACATATTTAAAGACTCCACTGGTTAAAGATTCTGAAAACAAAACAAGATTCAATTTTTTTTTTTTTAATCATTTTGTCAAAAAAAAGCAAGTTGGTTCACAGTACTTAAGAGTTTGGTTTTATGTCTAAAATCTGCACTAAAAAATGCTTCCTTCTCAACAATTTGTATGCACACGATCTTCAACAATTTATCTCTACAATTCTTACAACTATTACACTCCACTATCCAAGTTAAAGAACAAAAGAGTTTGAAAACAAAAACAAGATTCACTCTTCCCCAAATTCACTCAAAATTGATGTTCCATAGTAAGATCCCTAATATGTAGCAAAAACTACTACTTTTACTCTACAATTTGCATCCACAACAATTAACCTCCACAACAATTTACCTCCATAATACTTACAGCAATTACACTGCACTGCCTAAAGATTCAGAAAACAAAAACAAGATTCAATCTTTTTACCTCCATAAAACTTATAGCAATTACACTCCACTGCCTAAAGATTCAGAAAACAAAAACAAGATTCAATCTTTTTTCCAAAATCACTCAAAAATATGTTGGTAATCAAACAACTTTTCACAAACGCAATGTATGTTACTACCGGAGAAGGAAAATTGACTTTATGTTTTAGCAGGCCAAAAAAAAAAGGTAGACCTGTAGCTACCAGATTACTTTACAAACAGATATGATGCTAGAACCTGAAAATTGGGGTAGAAAGCAACATAGCAGATACTGACCTTTATTCCATGACAATAGAAGTCACTGGAAATCTATGTACAAGCCAAAAATTGAGCATGTTATAGTAAACACTTGATTTTCCTGCAAAACAACTGTTGATATGTATTTAAAAAATGTTAGTGAGTTGTTGTTGTTGGGAAGAAGTCAGCTAAATATAAAGGATGACCAATGTCATTGTCTAGATGCTGAGTATAAATTGTTAAGGGAAATAAATGAAAAACTAAATTTCCTAAATATTACCAACTAAAGATCGCAACTTTGAACCAAAATACTTGAGATGAAGTAGATCAAACATCTAAGTGATAAATGATAAGAATTTTCGTCGTAATTACCTTTGTTCCATAAAAGGCAAAAGTGGTTGCAAAAGGAGTTGGTTAACCTATGTAAAAAGAAGATGATAGTTGTTAAAGAAAGTTGTGATATATATAGAAAGATTGAGAAGAAGAAATGTGTGGTGACCTTTATTTCTTTTTCACTGGAGTTGCTAGCTCCAGTTTCTGTTTCATCTTCACCGATTCACCTTGTTCGGTTGGCAGCTTTGTTTTTGTAACATGGGAAGATACATATTCTTTTTTCCTTTTATTGCTTTCGCTGATATTTATTGAGGTAGTGGCTGGTGCTGGGAGAGAATGAATAATGCTTTCCTTTTCAACACATGACTGGATATACAATTTTGAAGATGATGTGGATGAAGCATGGCCAAATGGTTTCTTTACTTGAATTCTGAACAGCTTCTGGCCAAATTTGCTTTGGAAATCTTCCACTGGCAGGTTCTCATTCTATGGAAAAAATATATTCATTTAATATTTTGAAAGTTTATTTAGGAGGTGATTATGTATAAGTTGTTTTTTAAAAATTTGTACCTCAGCTGAAACTCTTTCGTAAATCTCTGCTGCAGTAAGAGATAATAGTTTTTCTCCTTCTTTGTCCATAATCATCCGAGTTGCTGAGCCAGAGGTATCTTCGAGATTGCCATCAAATCGACACCTATAGTATATGATATTTTAGATCCAAAAGTACTTGGGAACAAAATGTTACAATTCATGCAAAGTTTTCTCTTGTTGAACTGTGCCTTCTTGTCCACCGCTTGAACAATTCAAAACACGGACTTGATGTTTGGCAGATATTTTTGCTTCAATGATTGTCGATAGGAGATAGACTAATGATTGTCTAATAATATCAAACTATGAATAAAACAATGTACTAACGCCTTCCTGGGATTGAATGTTTGCAATTGGCACCACTTCTTCATTCCCTAAAATAGAGATAAGAGATCCAGATCTGGATGTACTCCGCATAGTGAAAGAGGTAAGTGTTTCTTTGTTCTTTGTGACCCTGTGGACAACAAAAGGCTTAACTATTTAGAATATTAATACTCGTGGAAAAATAGGTAGAATATAGAGAGGAGTAATGTAATACTATGCTTGCAATTTGCAAACTAGAAACTTGAAGAAGAAAATAATTGTTCTTTGTTCTTTGAGATGAGATTGGTTGCTAGCTATCTTATAGAATTATGACTAATCTTCTTTCATTTTCCCACTAAAGGTCACATGAATGTTGCTCTTACTATTTAAATTGACAACTACATGACATTGTTTAGACCCTTGCCTCTGTAGAAGCAACTTAAGGAATTCAAAGTGCTTTACGACTAAAAGACTATTGTATCACGAACACTGTTCACACAAGATATTGTGTAAGAGATGTCCAAGACCATGGGCAGCAGGAAATACACTTCACAGATTCTAGGATATAGTGGAAGGAAGATTTCTGGACTAACCAACTGGACATCTAAACCTCACAGAAATGCATAAACCATGCTCAGTTAAACTTATTTGTGGAGGAATATCAACATTCAAAGACAAGAACATAGACTTCTTTCTGGTGTATAGGAAATTAAAAGTTCATAGGACTTACATTGTATTATGTCAACTTACATGCATGCATTAGCTGAATAGCTCCTAAAACCTTGATACGCGCAGTGGCGGAGCCAGAAGAATTAAAATATAAAATTATTTTAACTATATTTAAATAGTGTAATTTTCCGCCGAAGGAATGAACCCCCTTGGCCCTTACTGGTTCCGCCCCTGGATACACGCTCTGTTAAACTTCTCTATAAATAAGATCAACAACTAAGAAATTTTTTTCTCTTGATGCTTTGCAAAATAGTTGGAGGTATGTTTTCTCTCTCGGTGCATTTTAGCCAGGTGTGCTAACGTGCGCATTGACGAGTAAAAACATGCCTCGCAAAGGAAAAACCACCTCGACACCGGTGAGGATAGTGACGTCGGAGAACGGCAGCAGCTCTCAGCTGCCATCGCTCACATTTGGAAGTTTCCTCCCCCATCAATTCTAGTCAATTCCTGAGGAGGTGGAGGTTAGCGATAAATATTTGGATTCACAAAGCTCTTTTCACTTGAAGGATTATGGTGGGTCAGGGCCTACGCCGACGACTCATCGGTTAGAATTCTCAGAAGCAGCATTCTCAAACCAACCATCTCCTGTTGTTCCAACTACTTTTGCGCAGAATCGTCTTGCTCAAAAAGGTAAACCCCTGACTTATATTCCACCTTCAACTAAGCAAGGTAAGGTTTACATTACCATTGAAGATGAGGATGTGAAACCCCAATTGGAATATTGGAAGCATGCTTTAATTAGGTATGTGTTGACGGATACGCCATATTTTAAATCGATGGACAACTATGCCACCTATAATTGGAAGAATGTGGTTAAACCTCAGATTTTAGCCCATGATGCTGGCTGCTTCATCTTTTGATTTGAGTCTGCTGAGAATTATGATAGGATTTTAATGGGTGGGACCATATACCTTTCACAATAAACCAATGGTAGTTCAAAAATGGGAGCTAAACTTTGAATTTAATTCGGATAGTATAACCAACATTCCTTTATGGATTTTGTTTCCTGGATTACCTATGGGGTATTGGTTTGATGAGGCTCTGAGCAAGCTGGCTAGTGCTGTAGGTAGGCCTCTTTATATTGATAAGGTGACTGCAGCCATGGAAAAAATTTCCTATGCTCGAGTCCTGGTAGTGATAGATTCAACTCAACCATTATTAGAATCCATAGAAATGATCACTTCAGCTGGTAGTTTCCAACAAATAGTGGAGTATGAATGGAAGCCTAAGTATTGTCCCATTGTATGAGGTTTGGTCATGAAATGGAGGAATGCTGGAATGGTGGATAGGCTAAGGGTGTTGAGGTGCCTTTCCAGGAAGTAACCAAGAAGAGGAGAAGGCAGAGGAGAAAGAGAAGAGAAGTGAGGCAAGAGTGGACTACCGAGAATAGGGATGATGAAGGTGATCCTAATGGGAGCTGCTATTCCAAATAGGCCAACTATTAACCATGCTGCTTAACAATCTAAAAACTCTATAAATGCACTGCCTACTTAAATAACTTCTACTTCTCAAAGGGTGGGGGTGGAAGCAGGAGTGGAAACTGTGAACAGATACAAATGTCTCCAAGATGGGTTCACGGATGTAACAACTGGACAAGCAGGGGATTCTGAGGCTGCTCCTGACCCAATATGATTATTGCTACATGGAATGTGAGAGGCTTAAATTAGTCTCTCAAACAGAAGGAGGTTGTCTTCTTTCTGCAAATGAATAAAGTGGATGTATTTGGTTGCTTAGAAACTAAGGATGTATTTGGTTGCTTAGAAACTAAGGTGAAGGAACAAAAGTCACAAAATGTGTTGAGGAAGATTGCACAGGGGTGGAATACATATTGTAATTACCCAATGGCTTCAAATGGGAGAATTTGGCTACTATGAAAGCCTTATATTACACTAAACATCATAGCAAAGAAGGAACAGTTTATTCATTGTTCTCTCCATGACCCCACAACATCTCTTTCCTGTTTGTTTACTGTCATTTATGCTCATAATGATGCACTATTGAGGACTGAGTTATGGCATGATCTCTCTCTGTTGAACACAAGCCAGGAGGCATGGTTGCTAAGTGGTGATTTTAATGCAGTGTTGTCCCCAGATGACAGGCTTGGCTCTCCAGTCTTGCCTACCAAAACCAAGGCTTTCCAAGACTGTATGGACAATTTGCAGCTCACCTCAATAAGGTCAAAGGGGTGGCATTACACCTTTTGCAACAAACAACAACATGGTTTTAGAGTTTATACTAAGATTGACTGGGTGTTTAGCAATCTCAAATGGTTACAGGATTATGGGCAGATGGAAGTGGATTTTCTAAATCCCGGGGTATCAGATCATTCTCCAGCACTTATACAGTACATACCACAGATGAGAATGCATCCTAAGCCATTCAAGTTATTTACCACAGTGTTGAACCATCCTGACTTTAAGACTATAACAAGATCAATCTGGAACAAGTAGCATAAAGGGACAAAGATGCATAAAGTGTGGACCAAATTGAAGGAACTTAAAATTGGCTTGAGGGACCTTAACACTTACATGGCATCCTATAATCAGAGACTTCAAAGAGCAAGGCAAGAGTTGAGTGTCATTCAAAGTCAGTTAGCAATTCAACCTCAGGTTCAAGTCTTGATTGAAGTTGAAAAGGAAACTATTATGGAAATTAATAAGTGAACTTTAGTGCAATAACAAGCTCTGAGGCAAAAGTCAAGGGCTATATGGATAGCCAGTGGGGATGCAAACACTAGTTACTTCCATGCTCAGTGTAAGATTAGAGCAAATAGGAACACCATTTCACTATCTATGATGAAGCTGGGATAATGATTACAGACCCTGCTACGGTGGAAAAGGAATTCATATCCTTTTTCACCAATCTAATGGGCACTGTTGCAGCAACGATGCCTTGTCCTAGCTCTGTGGTGATCAAGCAATGACCATGCCTTAATTATCAACAGAGGTGTGATCTGGTGGGACCTGTTACTAGCCAAGAAACACTTGCAGCACTCAAGGAGATGCCCCGTGACAAAGGCCCAGGGATTGATGGGTTTCCTATGGAATTTTTTATGCAAAACTGGGACATTGTCAAAACTGATATCACAATGCTTTAAAGGAATTCGAACATGGGAAAATGCTCATCTGTAAGTTGTACTGTTGTTAATCTGATTCCTAAGATCCCTTCCCCCTCAAAAGTTAAAGATTACAGGCCTATTGCATGTTGTACTACAATTTATAAGATCATCACTAAGGTCCTGATAAATAGGATAAAACTTGTAATTAGTTCCATTATAAGTCCTACTTAATTTGCATTTATAGAGGGGAGAAGCATAATTGACAACATATTCTTTAGTCATGAACTTCTTAAAATGTTACACTAGAAAGGGGTTGTCTGCTAGGTGTGTCATGAAAGTAGACCTAAGGAAGTCATATGACTCAATCGAATGGTGCTTTCTGTGGAGTATGTAGGTAGAATTAGGGTTCCCTTTCACGTTCATTCAGTGTGTAATGGAGTTTGTGAGTTCTGTTTCATATTCTTTGGTATTAAATAGAGGACTTACTGAACCTTTCAAGGAAAAATGGGGTATAAGGCAGGGTGATCCTATGTCCCCCTACCTTTTTGTTATAGCCATGGAATATCTACAAAGAGAGTTGTTTGTATTAACTCAAAACCCACAATTTAAGTTCTATCCCAAGTGTAAGAAGCTGGGGATTATGCATATATGTTTTGCTGATAACCTACTTGTTACACCTCGGACATTTCGTGTCGTTGCGCTGTGAATAGACTAATGCAAGCTTAAGGTGGACGTGAAGTCCTTATGAAGTTAAGGAGAGTATTTGATAGCCTTAAAGTGCGTACTACAAGATTTTGAAGTCATATGAATCACTGAAACTAAGTTTGTTGAAGGCAGTGAGGTATAAGTTGTGTTTGCGAAGGTTTCGTAGCAACCGAGCGAATGTCTATTTAGTAAGGCCTTGAGGATGAACTATAGGGTTCCTTAACTGGTTAATGAAGTGTTAAACAAGTGCCAAGAAGATTCTATAAGGATTTGAGATCGAACGAATCGACGAGAACAATTTTGAGAAAAAGGAGTTATACGACCACTTATACGGTCCGTATAAGGGTCCGTATGTAAATTGTCATCACTGGTGGTATTATACGGTCACTTATACGGGCCGAAAAAAATTATACGGACTGTATAAATGTCCGTATAGTCACGTCGGGCAGTTTTATTTTCTTGTTATAGATGATCCAAGTCCTTATTTCTTATTTTCCACATTCTCCACTGCTCTTGAAAGCTCTAGAACATTCCTTCCATCATATTAACACAAATCCAAGAGAAATCAAAGATTAAACACCAAGAACCAAGAGAATCAAGTGTAGAGAAGCTCACTAGGGTTTGCAGAAGTTAAGATTCCCTTTGGTATTGAAGTTGGGATTTCTCTCAAGTGAATTATATTCATCCAAAGTTCATCCTTACATAATTAAAGGTGAGTTTTACATCTATTTCATGTTATTAAGAGTATTTGGTTGTTGAATGACTTGAATAAGGGGAGGAAGTAGAATATGAAACTCAAATATGGATTTAATGGTATTCTTGAGTAGTGAATTAATTTGAGTCATAATTCTTGATATGCCATGAGTATAATTTTATTGCGGATGTTACTAATGACGTTGAGGAAGTATTGTGTGAAAATGAATATGGTATTACATTGTAGCTTAGTACGAATTCTCTTGAATGTAGAGTTGTGAGCTTGGAAGGAGAACTTTTAGTCGTTAAGAAGACGTAAAGGTATGTAATGCTATCCCTTTTTCTTTCTAAGGCATGATTCCATAGTTGTCAACCTACACATGACATCCGTAATGCTCCTAATCCTAGAAATACTAGAAGTTCATAATTTTCATGATTCTTGCGATATAGCTGATAATGATCCTTATGATGTTAATTCCTATGTTATGGATCCATACCTGATTTCCATATTGCGCTTACTCTTAAAATTCTAGAATTCCATGATCCCCAAGGTCCTCATGATGATGTTGATGAGTGCTCTTTGTGGCAACAATTACTATGATAATTCCTCTTCGAGAGATACCAAAGCCTAAAGTATAGATGTTCTCATGATGTGATTGAGCTTACCATATGAATTCGATTACATTCATTACAATTGGCCTCATATTATGTTATTGTTCCTTCAAAGTGAGACATGATAGCGATGATGATTATGATAATGATTTCGATTCTAGAAATGCCAAAGTTTAAAGTTCTTAGTGTTCTCGTGATACCATTGAGCTTGTCACAAGATTTCCAATCGTATTCATCATTGTTGATCTCATCTCATGTAATCGTTCCTTCAAGGTGAGATAAAGGCAAAACTCCCTTATTGTGGATCCATCTAAGATGTCTGATATGTCCTATTCCTAGAAATGCTAGAACTTATAACTTTCAAGATTCTTAAGTTGTCATCGATAAAAGCCCTTCATAGAAGTGACAATAGTGATGATGGTAGTAGTGATGATGATCATAAAGATAATGATGATGACATTTCCATAATAAAAATTGAGGGTTTACCTACTTTATGTCACCCTGATAGTGTTGTAATGTTTTTCACGGGTACTCATGTACATCATATTTGTATGTAGCTATGTTGTGACACCGAACCTATATAGCCGGGTATGATATTTATGGTGCGCACCACTCGCGCCCAGATACGGATCATCAGTCCGAGCACAATATGGCCGAATCACTTGATCATCGTCGAGCCTCAATATGGCTGAATACGGATACTGTCGAGCCACAATATGGCCGAATATGGATACTGTCGAGCCACAATATGGCCGAATACGAATACCACCGAGCCTAGTTACGGCCGGATACGGATAACGCCTGACGTGTATGATCGGATATGGTACCATTATAAGTATATGCACCTGTATGCCATGATTCCTTAGAAAAGGTTAAGCAAGTATGATGAACATCTCAAGAGGTATAAATGGTCTTTCTATTCTATGCTATCCTTCATGTTTTATTTATGTTACTTTTCATGCCTTACATTCTCTTGTGACATTATAAATACGACGTTCCTTCTTATGACGCCGCGTTCACCGCCGGCAGAGCAAAAGAGACGGATTGGACCCTAGGTGATTTGTCAGCGATTGTACAGGAGCGCTCCACTTACTTCGGGCCACAGTTTATTGGTATATTCCTTTTGTGTATATTTTCGGGCACGGCGGGGTCCTGTCCGATCTTTACGATGTTACGTATCCCTTTAGAGGCTCGTAGACATATGTGTATAGTTAGATGTTTCATGACCTTATCAGTGTACATTTTGTATAGCATTTTTTATAGCCTTGTCGGCTTATGTATATAAATGGGCATAGCTATTGAAAGTCCTATTGACGAATTGTTCTTTGAGTATTTGTGCCCGTACAAAGTATGGTATTTATGAGATAATCGTGTGGTCCACCGAGATATGTTTATACGACACAAGTTAGATGGTGCACGGTAGGTTAGCTCCGGGTACCCGTCATGGCCCTCCGGTTGGGTCGTGACACTACTCATGTACTGCAAAGCTGATATTACTTCAATTAAACTATTGCAAGCTGTCTTCTTGCAATTCTCAAGGGTGTCAGGCTTGTAGGCTAATGTAGATAAAAGTTCTATTTATATGTCTGGAGAAAAAGCTATTCTAAAACAGGAAATTCTTCAAACACTTGGATTCTGTGAAGGGTCACTTCCCTTCAAGTATTTGGGTGTGCCTTTGTCTTCAAAAAAAACTTACAGTAGCTCAGTGTTTTCCCCTGGTAGAAAATGTAACTACAAGGATAAAATGTTGGTCTGCTAAGCTTTTATCATATGCTGGGAGGCTTCAACTTCTGAAATCATAGGTATTTGGTATGCAAACATATTGGGCACAGATCTTTGTATTGCCTAAGAGGATCATGAAAATGATAGAAAGTGTCTGTAGATCTTTCTTGTGGACAGGAATTGCTGATATATCTAAAAGAGCCTTGGTATCATGGGCAAAACAAGGCCGCAGGGGGCCAGAATATTATAAATATGGGCTTATGGAACAAAGTTGCCATTCTAAAGCAACTATGGGCTCTAGCTGAGTTAGAAAGATTGCTTGTGGATTAGATGGGTATATATATACTACTTACAAGGAGATCCATTGAAGGTGTGTGATGTACCCTCAAGTGCCACATGGGTAGTAAGAAAGATAATAGAGGCAAAGTAGTCAGTGATGCAGGCTACATCTCTTCAAGGCAGCTTACTGACAAGATTAAGATCTATGGTGATTGCTGGCAAATTCTCCATTAAAAAACTCTGCCTAGCTCTGTTACCACAACATCCCAAACTGTATTGGAGGAGTATTAGTCTGCATTCATGCATTCACCCTAGATATAAATTCATCGCGGCTTGCAATGTGGAACATGCTTCCTACTGTTGATAGGTTAGCAAAAATGGGCATCCAGGTGCCTCGTCTTTGTGTGTTTTGCAATGGTCAGGATGAAAATCTCTCACATTTGTTCTTTGAGTGTACTGTGATCCATGATATGTGGAGAAGAGTGTTGGCTTGCTTAGGGTTTCATAGACAGAAAGGGTGTTGGGCTGAGGTACTGGCATGGGTAGCTGAATAGGCCAAGAGGAAATCCAGAAAGGGGACTATTATCAGCTGCTGTTTTGCTATGGTGATTGCTCTGGTGTGGAGAGAGAGAAACTAGATCAGATTTCAGTAACGGCAGTTTAGTATTAGCACGCTGTGTAGAGAGATCAGTGTTCACATCCACATCAGAGGCTCTGGCAAACATAAATGGCAATCTACACTAGCCCATCTCAACTCTAGGCCATAAATGGTTGCTGTTACTGAAGTTATTTCGTTCTGATGTATTTTAATTGTTTTAGCTGAGTTTATGCTGTTAGCTTTCTCTGTTTCTTGTTTGGAGTCTGTAAACCTTGACTCTGCTTATTATGTATGCAGATCATGTGGTAGTAGGAATCTTGGTTTATTTTGAATTTGTCTGTCTAGTACAGAAACAGGTGGTCAGCCCTGTTTAGATTGTAATGTTCACTTTTGGTATCAATAATATCATTTATTTACTTAAAAAAAAACAATTAAGAAATTTATGATGGGGCCCTTTCACTTGTATTTAATAAAAAATAGCCCTCCAATCTCTACATTGTTATGCAAGTGAATCATGACTAGGTCTTTTAAATGGTACCACCACCTCTTACCTGGTTACGAATCTATAGCTGATCTAAGCTCACATAAAAGTGAAGGGTTTATCACTTAAACATGTGGCTATTTGTCTTAAAAAGTACGTCAGGTTATTACTATTTGCCATTTTAATGTTGTGTTCAGTCATACATGTTAGTGCTATGATTTTAATGATGACAAACTATTTTTGTAGGTACTATACTCAAAGGAACTCAGAGGTCCAACAAGTCCAATAGAAAAGCAAAGCCCAAAATTGAAGAGTGAAGTTTAGTCGGCTGCAAAGAAAAGAAGCCCAAATAAAACTCAGTCGGCTGCAAAAGGAAATAGCCATAAAGTGCAAAGAAAATAAGCCCATGCTTATTTTTGGAACAAGGATCAGATCATGCCCAGATTTCAATCAAGTAAGATTATAAAATCTTATGCTATGCCAAAGGAAAGGAAATCAGTCAAGAAGATCAATCAGTGCAAATCATAAAGATTCCAAGATTGAATCAGATCAGCGTATACAAGGAAACAAGTACCATTCTAACTAGGCCAATACCGCACAAGGAAAGACGTTGTACAACATTGAATAGCTCTTGCTTTATTCTTGGAAATTAGGATCCTTAATATTCCTAATTTACAAGGATCAATTCTCTTGGGTTAACATCTCTACTGAAAAGGGTCTAGAGGCTACACAAATTGAAGAATATAAATACAAGACTCTGGAGTCAAAGAAAACCATACCTTTGTCATTCTCTCAAGTTTTTTTGCTTTACTTTTCATAAACATTGTATTCTTGAGTGACATAGTGTAAACAAAAAAGAAAGGAAAGATATAGTATAGTTTGTGAGGCATTGTATCAAAAAGATTATGAATATTTTGAGTGCAGACGAGCTCCATTGAAACAACAATTGTACCAAAACCATTTACAAAAGAGCTGCAGAGACCACCCTTGCAACCCAAGGGGACTGGACAAGGATTCACATTGAATCTGAACCAGTATAAAATATCTGGTGTCATTTAATTTCTGCACTTTAATTCCTGCATTATTATATAGTCGACTGTCTGAGCGAAAAAGTTACAATTCTCCCCCCCCCCCCCCCAACACTTTCAATACATGTACAAAATAGGACGAATGGAGTAAATTTTTAGGAAATTCTTCCAACTGTTCTCCTTTCCAGTTTAACATTTATACATGGTTTAGCATATAAAACTATACTATTCCTGTAAGAATTCATCATAAAGTCAGTCTATATAAGTTAAATTCCCTTCCATCTAAATACACGCCAATCTACCACCAACCAGGGCAACCACCTGCGTTACCCAGTTATGAATCCATAGTTGAGCAAAACTCACAGAAAAAGGAAGCATCCAAAACTTAAACATGAGCCTATTTGTCTTAAAAAGTCTTGTCATGTGGTTTTTTCCTGTAAGAATTCATCATAAAGTCAGTCTATATAAGTTAAATTCAGACATCATAGATGGACCCAAAAGGCATGTTTTGTAAGATAAGCATATAAAAACTTCTTGGTGGAGATAGGCATTTAAACTTACTCAAAGTGTATTTTTCAGTTTTTCAGTTGTTTTGAAAACAAAAACTATATTTTTCAAACACTCACAATTTTCATGGCCAAACAAGCCCTAAATATATCACAAAATATTTTTTTAAAATGCAAAAATAAGGCAAACGCATATACATGAGACTATAAATGTGCACTTAAACCAATAAATACTCGCTAATCGCAATTTTGCAGCTTTCAATTAACTCGGATTTTTTTTTTTTACACTTGAATAATTAAAAAACAATAACTTTAACCAATAAAAATCCTTAAAAAAAGAAATTTCAAATTAAGAAATTTCTTTTTTTTTAAGGATTTTCTTCTCGACTTTTGACGCTTTTCTTAATTTGAAATTTCTTTTTTTAAGGATTTTTATTGGTTAAAGTTATTGTTTTTTAATTATTCAAGTGTAAAAAAAAAATCCGAGTTAATTGAAAGTTGTAAAATTGCGATTAGCGAGTATTTATTGGTTTAAGTGCACATTTATAGTCTCATGTATATGCATTTGCCTTATTTTTGCATTTTAAAAAAATATTTTGTGATATATTTAGGGCTTGTTTGGCCATGAAAATTGTGAGTGTTTGAAAAATATAGTTTTTGTTTTCAAAACAACTGGAAAACTTGAAAAATACACTTTGAGTAAGTTTAAGTGTCTATCTGTCACATCGTGTTTTATACGCTATCTTACAAAACATGCCAAGTTTAAGGGTCCATCTAGGTATTAAGCCTTAAATTCCCTTCCATCTAAATACACGCCAATCTACCACCAACCAGGGCAACCACCTCCGTTACCCCGTTATGAATCCATAGTTGAGCAAAACTCACAGAAAAAGGAAGCATCCAAAACTTAAACATGAGCCTATTTGTCTTAAAAAGTCTTGTCATGTGGTTTTTATTTAAACATGTACAAAGTAGGACGAATGGAGTAAATTACTAGGAAGTTCTTTCAACTGTTATCGAGTTTAACTTTAATACACCGATAGTGTAAAGAATTTTTGTATTTTATGTGCAAGTTAGGATATAAAACTACACTAATCATGTAAAAATTCATCATACAGTCAGTCTATAAATCAAATTCCTCTCCATGTAAATATACCCCACCCCAATCCTCCACCAACCACAAAACTAAACTCTTCCAAATCCCGATGGATATTCTAAAAAAAAAAAAAAAAAAAAAGGAAAAGAAGAAACACAAACAAACAATACCCCCTAATCACCACCAACCAGGGAAACCTTGCTAAAAAACTCTTCCAAATTCCCAAAAAAAAAAGGGGGTTGATAGCACTTTTAGTTATTGATAAATTATGATTTAAGTTCTCATGATATCTTAATAAGCATATTTAACCTTCAATTACTTGAAATGTGCATTTTTGACCCATGTACTTGTGAATAATCACAAATTTCCTTAAAAATTAACCACTTCACTATTTAATTACTTATGTGTTATGTTAAATTTGTATTATCACTCCATATTTGAGGGTAACGTACTTCTAAAAATAATCTAAATATAACACATTTCCTTCAAAAAGGGACCAAAAACACACATTATAATTAATCGAAGGTTAAATGTGTTTGAGTCTCGTATCACAAGGACTAAAATTAGAATTTACCCATAAATGAGAGACCACAAATATTACTCCCTTCATCCATTTTTACTTGTCCTTGTCCATGTTAGAAAACCAAGAGATAATTTGTCATTTCATACTTATTATACCCTTATTGGAAAGTTCAAGAAATTCTTAGTGGCCGCACAACTTTTAAAATATGTGTTATTGATTTTAATCATTAGATGTCTTAGTAATAATTAGGGGTGATATAGTAAAATTGTTATAAGTAAAAATGGAATGTGGGAGTATTATCCAAAAAAAAAAAGGAAGAAAAACAAAAACATTCACAAGAAGTTACCGTTGTGCTATGTACTCAACCAACAGACCAGTAGCAAAGTGCTCCAAATTAATGTCAACTTATTCACCTTGGCTACGATCAACGGCATATCTGCACATTTTCTTCAAATTGTAAGGCATATCAGATCAACGGCATATCTGCACATTTTCTTCAAATTGTAAGGCATATCAGACAGGTCCCCGTCATTCGACATGTTAATAACTCGCCACATGGAAGGTTCCTTGCATATTCGCCTCCAAGAAGTACGCACTTTCTGTGCAGTTTTCGGTATTTCTATTGCCCCGAGCCTTTGTAATATATTTGCCCATATACCTTCCTGCAGTTCTAACCATGGTGTCTTTTTCACCATTGATGCCTTCTTGGTTTTGCCTTTTACTTTTCCCTTCCTGTTGGTTGGTTTTTTTTTTTTTTTTTTTTTTTTTTTTTTTTTTTTTTTTGAATTGCTTAATTGGGAATTGGTAAAGAGAAGGAGAAAAAGAAGAAGAAGAAGAAGAAGAAAGATAGTATGAGATAGGCTTTTAAAGTAGCGGGGAAAAAAAGGAGTCGTTACCTAGTTTAAATTGAAAAAGGGGGAAATGGGCAAATTTGCCCCATTATTATGAAAAAAATGATCAATTTAGTAGGCGTTTGGCCATGAAAACCAAATATTTTTCACTTTATTTGGTATTTTGGAGTTGGAGTTGTGTTTGGTTATAGTTTTTGCGAAGAATATCTGTTTGAATGTATTGAAAGTGAAAACAAGTTTATTGGTGTTTTTTAAATTTCAAATGCAACAGTTGTATTTGGAATTTTCATGGCCAAATGTTGATTTCCAAATAAAGTAAAAACATTTTCCGAAAAAAAGTGAAAAATTCTTATGGCCGAACGGGCCCTTTCTCTTAGTTACTATAGTTTATGTACAAAAATTGGCTCAAATATAGTCCTCCACTGTTAAGGTTGTTCAAGCTGAACGGGCCTATCGAGTCGCTCAGATCGTAAGTACCCTTCATCTTCAACCCAAAGGTTATGGGTTCAAGTTGTTAAATGAGCAAATAGGGGAAGCTCCTGGGAGAGGGGTAAAAAAAAATGAAGATATTTCGTTTAAATTGAAAAAGGGGAAATGGTCAAATTTGCCCCGTTATTAAAAAAAAAATGATCAATTTTATCCTTCATTATATTTTCTATACAAAAAAATACCTTGACGTTATATACTTAGCTCAAATATAGTCCTCTACTATTATGGTTGTTCAAGCTGAACGGCCCATTCCTCGCTGATATTTTGATAAGATGGATATCACATGACATGCCACCTCACTAACTCTGTCACGCCCTAAATCATGGCCTAGGTGTAACATGGCACTCGGTGCCTGTCTGCATGATTGGCTGGCTGGATCAACATGTGGTATACTGATATCTAAGTATGATAAACACATGCTAATCGAGTGAGAATAACTGACTGAAATATATCTGTGCGGAAGAAATACTAAAAGTCTGCAATACTGAATAAGTAGTAGCCAAAAGGGCTAACTCAATAATCCAAAAAAATACTGAAATATCTGATAGGCTGTAATCTATGAAGCCTCTACTGAATAAGGAAATACTGACTGATTATCGGGACAAGGCCCCTGGCATACCATAATACTGAAATACTGTCTGCTAACTGACTCAATATAAAGATAAAGGTAGGGCCTCAGAGAACTGAGGCTCACCACTGACTAACTCAATCTGAAAGCCTCCTAGCGAGCTGCGTCTGCACCCTGTATATCGGTATCTGCATCATGAGATGCAGGCCCCGAGCAAATGGGACGTCAGTATACTGGAATTGTACTGGTATGTAAAGCAACTGAATGAAATAATAAGCTGAACTGAAACTAAACTGAAATGCTGATAATTAGACTAAAACAGAGAAGTAAAGATATGGATACTCCTTGTCCTGAATAATAAATAACTTGTTTACTGTCGGTGACCTTAGTTCCAATAATAATAATATGCATGCAAAATCTGTGGCCTGATGCCTAAGTATACGTATACATAATCTGTGACCTTAGGTCCATATCTGTGGGCCTGATGCCCTAATACAGGTATTCAATAACAAGCACTAAGACTTAGATATAACTGATAACATGATACTGATTACTGATTATAAAGATAAAACTTGTGACTGTTCATACTAATTCTAAGTATTCATACTGAGACTCATGAGATACAATTCACAAGTCTATATTGATTACGTACTGAGTTCATGATATTCAAATTAATCACCATGAACGACCCCGAAACGTAAGCCTAGTAGATAACAGTTCTATAACTATTCAAGAAACTAGGGCTAAACTGTACTCTGAGTCAATTTACTGATAAGAATGAATAATGAGGCGTAGGGAGAATTGTGAACATTCCTTAACGTAGATAGTTAGCCTCACATACCTGTATACGCTCCAAGTCTTGTAACTACTGGTCTGAAATTGAGAAGAACCCCAAAAGCCTAAGTCTTGAAACCTTAAATGGGTTTTCTTGGAAACCCTAGGTTAAGAACATTGAATTCATGCTTAATGCTCATAAACCTATGTTAGAGTTCACTTGGGATAATTAGAATTGACTTACCTTGGTGTTCTTGGTGATGGAGGAGAGGAACAGGTCTTTCTAGGGTTTAGGGACTTGTAAAAATAAAAATTAGAACTGAAACCAGGTATTTATAATTTCTGGTGCGGGCTGAGAAATAGGGACCAAAATATGGCCTATATTTTGAATTACGGTCCGTAAAGCTGGACCGTAATTAAGCATGTTCAACAGACAGAAACACTGCACCAACTCCTTACCAAATACGACCATCAAATACGGGCTGTATACTGAAATACGGTTCGTATTTAACTATAAAATTCCTTGAGCCAATTTCCAGAATGCACAGTGATTTAGATGCCAAAATACGATTTGAAATACAAGATGTATACTGAAATACGATCCGTATTCTAGGGCGTAAATCCCTATCTGGCAACTGAAAAGAAATTTCCAATTTCAACATTTTTTATCTGGTTTTCTAAGTCTAGATCATGGTCAAAACTTAAGTTGAAGGTACGGGTGTTACCATATCTCCCTCTTGGGATCATTCGTCTTCGAATGATGGATTTTGGTTAAAAGTGATTGCTGAGACATGTGCACACTAACTGACATGAGCACATGAAAACTGAACTGAATCATCTACTGAACTGAGTAACTACTAAGCTGACTGTCTAAATGGCAGAATACTGATAACGTGGAAACTATAGAAGGAAAAATTTGAGAAAGGAAAATGCAATACCTTCACCGATTTCTGCTGATTCTTTAAAGAGATAGGGATATCTGGACTTCATGTCTTCTTCAGCTTTTCATGTAGCCTCTTCAACTTTCTGACTTCTCCACAAAACTTTTACTGAGGCTACTTCTTTAGTTCTCAACTTGCGAATCTGGCGATCAAGGATTGCTACCGGGACTTCCTCAAAAGTCAAACCATATTTAACTCTTATGATATCAGTCAGGATAACCAACAACGGGTCTTCCACACACTTTCTCAACATGGACATATGAAATACTGGGTGCACAAAAACCAAGTCTTGCGGCAACTTAAGCTCATAAGCCACTTGACTAACCTTTCGCAGGATTCTGTAAGACCTTAAGAAATACCCCGTCATTAACTTGAAACTCTAAATCCCTTCGTCTTACATCTGTGTAAGACTTCTGCTGACTCTGAGCCGTTCTTAAATACTCTTGAATTAACTTGACCCTCTCCATAGCCTGATAGACCAAGTCTGGCCCTAACAACTCAGCTTCACCAACCTCAAATCAGCCAATCGGTTATCTACATCTGCGCCCATACAAAGCTTTGTACGGTGCCATCCCAATACCAGCATGGTAACTGTTATTATAAGCAAACTCAATGAGAGGTAAGTGATCATCCCAATTACCTTTGAAATCAAGGACACATGCCCTCAACATATCCTCAAGGGTCTGAATGGTGCGCTCTGCCAGGCCATCTGTCTGAGGGTGAAAAGCTGTATTGAGGTTAACTTTTGAGCCCAATCCTTTCTGAAAGGATTTCCAAAATTTTGCTGTGAACTGAGCACCACGATCAGAAATAATGGACACTGGAGTCCCATGAAGTCTGACAATTTCATGAAGATACAACTTGGAGTAGTCCTCCGCTGAATCTGTGGTCTTAAGCGGCAAAGAGTGCACCGACTTGTAAGTGCATCCACAATCACCCAAATTGAATCATGCCTCTTAGCTGAACGGGTAGACTTGTTATGAAATCCATATTTATCATCTCCCACTTCCAAACGGGAATATCAATATTCTAAGCCAAGCAACCAGGCCTCTAGTGTTCGGCTTTCACTTGCTGACAATTTGGACACTTAGCCACAAAATCTGCTACATTTTTTTTCATATCATTCCACTAATAAATCTCCTTAAGATAATGATAGATCTTCGTGGAACCTGGATGAATGGAATACCTGGAATGGTGAGCTTCTGAAATAATTCGCTCTTTGAGCCCATTTACATCTGGAATGCATAAGCTGCCTCGGTATCTTAAGGCACCATCATCCCCCCTTGTTCGAAAGTCATCTTCTTATGCTTGCGAATCCCCTCTTTCAGCTGCAACAAGTGGGGATCCTTATACTACTTCTCCTTAACTTCAACGACTAAGGAGAAAAGGGCTCTATTCTATACAACAATGCCACCGTCCTCTGAGTCCAAGAGTCGAACTCCAAGACTGGCTAGACGGTGAACGTCTTTGGTCATGATCCTTTTATCTTCTTTAACGTGAGCTAAACTTCTCATGAAAGCTCTCTTTGCTTGAAAATATACTGCAGGCTTTTATGATCGATGAAAATATCCACATGCACTCCCATCCTGATAGTATTACGCTATATCTTAGTGCAAAATCTGCTTAGCCAATTCTAGATTATTTGTCAAATCATTCTTTTCGTGAGCCTTAGTACATCTAGATGCATACACCACAACTTTACTATGCTACATTAAAACATATCCAAGACCAATTCCCGAAGCATCACAATATACTACCAACCCTTCGATTCCATCTGGAAGCGTCAAACCTGGAGCAGAAGTCAATCTCTTCTTCAACTCTTTGAAACTCTGTTCGCATGTATCTGACCATTGAAATTTGACTTTCTTCTGAGTCAACCTAGTCAAAGGATTTGAGATAGAGGAAAATCCCTCCACGAACCTCCTATAATAACCTGCCATACCCAAGAAACTTCTGATATCTGACACTGAGGTGGGTCTGGGCCAATTCTTAACAGCTTCAATCTGCTTAAAATCGACTTTCACACCCGAGCCTGAAATCACATAGCCTAGGAATGCCACTGACTTGAGCCAAATCTCGCACTTTGAGAATTTTGCATATAGCTTACGATCCTTGAGTGTTTCCAATGCTATTCTGAGGTGTTCTGCATGGTCAGCCTCACTACGGGAGTATAATAGAATATCATCAACAAATACAATGACAAACAAATCAAGATACAACTTGAAGACCCTGTTCATATGATCCATAAAAGTTGTTGGTGCATTCGTCAACCCAAAGGACATGACAAGAAACTCAAAATGACCATAACGAGTTCTGAAAGTTATTTTTGGGATATGGACTCCCTTAACCTTTAACTGATGGTAGCTTGATCTGAGGGTAATCTTGTAATAACACTGAGCACCCTGAAGTTGGTCAAATAAGTCATCTATTCTGGGAAGAAGATACTTATTCTTAATGATGACTTTGTTCAACTGGCGATAGTCTATGCACATACGTAAGGATCCATCTTTCTTTCGGACAAACAAGACTGGTGCGCCCCAAGGTGAGACACTTGACCTTATATATCCCTTATCAAGAAGATCCTTCAACTGAACTTTTAACTCTTTTAACTCTGCTAGGCCATTCTATATGGCGGAATAGATATTGACTTAGTGCCGGAAAGTAGATCAATCCCAAATTCAATCTCCCTATCGGGAGGGACTCCGGGTAGATCATCTAGAAACACTTCTGCGAACTCACTGAAAACTAGTACTGACTGAAGAGCTAGAGTCTGGGTATCTGTATCTCTGACTAGGACTAAGTGGTAAATATATCCCTTAGAAATCATCTTTCTGGCTCTAAAATAGGAAATAAATCTACCCTTGGGTGTTACCGAATCACCACTCCACTCTAAGACTGGCTCATTAGGAAATCTGAACTGAACCATTTTGGCTCTACAATCTACTGTGGCATAACAGGATGCTAACTAATCCATGACCATGATTACATCAAAGTCTATCATTTCTAGTTCTGCTAGATCTGTTGTGGTAAGACGATGATAAACTCTGACTGGACACCCCTATAGATGCATCTGGCTAAAACTGATTCTTCAACTGGAGTAGACACTTCATAAGGTTCATGCAACTTTTTGGGTTCCAACCCAAACTTTTTAGCAATGAAAGGGGTTACGAAAGAAAGAGTAGAGCCTGGGTCTATAAGGGCAAAAACATTGAAATTGAAGACTAATAGAATACTTGTGACTACGTTTGCACGAGCCTCTGTGTCCAGATGACCGGCTAATGCATACATGCGGCCTGTGTTACCAAACTTAGCCATACCATGCCCTGACTGGGCATGAGAAGCACGAGGGGCTGCTAAACTAGTGGACTGTGCTACGCTGTCCTGCTTCGCTGATGGATAGTCTCTTAAGAAGTGCTCTGGCTGCCCACATCTGAAGCAACCATCCATACTTGAACGAAAAACTCCCGAATGCCTTTTGTTGCACTTCCTGCAGACGAGGTGCTGAAAACCCTTGTTACCCACGCTAGACTGAGATTGGGAGCCTGCTTCTCTAGAACTCCTGTTCTTCTGATCATTCTTGAGTTTGGAGTTACGTTGGACTTATTTTTTGAAGCTCCTTTAGTCTTATTTCTTTCCTTCCCATTTCCTAAAAAAGAAGAAGATGTATTGTTAAAAGAAGACAACGAGATCTAATAGCAAGTTAGCAACCACTTATTTTGTTCTCTTTTCTTTTTTAATATCTTCTGTGAACATTTTAATTATCCTACTTTGTTCTTTTTCTTTCTTTTCTTTTTTCTTCTTCAAAGAAAATCAATTAGTCGTTATCTCTCGCTTTGTAACATTCTCGGAATGCCCATTCTTGTTCTCCACTTATGCGGTTACATACACTAGGTGTGTTGTTTGTTGTTGTTGTTGTTATTGTTGTTGTTGTCATTTGATACTGTAATCACTGTAAGAGTTTTCTAGCAATGAAATTTATCAAGAATAACTTGTAAAATCAAGTGGACCATAAATTTTAGGCGGGTGTGCAGTGATGATGTGAAGAAAATTTGTTGCACTCATTCATCAGAAAAAAATTATATACTCGTCAATATTTAAACAACTTTACCAAAATTTCTGGCTCTGCCACTGGCTCCAATGTGAATATCGGACACCGAATGGGATAAAATAAAAACACATGGATAGTTCATGGACACCAAATTTTTGCACTACATTCTCGTCATGAAAAATGACACGTTAAAAGGTAGCGTTCCGTGCTACTGAGCAAATTAATCTATTTGTATAGACTGCCCTTCCTGACAAAATTGTACCAAGATTGAGAGGCTATCTATTTACCAGCAAACTATGTCCGTGCGATGTACGGGGCCCAACATAATTAATTTGGTTACTCAATTTAGTTAGTCTTTATGGTTTGTATACTTTTCAAAAGATACTGTGATTCTCCTTAGTGAGTCTCCATATTTTTTTCTCCTTTCCTCTTATTTTTCCCCTTAATTTCTCAATTGTTGTTAAAATTTGTCTTATTTTGATTATGTCCGCCTCTTTTTATATTTAGTAAGTTGACAATTTAAATATCCTACATGTCAAGTTTATAATCACAAGATTCAAAGGATATTTGATTATATTATACACATTTTTAATTTAGAACCACAAGATTCAAAAGTCTATCTTTATTTCTTAAACTCCATGTCTAGTCAAATGTAGACACTTAAATTGAGACAGAGGGAGCATAAGCCATATGAAGGAAATGAAAGGACAATAATGACACTGCGGACATGTGGGACTTAAAAAGTAAACACATAAGAGGTAATATTAATGTTAAACTTCTGAAATGTACACATGTTAGTCCGGCCTTAGAGTACAATTTCAGTTGCTTATTATACAACTTATTGTTGCTGTGTTTGTCCACCTTGGGCGTTTGCTGTTAAATAAAAAAAATTGTCTTATTTTAGTTATGTCCGCCTCTTTTTATATTTAGTAAGTTAACAATTCAAATATCCTACATGTTAAGTTTATAATCACAAGATTCAAAGAATATTTTATTATATTATATACATTTTTAATTTAGAATTACAAGATTTGAAAGTCTATCTTTATATGTCAAATGAAGGAAATGAAAGGACAATTAAGACACTACGGACCCGTGGGGACTTAAAAAGTAAATACACAAGAGGTAGAATTAATGTTCAACTTCTGAAATGTACACGTGTTAATCCCTGCTTAGAGTACAATTTTAGTTGCTTTTTGTACAACTTATTGTTGTTGTGTTCGTCCACCTTGGGCGTTTATATATAATAAGAAAAATATAGAATAGAAAAATAGATATATATTTTTAGTAATGTGGCCAAGTATATGGGACAAAGGGAGTACTTCATTTATTAATTCTTAAAGAACGTGAAAAGTTAAGTATAGTAATGTGGCCAAGTAATATGGGACGAAGGGAGTACTTCATTTATTAATTCTTAAAGAACGTGAAAAGTCAAGTAATGTGGCCAACTAATATGGGACGAAGGGAGTACTTCATTTATTAATTCTTAAAGAACGTGAAAAGTCAAAAGTGAATAAGTAAAAGTATACGGAGGAAATAAACATGTGTCGGAGAATCACTACTAAAAAACTGCTAAAAATTGACAGACTGTGTCACTTTGGAAAACCGGCAGGGTGCGTCGGATTTTTGCATTTCTTATTTTTTAATTAGAAAACCAACAGACGACGTCGATTGTTTTGGCAAAATTTTGAAATTATATTTCCGCCAATTTTTTTTTTACAAAACCAGACGTCCCACGTCGATTTTTTTTTTAAATAATAATTAATATAAAACTGATGGAAAACGTCGGTTTTAGTTATAAAAATATTTTAAATAATTTACAATTAATTTGTTTTTAAAAAAATTAATAAATGAATTTTTTTAAGGAAACCGACGGACCGGGTCGGTTTTTAATAATTATTTTTTTGGTCAAAAGCTGGTCAACTTTTAAAAAAAAAATCGACAGACAGGGTCGGTTTTGTCCGTTGGTTTTTTCTAAAAAGCGCCCACACGGCTTTTCCACTTCATTTCCCCTTCTTCCCCAAAAAAAAAACACCATTCCTCTAAAACCCTACCCGCTGCCCACCCCCCTCCACCCAGCCCCATTGCTCAGTCCCCTCCGCCCAGCCCCGCCACCTGCGCAGCCCACCCCCACCGACCCAGGCCCGTTTTTAACTTAGTAAATTGAGGTTAGTTTTTTTTAATTAGGGCTTTCAAAATTCTTTCAATTTTAGTTTTATTTGTAGATTTTAGACCTAATGTTAGTCTATTTAGCTTTGTTAAACATCATTTGTAAAGTTATTAATGTTGAATTTGTGAAAAAATGTAAACTTTATTTGACTAGTTTACTTTTCATTTTTTTTTTGCTTGAGATTGTGCTATATATTTTATTTTTTTTAAAATTAAGGTCAGTGGGTTTGTGTCCCCACTGACTATTTTATTAGCAAATGAAAAACAAAGTCTTTACAAATAGAAAGTAAAGTGGAAAATGCAAGAATTGGAACAGTCTAAAATCAGAAAGGAAAGTATAGTAGATGTATTGATCTTCATCTTTCCAGCTGAAAAGATCGATGTTGCCTTTGTTCCTCCTCATCTGCACTTGAAGGTACTTCTTTTGTGTTACATCATCTTCTCTTCCATTTGCTTCTTCTTTGCAGCTCGATTGTGTCTGCGTTGTTGGTTGAGCTGATTCAACCTAAAATGTGCTCTTTTCTTTCCGATTTAGACCCTGTCGATATCTGCTAGACATAATCCATCGGTCTTCTGTCTTGCAATTGAAGCTCAAGATTTGTAGGTGAGTTGACTCACATTTGATTTCAGATCTGTAAATCTTGTCTGGAACTAACCTGGGTTTTGTTGTGAATCCGTCCTTTATTATCCCTCATGAATTTTCCTAGAATATGTTTGTTGTTTTTTGTTGGCAAATGTTGATTATCTTTCCCTACTCTATGTGTACTGTGTCTCCACCGATCTACATATCTATTCTAGCAATTTGCTTCATGTTTTGTTTTCGTATTGAGACTTGTCGTTTCGCTGCTTGTAAAACCCCAGTGAACCTTCTATAGTAAGCACTCCTATGAGAAATTTCAAACTGCTTTTGCTGCATATTGCCCCTATCTAATTTATGTCCAATAGGATGAGCACCATCAGGCACTAATACCACACATTGGGCACTTACTAGATCAGGAAATATTTTTGCATAAAGAATTTGTCTTCAGATTGTCATGGACCTGTATTTGCAGTTTCCTTTGCTTATGTTGTTTTATTGGTATGCACACATCCATTTGCCCTTGGTTCTGCTGGTTTTCTGTATATTGAATTATGTTGCAACTACTACATGCTTGTCTCCTCTGCTGATATCCAAATCCCATGGTTGAAAAGTTAGACAATCTTTGCACACGCAAACATGACCAAACTGTTAAGAAACAATTGATTCCCATTATTCTCCTCCCATAGGATTTGAAAATGTGAATCTCCTTCTTTTCTTGCACACATGAACAACCAGTTAGTAAAACCTTGATTCATATTGTTCTCCTTCCAAAGAATTTGAATATATGAATCTCTTTCTTCTCCTTCTAATTCAAACATCCTTATGCTCTGCTGCATTTCCTTATTCTTAAATATGGTACTTCAAGCTTATCACTGTTTATCAATTTTCTTCCTTGAGAATCCAGCTCCTGGAAATTATTTGCCACAACAGCTCCTTGTCCAAGGCCACATTAGCAAGATAGTCAGCCATCCTATTTCCTTCCCTGAAAATGTGCTAAACCACCACAGTTTTATTTCCAATCAGCCTCCAGACTTCCTCTATCATGTTGATAATCTGCCAAGGTACTTCCCAAACTCTTTTAATGATGTTCATTAAAAGAAGGGAATCTGTTTCTATCACAATATTTTCTGCCAAATTATTCTGCAAGTATCTAAGTGCTTGCAAAATTTCCATGGCTTCTGCTTCAGTATTTGTACTCAAAGGGTTAACCATCTCTTGTGCTTGTGCCTGAATCAAATTACCCATCTCATCACTCACACAAAAACCCCATGAAATTCTCCCAGGATTACCTCTAGATGCACCATCGGTATTTACTTTAACCCATCCCCTTTCAAGAGCCTTCCACCACACTGGAATGATTTTAGTCGACTGAGTGTAACTTTCTAATACTTCCACTACCTTACTCCATTTGTAAGGGGCATATCTAAAGTTTCCCCTTCTTATCTTCATGAACATTATCAGGGTATGCATCACCTGATAAATCAACTTTGTAATTGACATTTTCCCTTCATGTCTTAATGTATTTCTTCTTTTCCAAATGTCCCAAATTATAATTGCTGGAACAACCTTATGGATGTATTTAACTTCAGACCGGACTGGTAGATCCCACCATTTGTGAATTACCTGAGTAATATGCAAATTTTGAATATCTATACCAACAGGCCCACAAAATGCTTCCAAATATTCTGAGCATCAGGTGCATGTAAGAAAACATTATTTATATCTTCGATCGATTAAGCAACAATAACATCTTGATGGGAATTGATGTCCCCATTTTTTGAGTTTATCATCCAAAGGCAGCTTAAATTTCCAAAACCTCCACATAAAGAAAGAAATTTTGATAGGCAACCCTTTAATCCAGATCTGCCTATAAAGTTCACTAGGTTCTTTCCTTTGTCTAAGAAGTTGAAAAGCTGAACTTACAGAAAACTTCCCCCTAGATTCCATTTTCCAAAAAGCTTTGTCAACTTCATTGTGCTCTACTGGAGGAGCAATATTTTCAACAATGTGATTAGCTAGATCTTCAGGAAGAAGTTCTCTAATCAGGCCCTCATTCCACTACCCCGCCTTTACTACATCTTTGACTAGTATCACAGTAGGATCCCATTCAAACTCAACTAGGATAATATGATATAATGCTCCTAATCCTATCCAGTTATCCATCCAGAAATAAGAATTACCTTGTTAAATCTTCCACCAAATCTCCTGCTCAATTTCTTCTCTTACTTTAAGCATTTTCGTCCATACATATGTCCCTGTATTCTTCTGAGGTGCTAACACTGCATAAAATTTCTTTAAGTATTTATTACTCATGAATGTCCTCCATAAGGATTGCTTGGTTCTCATATTCCACCATAATTTTGCAAATAGGGCCTTAGACACATCCTGCATGCTTCTGAATCCCATTCCCCCTTCATCCTGTGGGTGACAGAAAGTTGTCCAGGTAGACCAATGTTTACTAGAATTTCCCACAGAGTTACTCTAGAAAAACTTAGCAAAAAGCCTATGAATACGAGCTAGAACTCCGGCGGTGGATCACGGTCGATAAGAGATGTATAGGCATGCTTTGTAACACATGCTTGATCAGAGTAGTCCTCCCTCCTACAGTTAGAAGTTTTCCAGTCCATGAGCTCAGTCTGTTTTGTACTTTCTCTATTAGCTCCTGGTAAAACATATATTGTCTTCTACCATAATAAATGGGCACCCCCAAATAAGTGAATGGAAACTCTTTTCCAGGGATTTGAGTCACATTGTACACCAACTCAGAAATAGCTTGTGTTACTGAGTGATGCATAAAGACAGCACTCTTTCCCTTGTTGACCTTCTATCCACTCACCTCCTCATATCCTGCTAAAGTATCCATGATCAACCTCATTGATTGTTCATTAGCAGATGTGAAAATAATAGTATCATCAGCATATGCCAGGTGATTGACATATGGAATCCATTTTGGCATTCCATTTTCCTTGAATCCCTCCTTTGTAAAAAGTGCATTAAGAGCTCTAGATAAACACTCTGCTGCCAGAATAAACAAAGTGGGGGATAAAGGATCCCCCTATTTCATCCCTCTAGTAGATCAGAAAAAACCCTGTGGTTGCCCATTTATAATAATTGAGTACCAATTATTTGATATAATCCTGAAAACCATGTCAATCACTCTCTCACCAAATCCCATCTGCCTTAGAACCTTGGTTAGAAATAACCAAAAGACCCTGTCATATGCCTTTGCCATGTCTAGCTTGATCACCATATTAGCAGGTTTTTCCCTGATTCTAATATCATGCACAATCTCCTGAACAAATAAAATACTTTCAACAATGCTTCTGCCTTTTACAAAACCTGACTGTTGAGGTTATATAAGTTCTGGTAGTAGCTTTACCATCCTTTCATGAAGAATTCTAGAAAAGATTTTACTAGTAATGTTACTTAAACTTATAGGCCTTAAGTTAGAGAAAGAATTAATCTCCTTCTTTTTTTGAATCAACACCAAATTAGTGCATGTAATGTATCTAGGAAGTTCATGCCCACAGAAAAAGGCTTGCACCATCTTTGTAATATCTTTTGCAACTATATCCCAGCAAACTTGAAAAAAATTTCCTGTGAATCCATCTGGTCCTCCAGCACTGTCTGCATTCAAGCTAAAAATAGCCTTTCTTACCTCTTCTTCTTCTGGCATCTCATGCAACCTATCATTTTGTTCATCAGTAACTAGTTTTGGAACATTTTGAAGCATTCCAAAATCAGTGGGTATTTTTTCTTCACTAAACTGATTAGTGAAGAATCTGATGGCTTCCTGAGCTATCTCTTCTTCTGTTTCCAACCATACCCAATTACTATCTTGAATTTTCTTCAGCTGCAATTTTCTTGTTTTTCCAGTGACATGGGCATGAAAGAAGTTAGTATTTCTATCCCCATCCTTAAACCACTGCATCCCTGCCTTTTGTTTCCAAAATTTCTCTTCAATAGCGTAAAATCTAATCAGATTAGCCTGCACTTTTTGTAATCTCTGTATATTCAAACTGCTGGGATTTTGTTCAAATTCCTACTCATGAACTTGTATAATTTCCTCCAAAGTAGCAATCTGCTTGAATATGTCACCATAGGTCTCCTTACTCCACATAGAAAGAGCCCTACTCACCTTTTTTAACTTATTGTGCAAGTTATAAAAGGGGTCAAGCTAAAATTTGCTTCCCAGTTTTGTTTCACCACCTCTTGAAAATTCTCAAGTTCCACCCAGAAGTTTAAGAATCTGAATGTCTTCTTGATTGGCCTACTATCTTGCTTGAGACTTATCAATAAAGGAGAGTGGTTTGATCCTTGCTTGATAAAATGTTCCACTTCAATATTTGGATATGTATTCTGTAAAACTTGGTTCCCTAAGCATCTGTCCAGCCTCTTAAAAATGCAAGCTTCATCTGATCTCCCATTCCACCAAGTATACATGCTCCCTATAAAACCAAAATCAACTAATTGGCACATATCAATGCATTGTCTGAAATCTTCAGTCTCAGCAAATTGTACTGGTAATCCACTATATTTATCTGCAGCCTCAATTATCACATTAAAATCTCCACTAACCAACCATGGTGAATTCATGTGTATTGCACTATCATACAGATCATCCCACAAGGTGAGTCTAGTATCTCTATCTGTACTTGCATATATCACTGTCATCACTACTTCCTGTCCACCATCCAAATAGGTAGATTGAGCTATATTTTATGTTCATTGTCAATGTATTTGTGTTAGCTTAGTTATCATTGTTTGTAATAATATTGATGTTGAATATGTGTAAAAATGTATACTTTAATTATTTGACTAGTTTTTTTTTTTTTTTTTTTTGAATTGTGCTTTTTGTTAGAATCCATAAGTTATTAGAATTGTTATTGAGCATTCAAAATTAGGATTGGTTGAGACTGTGCTTTTCAAAGTTAGAATTGTTAAGTTATAGTATATCTATAACCTCAAAACAAAAATGTAGACCTTATTTCACTAGATTTACTTTTCAATTTTTAGAATTGGTTGGGATTGTACTTTTCAAAGTTATATTAAAATTAGAATCCATAAGTTATTAAAGTTAGAATTGTTATTTAGCATTCAAAATTATAATTGGTTGGGATTGTGCTTTTCAAGGTTAGAATTGTTAAGTTATAATATTTCTATAACCTCAAAACTAAAATGTAGACTTTATTTGACTATATTTACTTTTCAATTTTTAGAATTAAAGTTAGAATCCATAAGTTATTAAAGTTAAAATTATCATTGAGAATTCAAAGTTAGAATTGGTTGGGATTGTGCTTTTCAAAGTTATATTAAAGTTAGAATCCATAAATTATTAAAGTTAGAATTGTAATTGAGAATTCAAAGTTAGAATTGGTAAGTATTGTGCTTTCTTAAATTATTAATGTATATTTGCTTGCGATTGTGCTATTTTTATGTTCATTGTCAATGTATTTGTGTTAGCTTAGTTAGAATTGGTTGGGATTGTGTTTTTCCAAGTTATATTAAAGTTAGAATCCATAAGTTATTAAAGTTAGAGTTGTTATTGAGAATTCAAAGTTAAAATTGGTAGGTATTGTGCTTTCTTAAATTGTTGATGTTCAATTTGTGAAAAAATGTGAACTTTATATATATATATATATATATATTTTTTTTTTATTTTTTTTTTTTTGCTTGTGATTGTGCTATTTTTTATGTTCGTTGTCAATGTATTTGTGTTAGCTTAGTTAGAATTGGTTGGGATTGAGCTTTTCCAAGTTATATTAAAGTTAGAATTCATAAGTTATATTTTCAAAGTTAGGAGTGGTTGGGATTGTGCTTTTTAAGGTTAGAATTATTAAGTTATAATATTTTCATAACCTCTAAACTAAAATGTAGACTTTATTTGACTATATTTAGTTTTCAATTTTTAGAATTAAAGTTAGAATCCATAAGTTATTAAAGTTAGAATTGTTATTGAGAATTCAAAGTTAGAATTAGTTGGGATTGTGCTTTTAAAAGTTAGATTAAAGTTAGAATCCATAAGTTATTGGAGTTAGAATTGTTATTGAGAATTCAAAGTTAGAATTGGTTGGGATTATGTTTTCTTAAGTTATATTTTAAGTTAGAATTCTTAAGTTCTAATATATTTCTATAACCTCAATAATTTGTGGGTATATTTTTGTAGATGGATCGTATGTGGATGTACAATATGAATAATAGTGATCGTGTGGGTGTACATGATGAATTTGTTGAAGGTGTTAATGGGTTTATCACACATGCAATGTCACTTCACCCTTTTCAAAATGAAGGGGTAATTAGTTATGCTTGTTCTCGTTGCCGGTGCTTGAGTATTTGAAACCGGAAGCTGTTAGGGTTCATTTATATAGTTGTGGGTTTAAGGAGAAATATTATGTTTGGACTGATCATGGAGAGACTGATGGGGTCAATGGTATATTTTATAATATGGTTGTTGGTGAAAGTAGTGTGTCACAGGAATATAGTCATGTCCAATATGATAGAGTTAATGATATGGTTAATGATGCTTTTGGCATACAATCTGGGTTTGAACCTGAGCAAAATTTTGAGCAACCTCCTAATGAAGAAGCAATGCGCTTCTATTAAGAATTAAAAGAGGCTAGTCGCCCACTTTGAGTAGGGAGTCAGCACTCTAAGTTGTCTGTTGCAGTTAGAATGATTAATATCAAATCAGATTGGACTATTGCTGAAGCTGCTATGGGCTCAATGATTAAACTTGTGGGGGAACTAATTAGTCCAGAATTCGACATACCTAAGAGTTACTATGAAGCAAAAAGATTGGTTTCCAAATTAGAATTGTCGTATCATAGAATTCATTGTTGTCCAAACGGTTATATGTTGTTCTATAAGCAAGATGCTGATTTAAATGAATGTAAATTATGTGGACATGCGCGTTATAAGCGAACACCTAGTGGGAAGATGGTTCCAATTAAGGCGATGCATTATTTACCTATTATACCTAGGTTAAAGAGGTTGTTTGCATGGGATCCAATGGACAATGATAGGGTTGCTGCGAACTTTGAGAGGAAGGGGAGTGTAAGGTTGTCTGATTGGTTTTCGAGTGCTAGAAGGTATATGAGGAAGTCCCAATGGCTAACCAATGAACAGTGGGAGAAACTTACGGCATATTGGCGAACTCCTGAGTTTATCACCAAGGCTGAGCAGGCAAAGGCTGCCCGTGCGGCCCAAAAAGGTGGCTCTTTACACACTGTGGGTGCAAGAAGTCAGGGGCACGTGGCTAGGACAATGGTAAATAGTTTTATACTTTTAAATTTACCTACGATCAGTATGTCATTGTTGAGTTATTAATTCTATCTTTAACTTTCTTTTTTTTTTTAGCAGAAAAAGGCTACGGAACAGATGCCGACTCAGGATCAACTATTCCTAAGGACCCACACAAAAAAGAAGAAGCAGGAGTCGAATCCGATCGTATGGATTGAGGACAGGGTTGTGATTCCTATGTAAGTGATAATTTTAATATTTAAGTAATTATATATAAGTCTAATTATGTTATATTCGTTATATACTAAGTTTCAGTTTTTTATATACAGACGCAATTTATGCAAGATGTGGACCAGTACAGCCAAACTCAGCCTGACCGCCCGAGCCGTCCTCCATTGGAATTAGAGATAGATTTTTGGTGTAGAGCAGCTGGGGAGTACAAAAGGGTAGATCGTACGGTCTAGGCCCAAGGAACAACTTAAGTCACATTCGGTCAGGATTGCGAGGTGAAGGGTCTTCTCGACAAGCCGAGGGAGTTGATAGTGTTCAGGTCGCAACTATGGCACAGCAAATCGCTGAGCTTAATAGAAAATTAGCTGAGACTGAGGCAAAAAGAGTTGAAGAAAGTAACTTCATGAAAGCGAACCTTGAATCGTTCAAGGCACAAGTTAAAAGCCACATTGCATGTGGACCATTTGGTGTGCCCCCTTCTCCCCCCCCCCCCCCCTCCACTCCGGCCCATAAGATGATGATGACGATGATTACGTAGCCCGGATACCGGATAATTAGTTGTAGTAGTTTGGATTTCGTAATGGACTTATGTTTTATGGACTTTTGTTAAAACTATGTAGAACTGGCACTTTTGGTTGGACGTTTAAATATTTTTGAACTTTGAAGGTCTATTTAGATCGTATTTGATGTGTTTAGATAGTGTTTGATGTTCTTAATTGTTACTTAGAGTGATTTTATGTGTTGTAGCTCTTTTAGAATTGATTTGGAGCATTTACTACTGGTTTTGAGCAGCTTTTGGTACTGGCTTTTGTGCTGGTTTTGTGCAGGTGTGGCTACAGAAAATGCAGCAATTGCATGCAGTAAATTTTCCGTAAAAACCGATGCACTGTGTCGGTTTTTTATTTAAAATAAAAAAATTAAATAAAAAATCAATGTAGTGCATCATTTTTTTATAAAATTTATATTGTCTATTTAAATTAAAAAAATCAGAAATTAAAAAAATCGACGTCGTCCGTCGGTTTTTTTAATTTTTTTTTAACATTGGATAAAAAACCGACATACCACATAAGCGACGCAGTCGGTCGCAAAAAACTGACATGGTCCATTGGTTTTTGAAAACCGACGGACTGTAATGGGTTGGTTACTCGTCGGTTTCATTGAAAAAACAGACGCAGGCCATCCGTATTTGACAATTTTTTAGTAGTGAATTAAAATTAAAGTGCATACATGTATACATGAAAAGAGAATAAATATTCAGCAAGAACGTGAAAAGTCAAAAGTGAAGAAGTAAAAGTGCACGGAGGAAATACATACGTGTCAGAGAATTAAAATTGAAGTGCATACATGTATACATGAGAAGAGAATAAAAATTCAGTACTATGACATATGCCCATGTGTGATTTATTAATTCTTAAAAAAATGAAAAGTCAAAAGTGAACAAGTAAAAATGTACGGGGAAAATAAATTTGTGTAGGAGAATTAAAATTGAACTGCATACGTTTATACATAAGAAGAGAATAAAATTTGCAAGGACCCACCTGGTCGTTATAGTGTTTTTGACCTAATTACCCTTGTTGATCCTTCCCCAAGTCGCGTTAGTATAACATACAACTTAATAAAGTCATTGGTTTGGGTTCCGCAAGGTTCGAGTGTAAATTGAGTCATTCATGGAGAAACTAGTTAAGTTGACGAGTTAGAGTTGACCACGGTCAATGCCGGGTTAGAATGACCCTATGTCAATGGTTTGGAAGTTCTAACAGGTTAATATGATGATTTTGAACTTGTCCACAAGTTTTGGTGAGGTTCCGAAGGGTTTCGGATGGGTTTGGGTTTTGTCGCACTCGTATTCGATATTTTCGCTGGAGGTCTGTGGATAGAAACACCTCCAGATTGATCATCCAATATTTTTTTGGGTAAGGTTTGAACCATTAGATCCGTATAGAAATTATGAAGCTCTAGGAAAAAGAATCATTGCGTTTCGCCTCCGGATAAGGGAGTTATGACCATTTTAGTGCGGACTATTCCAGCAGGGCCGCTATAGCGACCAAGAGGCTGCTATAGTGGCACTGATGCAGCGGTCTGGAGACCGCTGCAGCAGCCGATAGGGACAGAAGGTCCTATTTTAATATCCCAACTCCGAACCATTGACCCCAATACCCCAAAGTCAATTTTCAAGAGCGAAAGATACGAAATTCATTCCATTCTTTGGTAAAAGCATCTTGGAGGGTAAGTCTCCATATTTATTCGTTCCTTTTCCTTTCTTCTTTCAATTCCATGATTATTCTACTAGTTCCATCAATGGTGGGTGAAAATCTTAGAACCTTAGAATTAGTAAACTCTTAAATAATTGGTGGGTTGTTGATTAATCTCCCAGGAGTATAGATTATCACTTTCTAGGAAGAGAATTTGATTTCTTATGGTTGGAATTGCATGTTGAGACTTAGGGTTCTAATAAAAATGGATGTTTTGCCCTAAAATCTGTTTTAAGGGTAAAATTGATTAGAAACCCACGAATTGAAGGCTAATGATTATAGATATAGAAGTTATGATAAATTCACCATTAAAGGATGGTTTCACCAATTGAAAAGGGTAGAGGTAAGTGGGCCTTCTTCCCTAAAATTGTTGTTCTTGTTTAAATACATGGTTTGTTGCTTACTTAGCATTATATTTTTAGACTTTGACCGTTATGAGGCGCTTTGGAAACAGAAGGCTCGTGTGGAGTAGTTCGTGGCTCCTGTTCTGCATTCGAGGTAGGTTATGGCTTACTTGAGTTGGACTTTGATTAGCTAAACGACTTTGGTTAGCTAAACGTATGTATTGTGTAGAATTGACGGGAGAAAGCATGATTAGGTCTTCAGACATGGTGTTGTGGTTGGATATTAGCTAGGTTGGTATGACTTCTGATTTTGTAGGCTTGTCGCCATTACTTTATGTACTGAAATATGAGGAGTAGTTGTATTCATACTGTAGCGAGTCGGGATGGATGCCTGTTAGTTTGGTCGATGGAGGCTTGTTGCCTTATTCTTGTGATTAGACTTATCACCTAAATTGTTGTGTGGTGGTTTGTACTAAATTCTACCTTATTGTGAGACATATTACAAGAGAAAGGAAGGATAATAGGTTTAGACCTGAATCATGATTTATATATTTATGATAGTACGTAGATAGAAACTGGAGGTATGATTTACTGTTGATGATAATATATAGAAAAATAGAGCATCTTGGTAATACAAGAGTTAGCGTGAGGCGTACCTGCTATATATGGAAGTAAAGAAGGGCATAGACAATTATGTTAGTTGAGATGGTTTGTATGATTCATTTCATGGCTGAGTTGATCCAAGTCTTGATATGACTTGTGGCTTGTGACTTGTACCTTCACTGTTGCCTTATTGGCTTGCATTGATCTACTATGTTTATACTCATTTATGCATTCATACACTCATACATAATGAAAATGGTTCGGTAAGGATTCACAAAAGACTTGTGGCATGATGCCTTGTGTTTGACATTGATATTGCTAATTGTTCATAGTCTATACATACAAATGAAATGGAATACATTGAGACATACATTGTGATGTGAAATTGTGAATAACTTGATAAAATCTTCTTGTTGAACTTGTGATACTAATTGGTGACAATTGTGGTGAGAAGCTAATATGATTTTCTTGATGAAAATAATATACTACTTGATAATCGCTCATTAAGAGGGATGTAACAGTATTTTTTACATAATCGAGAGGTTTCGGATCCGAGGCTCTTTCTGGACGGAGGGTGTGTAAGCTCGAGTCCGAGGTAAATTTCGGGCAGAGGGCAATGAGTGACTCGGGTGTGAGGAGTATTCCGGAACGAGTGGTACATGATATGGATCCATGTCCGAGGTTCTTTCCGGAGCGGAGGATTTATGGCTCGGGTTCGAGGAGTGTTCCGGAACGAGTAGTACATGGACACCATGGGTCCCCTGCAGGTCATGACTACTGAGCTATGACATCAGTTAGCATGTATGTACAGTGTGTATTTGGCCAGTGCATTCCATTGCACCTCATCATATTTTGCATTGCACATCATTACATTTATTCTGTGTTATTATATGCTCATGTGGTTCCGATTTTGGTATGGATGTTGATGCCTATTTTGATAATAAATATGACTATTGACTGAGTTAAATTATGGGTTAGTGACTCTACCTAGGGACGAAACCTGGACTTGTGATTATCAGGTGAGATTATTGAGACGTGATAGACTTGTGGTTTAGAAGCTTCATCTTAGGCTGTTACTCCTATCTGTTTATCTTGTTGATTTTATGCTTATATACGTGAACTAATCTTAGTTGACCTATGATGCTTAGCAGTACATAGTGTTTGTACTAATACTACCTTACTGCACCATTTTGAGTGCAGATTGTGTTCCAGAGATTTCATCCAGATCACATATCTAGCTTGAAGCTAGTTTGCTCGATCAGATCCAATGGTGAGCTTATATCCATGCAATGCCACCTAAAGATGTCTACTTTTATTCCAGACATTATTTATTATTATGTTTGAGATATACTTCATTCTCTAGACATTGTTAGTTAGAGTCTTTGTACGATGACTTTCAGATTCTGGAGGTGTAATAGTTAAACTTCCGCACTTATATTATCTATTAATTATGACTTGGTTTATTTATTTATTCATTCACTTATCTGTTGACTGTTAATAAATGATTAAAGGAGTTGAAATTGGCTAGTGATTACTAAGTTAACGGGTAAGGGTTCGCCTACTAGTGATAATAAGGTAGGTGCCTGCACGATCGGTAATTAGGGTCGTGACAGTTGGTATCAGAGTCAGGTTCGTGAATCTCGTTGTACAAGGACGTGTCTAGTAGAGTCTTATGGATCAGTACGAAGAGCTCCGTATCTATCTGCGAGAGGCTATGGGACACTTAGGAAACTTTCACTTCTTTCATTCTTTCGTGCGACTTTATTCAAATTGATAACTAGGAAATTCAAATTGGTATCTGCACTTTCTTGTCTTATTCTTTTCATTCAAATTGGTATCTAGACGATTCCAATTGGTATCTGCGCTTCCTTGCCTTAGTCTCCCCGAATGGTGGAAACCCCTCCGCTAAACTCTTATACGAGCGGTTTGTGATTATTGTTTGGTTGTATTGAGTCCATTTGGGGGGGGGGGGGAGGGGGGATGTAGGAAATTAGACCTCCGTTGGGGATTTCGAGGCCACGGCTGAGTCTGTATGGTGGTACTGTTATGTTAATATGCATGTTTTGTTTTTGTGTGTGAGGCCACGGATGAAATGTTGGGTGATAGAGTGGAAAACTGGACAAAAATTCAAGCTCACTGCCCTAAAGGCACCGTTACGGTAGTGGGAGTACCGCTGCGGCGGTACCGCTGTAGCAGGGAGCGGTCAGCCACATTCCTTTGTGGCCGCTGTGGCGGGCAGTTACCTGTTATAGCGGGGTAGTGACCACTATAGTGGTGAGCAAAGTTATGCTGGGACTGCTATAGCGGTGGCTTGGCCACTATAGCGGGACCGCTGCAGTGGCACAGCGACCGCCGCAGCGGTCGACGGAAAACAGGAGCCGTGTTTTAAAACACTTAGTCCGAATTATCTATTCTCTTGAATCCAGCACAGTTCCCAAGAAACACTTAGGGTAACTTGGAGAGTTCTTGAATTTGTTTCATCTAGGGGTGAGTTCCCTTGCCTTATCTTATGATTATCTATCATCTTAGGCTTGAATTAATGGTGTAAATGTATGAGGACCAGTTGGAGAGGATGAGTTTCTACCTTAGCTTCGAGAATTGAATAATAGGCTTTAAATATTAGTTTAATTGGTGAGTCTTGCCTATAGTAAGATGGGATTTCATGAAGTAGCAAACCATAAGCTTGAATCTCTAACCTAGACTAATATTGGTTAAGGATAAAAAGGGGAAGAATTCGAAACAAGAGCTAATAATTTAAGAGATATGTTGATGTTGTACAATGTGAAGTCGACTCAAGGGACATGTATGAATTAGTAAGTTCTAATATATCATAGGCTATAGGGGACATTAGTTGGATGACATAAACGAAGACCCTAGTGGTTATTGTGTTACTTACAGCTGCTGAGAGATGATATTGTTCATTGTACTATATTTTGTATTTACCTATGTGGTCATTGAGTGTATATATATGTTTGTTGGTTGGTGTTCTCGAGTTGTACAACATTCTGCTAAGGTATTTCCGAGATCTTTGAGTTAGGTTTTGTCGTATTAAAGTGATGGTGATCTTAGTTAAATTAGTTGTCTGAGCCAGAAAAGGGTTAAGTATGAACTTTGTGAAGTAGGTGTCTGAGTCCCGGTTTGTTGAGATAGATATGAGGAATAATTAATAAATTGATGATGGTTGAAATTTCTCTAATGGTTGATATTTTGTTGTGACTTCTTGATAAATAGTAAATTTGTCATAATATGAGAAATATAGGGATGTTAAACAGTTCCGATAGGATGAGATGTGATGAAGAGTGTCGTAATGAGTTAGTCTCGAGGAAAAAGGGGTAAATGAGTTGATGGAATAGATAAGGCTGTTGGATTTCACGTGGTCCTTTGTAGTATTAAGTAAGTGATAGAAACAGAGAGGTTCGGGTAAGTCCGTGATAAACTGTTACTTGGCTTGAATGATTGATAGGTAAAAGGTTGGCATAGCCAGTATTAACCAAAGCGTGTTGAGATATGAGATCTTAGTTTACTGATCTAAGAAATAGTTGGTGTTTGCATTGGTATTCGTAAGGGTCTAGAGAAGTTATAATCGCTAGAAGTATAAATTGGGATTAGTATGATCAGACTTCGTTATATTAGATGACGCATATGTGTTGTAGAAATTTTTGTGGTAGGTTCGAGTGCAGAAATATGGAAATTAGGTCTTTGAGCTAAAGTTAGAAGTAAGCTTTGACTGATAAGATGAATGGATAGTGGTTAGGGCGCACTTAGTGCCGTGAAGGCTTCCGTGGGATTATGATGCATTTTCTTGGGTCAGCGCCAGCCTTCTTACTCCCCTTCTTCGTTCGAGGACGAACGATTGGTACATCGGTATCTAATGTAACGACCCACCTGGTCGTTATAGTGCTTTTGACCTAATTACCCTTGTTGACCCTTCCCCAGTCACGTTAGTATGATATATGACTTAATAAAGTCATTGGTTTGGGTTCCGCAAGGTTCGACTGTAAATTGAGTCATTCATGGAGAAACTAGTTAAGTTGATGAGTTAGAGTTGACCACGGTCAACATCGGGTTAAGATGACCCCATGTAAATGGTTTGGAAGTTCCAACATATTAATATGATGATTTGAACTTGTCCACAAGTTTTGGTGAGGTTTCGAAGAGTTTCGAATGGGTTTGGGTTTTATCGCACTCGTATTCGATGTTTTTGCTGGAGGTCTGTGGATAGAAACATCTCCAAATTGATCATCTGACCTTTGTTTTGGGTGAGGTTTGAACCATTAGATCCGTATCGAAATTACAAAGCTCTAGGAAAAAGAAGCGTTGCGTTTTGCCTCTGGATGAGGAAGTTATGATCATTTTAGTGCAGACTGTTCCAACAGGGCTGCTATAGCGACCAAGAGGCCGCTATAGCGGTACCGCTGCAGCGATCTGGAGACCGTCGCAGCGGCCGACAGGGCCAAAAAGCCCTATTTTAATATCCCAACTCCGAACCATTAACCCCAGGACCCCATAGTCAGTTTTCAAGAGAGAAAGAGGCAAAATTTATTCCATTCTTTGATGAAAGCATCTTGGAGAGTAAGTCCCCATATTTATTTGTTCCTTTTTCCTTTCTTCTTCAAGCTCCATGATTATTCTAAGAGGTCCATCAATGGTGGGTGAAAATCCTAGAACCCTAGAATTAGTAAACCTTAAATAATTGGTGGGTTGTTGATTTTGTTGTTGATTAATCACCTAGGAGTATAGATTATCACTTCCTAGGAAGAGAATTTGATTTCTTATGGTTGGAATTGCATGTTGAGACTTAGAGTTCTAATAAAAATGGAAGTTTTGCCTTAAAATCTGTTTTAAGGGTAAAATTGATTAGAAACCCACGAATTGAAGGCTAATGAGTATAGAGATAGAAGTTGTGATAAATTCATCATTAAAGGATGGTTTCACCAATTGAAAAAGGTAGAAGTAAGTGGATCTTCTTCCCCAAAAGTATTGTTCTTGTTTAAATACATGGTTTGTTGCTTACTCAGCATCATATTGTTAGACTTTGACCGTTATGAGGTGCTTCGGAAATAGAAGGCTCGTGTGGAGTAGTTCGTGGCTCCTGTTCTGCATTCGAGGTAGGTTATGGCTTACTTGAGTTGGACTTTGATTAGCTAAACGTATGTATTGTGTAGAATTGACGGGAAAAAGCATGATTAGGTCTTTGGACATGGTGTTGTGGTTGGATATTAGCTAGGTTGGTATGACTTCTGATTTTATGGGCTCGTCGCCATTACTTTATGTACTGAAATATGAGGTGTAGTTTTAATCATACCGTGGCGAGTCGGGATGGATTCCTGTTAGTTTGGTCGATGGAGGCTTGTTGCCTTGTTCTGGTGATTAGACTTATTAACTAAATTATTGTTTGGTGCTACGGTTTGTACTAAATTCTACCTTATTGTGAGACATATCACCAGAGAATCATGATTTATATATTTATGATAGCACATACATAGAAACTGGAGGTATGATTTGCTGTAGATGATAATATATAGAAAAATGGAGCATCTTGGTAATACAAGACTTAGTGTGAGGCATACCTGCTATATGTGGAAGTAAAGAGGGGCATAGACAATTATGTTGGTTGGGACGGTTTGTATGATTCATTTCATGACTGAGTTGATCCAAGTCTTGATATGACTTATGGCTTGTTACTTGTACCTTCACTGTTGCCTTATTGGCTTGCATTGATCTACTATGTTTATACTCATTTATGCATTCATACACTCGTACATGATGAAAATGGTTCGGTAAGGATTCACGAAAGACTTGTGGCATGATGCCTTGTGTTTGACATTGATATTGCTAATTGTTCATAGTCCATACATACAAATGAACTGGAATACATTGAGACATACATTTATTACGACCCTAATTACCGATCGTGCGGGCACCTACCTTATTATCACTAGTAGGCGAACCCTTACCCACTTAACCCATTAATCATTAGCCAATTTCAACTTCTTTAATCATTTAATAGCAGTCAATAGATAAGTGAATGAATGATTAAATAAAACAATTCATAATTAATAGATAATATAAGTGCGGAAGTCTTAACTATTACACCCCTAAGATTTGAAAGTCATCGTACAAGGACTCTAACTAACAATGTCTAAAGAAAGAAGTATATCTCAAATATAATAACAAATAATGTCTGGAGTAAAAGTAGACATCTGGAAAGAGAGATCTTCAGGTGGCATGGCATGGATAGAAGCTCACTCTTAGATCTGATCGAGCAACTAGCTTCAAGCTAGAGATGTAATCTGGATGAAATCTCTGGAACATAATCTGCACTCAAAAAGGGTGCAAAGAAGGGTAGTATCGTGACAAACACTATGTACCGGTAAGCATCATAGGCTGACTAAGATTAGTTCACGCATACAAGTATAAAATCAACAAGATAAACAGATAGGCACTTAATACTCAAATTCAAGTCACAGAATATCCCATAACAGAGTCACAACCTAAGATGAAGCTTCTAACCCCCAAGTCTGTCAAGTTTTAATAATCTCACCTGATAATCACAAGCCCAAGTTTCTTCCCTAGGTAAAGTCACTAATCCATAATTTAACTCAGTCAATGATCATATCAATACCACAACAGCTGTTTTAGCAAACACATCAAAATCAGAACTAAACAAGCCATATAATACTGCAGAATAAAATGTAATGATGTGCAATGCAAAATATGATGATGTGCAATGCCCTGGCCAAATACACACCGTACACACATGCTACTGATGTCATAGCTTAGTAGTCATGACCTGTAAGGGACCCATGGTGTCCATGTACCACTCGTTCCGGAACACTCCTCGGACCTGAGCCATAAATCCTCCGCCCCTGAAAGAACCTAGGTCACGGATCCACATCATGTACTACTCGTTCCGGAACACTCCTCGGACCCGATTCACTATTGCCCTCCGCCTGAAATTTGCCTAGGACTCGAGCTTACACACCCTTCGTTCCGGAAAGAGCCTCGAACCCAGAGCCACCCGATTATATAAGAAACACTGTTACATCCCTCTTAATGAGCGATTATCAAGTAGTACATTATTTTCATCAAGAAAATCATATTAGCTTCTCACCACAATTGTCATCAATTCGTATCACAAGGTCAACAAGAAGATTGTATTAACTTCTTCACACTTTCACATCACAATGTATGTCTCAATGTATTTCAGTTCATTTGTATGTGTGGACTATGAATAATTAGCAATATCAATGTCAAACACAAGGCATCATGCCACAAGTCTTTCGTGAATCCTTAGCGAACCATTTTCATCATGTATGAGTGTATGAATGCATAAATAATTATAAACACAGTAGATCAATGCAAACCAATAAGGCAACAGTGAAGGTACAAGTCACAAGCCACAAGTCATATCAAGACTTGGATCAACTCAGGCATGAAATGAATCATATAAACCATCTCAACCAACATAATTGTCTATGTCCCTCTTTACTTCCACATGTAGCAAGTACGCCTCACAACTAAGTCTGGTGTCACTAAGAAGCTCCACTTTTCTACATATTATCATCAACAGTAAATCATACATCAAGTGTTCATCTACATACTATCATGAATATGTAAACCACAATCTAGGTCTAAACTTAGTATCCTTCCTTTCTCCGATAATATATGTCACAATAAGGGATAACTGAGTACAACACGATAATTTAGGCAATAAGTCTAATCAGAATAACAGGGCCACAAGCCACCATCAATGACAATCAACATAATAGAAATCCATCCCGAATCACCACAGTATGAGTACAACTACACCTCATATTTCAGTACATAACTGGCGACGAGCCCACAAAATCAGAAGTCATACCAACCTAGCTAATATCCAACCCAAACACCATGTCTGAAGACCTAATCATGCTTTCTCCCGTCAATTCTACACAATACATACGTTTCGCTAATAAAAGTCTAACTAAAGTAAGCCATACCCTACCTCGAATGCAGAACATGAGCCACGAATTACTCCACACGAGCCTTCTATTTCCGAACCGCCTCATAACGGTCAAAGTCTAACAATATGATGCTGAGCAAGCAACAAACCATGTATTTAAACAAGAACAACAATTTGGGGAGGAAGACCCACTTACTTCTACCCTTTTCAATTGGTGAAACTATCCTTTAATGGTGAATTTATCATAACTTCTATCTCTACAATCATTAACCTTCAATTCGTGGGTTTCTAATCAATTTTACTCTTAAAATAGATTTAGGGCAAAGCTTCCATTTTTATTAGAACCCTAAGTCTCAACATGCAATTTCAACCGTAAGAAATCAAATTCCTTTCCTAGAAAGTGATAATCTATCCTCCTACATAATTAATTAACAATAAAATCAATAACCCACCAATTATTTAAGGGTTTACTAATTCAAGTGTTCTAGGATTTTCACCCACCATTGATGGACCTCTTAAAATAATCATGGAACTTGAAGAAGAAAGGGAAAGGAAGAAATAAAGGTGGAGACTTACCCTCCAAGATGCTTTCATCAATGAATGGGATGAATTTTGCCTCTTTCTCTCTTGAAAATTGACTTTGGGTCTTGGGGTTAAGGGTTTGAAGTTGGGATATTAAAATAAGACATTCTAGTCTAGTTGGCTACTATGGAGGTCTCCAGACCACAGCAGCGGTACTGCTATTGCGGCCTCTTGGTCGCTATAGCGGCCCTACTGGAACAGTCCGCACTAAAATGGTCATACTCCCTCATCCGAAGGTGAAACGCTACGATTCTTTTTCCTATAGCTTTGTAATTTTGATACAGATCTAACGGATTAAACCTCACCAAAAAAAAAGATCGGATGATCAATCTGGAGCCATTTCTATCCACAGACCTCCGGCGAATACATCGAATACGAGCGCGACAAAACCCAAACCCATCCGAAACTCTTCGGAACCTCACCAAAACTTGTGGACAAGTTAAAAATCATCACATTAACATGTTAGAACTTCAAAAATATTGACATGGGGTTATCTTAACCCGGCGTTGACCGTGTTCAACTCTAACTCGTCAACTTAACTTGTTTCTTCATGAATGACTCAATTACACTCAAACCTTGCGAGAACCAAACCAATGACTTTATTAAGTCATATATCATACTAAGGTGACTTGAGGAAGGGTCAACAAGGGTAATTAGGTCAAAATCACTATAACGATCAGGTGGGTCGTTACAATATGGTGATGTGAAATTATGAAGAAGTTGATAAAATCTTCTTGTTGAACTTGTGATACTAATTGATGAAAATTGTGGTGAGAAGCTAATATGATCTTCTTGATGAAAATAATATAGTACTTGATAATTTATCGCTCATTAAGAGGGATGTAACAGTGTTTCTTATATAATCAAGTGGCTCCAGGTCCGAGGCTCTTTTCGGAATGGAGGATGTGTAAGCTCGAGTCCGAGGTAAATTTTGGGCGGAGGGAAATGAGTGACCCGGGTACGAGGAGTATTCCAGAACAAGTGGTACATAATGTGGATCCGCATCCGAAGTTCTTTCTGGAGTGGAGGATTTATGGCTCAGGTCCGATGAGTGTTCCAGAACGATTGATACATGGACACCATGGGTCCCCTGCAGGTCATGACTATTGAGCTATGACATCAGTTAGCATGTATGTACAGTGTGTATTTGGCCAGTGCATTGCATTGCACCTCATCATATTTTGCATTGCACATCATTACATTTATTCTGTGTTATTATATGCTCATGTGGTTCTGATTTTGGTATGGATGTTGAATGCCTATTTTGATAATAAATATAACTATTGACTGAGTTAAACTATGGGTTAGTGACTCTACCTATGGACAAAACCTGGACTTGTGATTATTAAGTGAGATTATTGAGACGTGACAGGCTTGTGGTTTATAAGCTTCATCTTAGGTTGTCACTCTGTTATGAGATATTCTATGAATTGGATTTGAGTATTAAGTGCCTATCTGTTTATCTTGTTGATTTTATGCTTATATGCGTGAACTAATCTTAGTCGGCCTATGATGCTTACCGGTACATAGTGTTTGTACTGATACTACCTTGCTGCACCCTTTTGAGTGTAGAATGTGTTCCAGAGATTTCATCCAGATTACATCTCTAGCTTGAAGCTAGTTTGCTCAATCAGATCTGAGGGTGAGCTTCTATCCATGCAATGCCACCTGAAGATCCCTCTTTCCAGATGTCTACTTTTATTCCAGGCATTATTTATTATTATGTTTAAGATATACTTCATTCTCTAGACATTGTTAGTTAGAATCCTTGTATGATGACTTTCAGATTTTGGAGGTGTAATAGTTAAACTTCCGCACTTATATTATCTATTAATTATGACTTGGTTTATTTATTTATTCATTCACTTATCTATTGATTGTTAATAAATGATTAAAGGAGTTGAAATTGGCTAGTGATTACTGGGTTAACGGGTAAGGGTTCGCCTACTAGTGATAATAAGGTAGGTGCCCGCACGATCGGTAATTAGGGTCGTGACAATATTCAACAAGAACGTGAAAAGTCAAGTAAACAAGTAAAAGTGCACAGAGGAAATAAATGTGCCGGAGAATTAAAATTGAAGTGCATACGTCTATACATGAGAAGGGAATAAATATTAAGTACTATGATATATGTTCACGTGGGATAAAAAAGTAATTGGTTAAAATGTACAAGTTATATAGCTTTTGGTACCAAAGAATCATTGTGTGTACAATTTATAAAGCTTTTGGTACAAGCAGTCAATGTTGTGTTGGTCCCTCTTCCACACTTATATATAATACTAGCAAACTATGCCCGTGCGATGCACGGGGCCCAATATGATTAATTTGGTTACTCACTTTAGTTAATCTTTATGGTTTGTATATTTTGCAAAGGATACTGCGATTCTCCTTAGTGAGTCTCTATATTTTTTCCCTTCCTCTTATTCCCCCCCCCCCCCCCCCCTTCCCCCTTTAATTTCTCAATTGTTGTTAAAATTTGTCTTATTTTGGTTATGTCTGCTTCTTTTTATATTTAGTAAGTTGACAATTCAAATATACTACATGTTAAGTTTATAATCACAAGATTCAAAGGATATTCTATTATATTTTACATATTTTTAATTTAGAACCACAAGATTTGGAAGTCTATCTTTATTTCTTAAACGTCTTATCTAGTCAAATGTAGACACTTAAATTGAGACAGAGGGAGTATATGCCAAATGAAGGAAATGAAAGGACAATTAAGACACTGTGGACCCGTGCGGACTTAAAAAGTAAACACACAAGAGGTAGAATTAATGTTCAACTTCTGAAATGTACACATGTTAGTCTCTGCTTAGAGTACAATTTCAGTTGCTTTTTGTGCAACTTATTGTTGTTGTGTTCGTCCACTTTGGGCGTTTATATATAATAAGAAAAAAAATATAGAATAGAAAAATAGACATATATTTTTAGTAATGTGGCCAAGTAATATGGGACGAAGGGAGTACTTCATTTATTAATTCTTAAAGAATGTGAAAAGTCAAGTATAGTAATGTGGCCAAGTAATATGGGATGAAGGGAGTACTTCATTTATTAATTCTTAAAAAACGTGAAAAGCCAAGTAATGTGGCCAAATATGGGACGGAGGGAGTACTTCATTTATTAATCCTTAAAGAATGTGAAAAGTCAAAAGTGAACTAGTAAAAGTGCATGGATGAAATAAATATGTGTCGGAGAATTAAAATTGAAGTGCATACATGTATACATGAGAAGAGAATAATTATTCAGAAAGAATGTGAAAAGTCAAAAGTGAACAAGTAAAAGTGCACGGAGAAAATAAATATGTGTCAAAGAATTAAAATTGAAGTGCATACATGTATACATAAGAAGAGAATAAATATTCAATACTATGACTACTTTATTTATTAATCCTTAAAGAGCATGAAAAGTCAAAAGTAAACAAGTAAAAGTGCACGGAGGAAATAAATATGTGTCGGAGAATTAACATTGAAGTGCATACATGAATATATGAGAAGAGAATAATTATTCAGCAAGAACGTGAAAAGTCAAAAGTGAACAAGTAAAAGTAAGACGGAGAAAATAAATATGTGTCGGAGAACATATTGTATACATGAGAAGAGAATAAATATTCAGTGCTATGACATATGTGCACGTGGGATTTATTAATTCTTAAAGAACGTGAAAAGTCAAAAAGCGAACAAGTAAAAGTGCACGGAGGAAATAATTAAGTGCATACGTCTATACATGAGAAGAGAATAAATATTAAGTACTATGACATATGTCCAAGTGGAATAAAAAAGTAGTTGGTTAAAATGTACAAGTTATATAGCTTTTAGTACAAGCATTTATTGAATGTACAATTCATAAAGTTTTTGGTACAAGCAGTCACAGCTGTGTTAGTCCCTCCTTCACACTTATATATAATAGAAATAAATAATATATACTAGCAAACTATGCCCGTGCGATGTACGGAGCCTAACATGATTAATTTGGTTACTCAATTTAATTAGTCTATGGTTTGTATATGCTGCAAATGATACTGCGATTCTCCTTAGTGAGTCTACATATTTTTTTCTTTTCCTCTTATTTTTCCCCTTAATTTATCAATTGTTGTTTATTTGTCTTATTTTGGTTTTGTCAGTCTCTTTTTATATTTAGTAAGTTGACAACTCAAATATCCTACATGTCATGTTTATAATCACAAGATTTAAAGGATATTTGATTATATTATACACATTTTTAATTTAGAAATATAAGATTTGAAAGTCTATCTTTATATGCCAAATGAAGAAAATGAAAGGACAATTAAGACACTGCGGACCCGTGGGGACTTAAAAGGTAAACACACAAGAGGTAGAATTAATGTTCAACTTCTGAAATGCACACATGTTAGTCCCTGCTTAGAGTACAATTTCAGTTGCTTTTTGTACAACTTATTATTGCTGTGTTCGTCCACCTTGGGCGTTTATATATAATAGAAATATAGAAAAATATAGAATAGAAAAATAGACATATATTTTTAGTAATGTGCAAAGAATATGACGAAGGAGCACTTTATTTATTAATTCTTAAAGAACGTGAAAAGTCAAGATAAGAATGTGGCCAATACATGACGAAGGGAGTACTTCATTTATTAATTTTTAAAGAACGTGAAAAGTCAAGTAATGTGACCAAGTACTATGGGACGAAGGGAGTACTTCATTTATTAATTCTTAAAGAACGTGAAAAGTCAAAAGTGAACAAGTAAAAGTGCACGAAGGAAATAAATATGTGTCGCAGAATCAAAATTAAAGTGCCTACATGTATACATGAGAAGAGAATAAATATTCAGCAAGAACGTAAAAAGTCAAAAGTGAACAAGTAAAAGTGCACGGAGGAAATAAATATGTGTCGGAGAATTAAAATTGAAGTGCATACGTGTATACATGAGAAGAGACTAAATATTCAGTATTATGACATATGTCCGCGTGGGATTAATTAATTCTTAAAGAATGTGAAAACTCAAAAGTGAATAAGTAAAAGTGCACGGAGGAAATAAATTTGTGTAGGAGAATTAAAATTAAACTGCATACGTCTATACATGAGAAGAGAATAAATATTCAGCAAGAACACGGAAAGTCAAAAGTGAACAGGTAAAAGTGCACGGAGGAAATAAATGTGCCTGAGAATTAAAATTGAAGTGCATACGTCTATACATGAGAAGGAAATAACTATTAAGTACTATGACATATGTCCACATGGGATGAAAAAGTAGTTGGTTAAAGTGTACAAGTTATATAGCTTTTGGTACAAGCATTCATTGTGTGTACAATTTATAAAGCTTTTGGTACAATAAGATATTGCGGTATTGGTCCCTCTTAGCCACTTATATATATAAAAATAATATATAGTATATATATAAAATATTTGGCCAAAATATTACTCATTACATCATATTTTTCACTCTTACATTATTATTAAATTGGATGTCATCGAAGGGAGTCTTTGTACATTATTAGAAGCAGTTATAATTGTGTACAAATTTGTGTTAGACTCACTCACTTGACAAA
>NC_081342.1:62343219-62357628 GCF_029784015.1 Lycium ferocissimum
CATCTCATACTACACTTCTCATGGTTACTAGACATGGTCCTGACAAAACAATGGCAAAAGTGATACGATTCTGATGATGAAAGGTTTATGGTAACATTAAAAGAAAGATGTGACACTTTGATGAGAATTACTATGTGAATCTGTGATCCGAGGTTGTTACTGGAGCGGAAGATTGTGTACAGGTTGATAAGAAACTCATCTCTGGGCTGTGTGCGGAGTGACTGGTACATAGACTTTGCGGGGCCCTCATGGGTCATGACTATCGAGACATGGAGGATTTTTTTTAGCATATGTGTACGGGTTGTGACATTGACCATTGCATTGCATATCACTCACTTGCATTGCATTTCTTATCATTTCATGGTGCATTTCCTTGTCTTTCTCATTGATGATTCTTTGAGTGTTGTTTGCTTGTAAGGCTTTACTTATAACTTTACAGACTCGAGGAGTAGAGGTTTCCACCTAGGTTATAACTTGAGATTATGAAGATTATTGTGATTCCCTTATCTTGTCCGTTACTTGGTTGTGTGATGCTCATTAAATGATTGCTAGGTTACTTGGTAGGGATCTTGGTAAGGAGGACACATATTTGAGGATTAGACACTTCTTTCGCGGCCCATGACCTGAGACTGATGTTACATTTTATTTCATTGTTGTGGACCAGTATCTGAATATGCTTATTTACTGTGGTTGATTTCCTATTATTCTTATCTGTCGATTTCTACCTGATACATATGTTTTGCTAATTGTTGTTGGCCTGTGATGCTTACCAGTACGTGTGTTATACTGATACTACTCTTGCTACACCCTTCTTGGGTGTAGAGTTTGTTACAGGTTGATATCTGAGATTCCATTAGCTCCCGAGGATCTCACTGAGTCATATCACAAGATTTTCGTTATTTCTCATTCCAACAGATGTTGTATGTAACTTAAGGTTATACTTCATCTTAAGTTGTGATTTAGTATGCTCTTGTACAAGTCTAGACCAGGTTTTGGGATTGGTGGATTTATGAAAGTATTTTCTTGTTATTTTTCATTCTTTTAAATTCAAGTGTTGAAATGGCTAGCTTATTGCGTCTTTAATAGTGTGTATTTCGAGGGTTTGGTTTACGAAGGATTCGCCTATCCGATGGGATTATGTAGGTTCCCGCTCGGTCCACTAGTTGGGTCGTGACAGCAATAGATGCGGTTTGGTCTTCATTTGTGCATATTTGTTCTAAGTTTATGCAATATTAAAATTTTATTTTGGTTTAAGTTATTACTCTTTATTTGACGTATTCTTTGAGATTAATATTTAAAGGGCTAACCAAAATAAATTTGAGGACAATTTAGTGTCGTAAATTTTTTGCAGATCTAATGAAGTTTCAGGAGTAGCCAAAGCACTCTAAGACCATAAAGTACTATGTTTGGAAGATTTCATATGGTGTATGAAATCAAATTTCTGTGCATTTTTTGCACATTTGCTGTAATGTTGGTAGTTTTATCTGCATTATTCTGCAGAACTTTATGTAGGTTTTTTATTGTGCTTTTCGAATTTTCTAAAGCATACTTGCATAAAGCGAATACGGATAGCATTTTCCCAGTTGCATTTTGGAAAATGTCTATTTTTGTTATTTTTCCGCTGCGCATAAAAGAAATAGTTGTTTGTGCTGGGAATAAAATTATACTATGTGCTTCTTGTTTCAAATGGAATAGATTAGTCTAATATGTTGCCAAAGTGACCTCTGTTAGATAAAATTTATTTATTTTGAACATTAAGCATGTTTTGTCTATGCGTAATAATTATCCCAAAGGAAGATTATTTTTGCCAGATTATGAATAGTCATGAATATGTGATGAATTTAGTAATAATATGCTGGTAATGTGTCGGTCCAAAGAAAGACATATTACTGGGCCGATTTTGGTAGTCAATATTTATGAAGTATGTATCAGAGTGCCACTTACAGATTATTATTTATGTCCATCGACTAAATAATAATGTTGTGTTAGGTACCTTAAGACGAGTCCTTTTTGGATATATATGTGTTCGGAATATGTATATCCAAAGTTAGTTGAAATTAAAGCATATACACATGAAATTTCTAATTGTGTGAAGGAAAGAGTTTAGAGTCTTCTTTTGTCAATAGAGCATACTAGTATAAACTCCATCAATGCGGATCCGCTCATCAAAGGTTGCAATCTAAAGTTTTTTATCTGAAGTTTTTTTTTTATGAGTCTGTAGCTTATATGGATGTCGTTGGACTCTATGATGGGTCATTTCAGTGGAAATTTATTGTATTATTTATGTTTTTACATGTTTAAGTGTTTTTATAGAATACAATTTTTTTTTTCGAAATTTATGAATTTTGTGTGTTTATTGAAAACTTTGAGAATAAAGTTATTGACTTTCTATTGAGGCTTTGCATAAAGCGTAAGAAAATGATTTTGGACTATATAAAGTCATAAAGTAGGACCAGTTGGAAATAGGCATGACAGAGATCAATTTTACATGCTATGCATTAGGGGCGTCAATTGTTTTGTAAAAACCGACTTAACAGACCAAACCGAACCGATTATTAGAAATTTTTAATAAAAGCGACAGTTTTTATGTAAATTTCTAACAATACCGAAAAATTGGGTAGGTCTTTTATTTTATAAAAATAAACCCAAAAAAATATCGAACCATACCGAATACATTTATATGTGTAATATATATTTTATATATTAAGTTTAAAATTAATAAACCATTAAATTTTTCACCTTGTGCCTTGGATGATGAAAATGACTACAAGTCGGCAACAAGTAATTAACACTAATCAAACTACGAAACCTGTTATGTTGTCCCTATTGAAACTAAATTAGTTCTAGCACCTCAAGTAGTAACTACTTATAAGGTATTCCAACAATCTTTAGTAGCAAGCTACAAGTATTAGATGTTTTCCCTCTCTTATGATTTAAATGCTTTTATTGGATATCAAATCTTATTAGACTCAGTTCGTGTGTCTCATCTTGATTGATTACTTCCCGTGATCTAAATTTTTTGTCTTCATTTAATATTATCGTACACTACTATAAAATAGTGGGATGGATTTCTATTCTTGTCGTGATTCATATTTTCTTAATGCTTCACATTTTAAAGAATAAAATGTCTAGAGAGTTCATGCCAAAGCCTTATACAAGTATGCATGCTATCATGTACAACTTCTACTTGTGACTTTGTAACGACCCATTTCGTCGTTACGGTGAATTTTGAAATATTCATGTCACTGGCTCCTGAAGACATGCTTGAGCCTTCCCTTGCAACTTGGAAACTATTAACTTGATCGAAAAATTGTATGAGTTGCGCATGAAGAATTAGATCGGGGCCAGCGATCCCAGTGTTGGCCGCTTCAGCGCCATCCAGGTCGCCCGGCGGTGCGCGATAGCGGCTTGTCCTATGTGCAAAAGCGGCATTGCAGAAAATCCTCATAGACCTCCCCAGCGGTGCTTTTGACGCAGAAGCGGTACCGCCGAAGCGGTGACGAGACAGCCCCAGCGGTCACGAGCGGTGATTCCACCTATTTAAGTGACATTTTGGGATTTGGCTTTATTTTTTCAAACCCTAAAGGGTCCAGCCGCCTTGGGATCAATTTTGGAGCCAAAAATGATACTTTCTTGGGAAAAGTTATCCCCCTAACTTGTTCCATTTACTCCTCCTAACATTGATTCTCAAGAAAGGTTCTTGTCCAGAATCACAAATAGGTATATCAAAATCTCTTAAGTTCCAAAAAGTTGAACCCTTGTTCTTTTTTATATAAAAGTCCTTGGGGTATTTCTGTTGCTCATTATCCTAATGTGGTTCCCAAACCTAATCCTTCATTTACCCCATTAAAATGCATATGGGTCTCTACTATGGATTTTGAAAAATGGATTTCTTTGAAATAAGCCTAAAATGGCAATTTGACCAAACTAGTAACTTGAATATGGTCATGAATGTCCTAAATAAAGGTTGATTGATCAACTAGCGGAGTGGAAGCGAATCTAAAAAACGGAATAGATTTCGTATCTACCTTAGCAATTTCAAAGACCTTAAGAAGGACCCTAATGGTGAATTCTGCTCTTGGGTCTCATGGGTGTCTCCAAACTTCTTGTGTGGTTGTGCGGTGGTGGTCAAATTGAATAATCAACGGATGTTCGTGGAACCCGCTCGGCCATGAGGTAGGTTATGGCTTCTTTTCGGTAGACTTCTGTTAGTTTCCCGTATTGTTGTATAGAAGAAATGGAGAATGGATGTGTAGGAACTTAGCGATTTATGATGGAATTCTAGGATGGTATATTGTATGACTTGTTTGTTCGGGCTTGTGGCCTGTAGACTCCTTAAGTGTTGATGTGGTTTATTTCTCGATTATCGGTGGATTTATGTGACTTGGGAGTAGTGGATGAATTTTATTTGTGTTTAATGATGAAAACTTCTCGTAATACGTGACTACTTGTACTGAACTTACATGCTTAGTGAACGGATAAATTGTGTTGTGGTCGTGAATGAGTCCCAAATCAGTAGTGGCAAATAACTAAGGCGTGAGTGAGAAACCTGTTCTAAGACAATAGGCTAGGCTAGGAATGTGGTAATAATGTATATAAATTGGAAGACCTATAGGTGATTGGACCAGCTACCCCGTTAGGTGTGTCGATTGTTCCATTATGATGGATTGCCGCCGTCAGTAGTGGTAGATATCGGAATCTGTGTTACTGTCTTGACTGAGATATGATTGATATACCGTTGTCGGTATTTGCATTATGATGCATTGTTAACATACTCGTTGTCGGTACTAGTGGTATCGAATATATTGTTAGCATACTATTGTTGGTATTGTGATATGATATATTGTCGGCGTACCCCTTCGTGGTACTTGTGTTATTGAACTTGATTGTTGACACTTGATGTACGCATTGCACGCATTCTCACACATTCATGATACATGGCGTATATCCGGTGATGATCCGGTATCATTGATGAACGAAACTGATATTTGATAGACTCCTTATTTGAGTGATTGTAAAAAACCGATGTCCGAAGATCCATTTCGGAATCGTATATTGTATGAAATTGATGTTTGATAAACTTTTTTACTTGAGGGGTTGTGAGAAGCCGATGTCCGAGGTTCAATTCCGGAATCGTGGATATGTACATTGCATACATTCCCTTATATTAATGATGCATGGCCGATAGCCGGTAATTATCCAGTATCGTTGATTGAGCGACTCTTTTACTTGAGTGATTATGAGAAGGCCGGTGATTGATGATCTATTTTGGCATCGTTGTTGCATGGCCGATTTTGATGTTATTCCGGAATCGGTGTTAGTGCATGGGCTCCTCGGGTCCCCCAGAGTGGAGCCGATGAGACTCCCCCCTGTGTGCAATTAGCCAGGGTCCCGTCTGTCTGTTGGCCAAAGATCTGGGACGGGTGGCACTTAGACTTCGCGAGTCACACTGGGTTGTGCTACCGAGACATTGATATTTCTGTCTGGAGTACATGTATACACCTCATTTGCATGGCATGTATCGCATCCATACCATTATCGCATTGCATTGCATTATGACTTGGTCGAGATGTATGTGATGATTGTATTGTGATGATTCTGTTGTGTTGATTGGATTGTGATGAATCCGTTGTAATGATCGTAATGCAATGATTCTATCGTAGTGATTGGTTGGATCGGATATACTCAGACTTATCATATGGGGTTTAGATACTATACATAGGCAATAACGAACATTTGAACTCGATTCTTGTGACTTATATTGTTGACTTGTGCCTGTTAAATAAATCTAAAACTAGTAATGTATCGTGTTAAACGAGGTTGAACATGAAGGTGTCGTAACAATGAGTTCACTCTTAAAACACGAACGAGCGACTTGGGAATGGTAAAGATGTTGACAATCTGTATAGGTGTTTGGCCAACTTATAATTTATGGTAGATTAGTTGTGACTTAAGTTATATTGAAGTTGTGATCTACTGTTTCGGGATATGTGACTTGATTTAGTGATTATCATCATTATTTGTGAATTCTTACTAATATGTGTTACTAACTGTTGTCGGCCTATGATACTTACTCAGTATGTGTAGTTGCACTAATATTGCACTTGCTACACCCCTTTTGGGTGTAGATTGTTTCAGGTGATTGATCGGAGTATATGCGGAAGTTATGCGGTGCTTGTCTGGAAGGCCTCCTCCCATTTCATTCCGAGATTGGAGGTTGAGTCTTAGAATATGATGTCATTCTGAAATTTACTTAGTCGCTCTTGTATTAGTCTAGACCAGGTCATGGGAAAATTGTATCGAGTCTGTAAATATGTATTGTTGGATTATGAAACATTCGAGTTAGTATTTATAAATGAAATTCCGCTGTATTTTCTTAATTTCCTAATGTTTTTGAAAGGAATATTGTGTGATTGAAACGTTATATAAATGAGAGGGTTCGCCTACCAAGGTGGAAAGGTAGGTGCCCCCACGAGCCTAAATTGGGTCGTGACAGACTTCTATATGACGTTTTTTTATAAAATACCGAAAAATTAACTGAACCATACCGATACTGAAGAAAAACCGAGATGATGGGACAGCTTCGAAAAGTCCAATTTTGGTTATACAAAATAAAATAACCGAAAAATTGGTATGGTATAAATTTTATAAAATAATCGCCCGAACCGTACCATTGACACCCCTACTATGCATCCATACTTGATCTATGTCATTAGTATTTCTGATATTGTGACCATTGATGGGTTTGATGATGAATATATGTTACAAAAACCGATTTGATCCCATATTAGTACGATTAATGGACCAGATTGCTTAGAGATAGCAAATTATGCGCACTATAAAGTTTTCGTTATGTACAATTTTTCAGAAATATATGTGGTCCAAGTGGAGATTGTTAGAAATTCTCTATTAAGTGCACTCACATATTTAATATAATTGTACATAGATATGCTATCAATTAATATAATTGTACATAGATATGTATTTGATGTATTTCAATGTATTTGAATACACTGTTCAGTTGTACCTGATGTCACATGTATTTGACTGTATTCACTGTATTTGAATATATCTCATATGTATTTGGCTCCAATGTCTTGCAAGTTGCATCTCATATGTATTTGAGCTTCTTGTCTTGTATACATATGAGATATGTTAAACCTCGAAAATTCTCGCGTCGTTTGCGTCGTGAGTAAACTAATGTAAGCTCGGAGACGTCATGGAACCCTTATGAGGTTAAGAAATACTCTTAACAAGTGCTAAGCAAGTGTCTAAAGGTTCTAGGATCAAGCAAATCAAAGAAAATAAGGTTGTCGAAAATTTGAAAAAATTTGGCAGAATTTTGGTCGGAAATTTTGGGTCAAATTTAGAGAAGTACATCTTTTAGCATATGAAGAGTTTTGAAGTAAAGTAAAAGCCTAAAATGAAGTTCATGAAGTCTAGTTTCCAACACAACAAATAGCTTATCGATATGACATCGGAGTATAGAGTTATAGACGTTACAAGTTAGGCCGGCAGAGCAAAAGCGCGCGTAGCTACAGTGCGCGAACGCGCCAGCTACAGTGCCTGAAATTTTAGGTCGGTGGACCTTGGCAAGTATAAAAGGACCCTTTTGGTCATTTTTTTTTGGGTCATTTCCCAACTTTAGACCCTTCTATAACATGCACATATATTCTTACAAGTCTAGAAACCTTTCCAAACATATTCCAACATATTTCCAAGCCTAAACCAAGGATCAAAGTGAAGATTAAAGTGGTTAAGGGTTCCAAGTGAGGTCTACACTTGTCTCATCTTCTTGAAGATGTTTGAGTGAGTATTTTTAAGGTGGAGTAACCATGGAATTGAAGTGTTCTTGAATTTTGAGGTAAGATTTCATCTTAGTTTCATGTTTATGAGTTTGTTTGGTAATTATGTTAAGATTTGAGGAAAAGAAATTGGAGGAAAAGTTCAAATACGCATTTGATGATATTTTGAGTTGTGAATTAACTTGAGTTATAATTATTAGCATGTCTTGAGCATAATCTTGTTATGAGGGATAATAATGATGTTAAGGAATTGTCGTATACAAGTGTATAAGGGGTTGTGTGAAGTTGTTGTTATGGATTGATTATGAAAAGAAGTTTTGGGATTGAATTGAGTATAGTTTGAATGTAATCTTTTGATTATGGAATTGCTGATGTTTTATTGTGCTTTGGGAGTTGTTTTGAAGATTGGAGGAGGTGGAAGGTATAAGGGAAATGCTGTATGATTTTCTTTAGCTTACCAATTAATCTAATTTGACCTTGTAAGCATTTCAATGACTTACCCTTAGTGCGAATCATCTTAAATGTAGATTTACAAGCTCGGAAGGATAAGCATTGAGTAGTTAAGGAGACCCAAAAGGTATGTTAAGGTTGTTCCTTCTTTTCTTGGCATGATTCCATATATGGTAGGAGCGTAAAGAACCTTATAACTAGAGATTTTTCAAAGTAGAGCTTGTCATATTGTGGCATAGTTTCCGAGTGTTATGTTATTCTTTCTGAGGGGCCATATCCCCTCCCTATGTCCTTGAGTTTATAGAGAGACAGAAAAGACATGTTACAGTATCAGTGTTTTTCCGCATATGCATGATATACTACATGATATACATATATTTTTCTTTAGCCTGGCCACTTGGTCAGTGAAACATTTCCTTTAGCCTAGCCACTTGGTCAGTGAGACAGATTGCCTAGCCTACGGCCGCCGAGACAGATTCCGGTTGATCGACGGTCGGAGATTTTACAGTTGCGTTGCCACTTGGTCAGTGAGATATATATTTTAGTAATATATTGCATTTCATATAAGACAGGTCAGTTGAGATATTCTGGGAATTCTTTGGCCTCCAGATTGTATTGTTTTCAGTTATCGTTTGCCTTACATACTCGGTGCATTATTTCGTACTAACGTCCCTTTTGCTTGGGGGCGCTGCGTTCATGCCCGTAGGTTTAGGTAGCCAGACAGGCGATCCAGCTCAGTAGGTCTTCCACGCAGCTGCAGACAGTGCGCTCCACTTGGTTTGGAGCTGCAGTCCCTTTTGGTATGCTATTTTGACATGTAGATATGGGTATGACGGGGCCTTGTCCTGTCCTCTCTACAGCTTGTGTTCCATAGAGGTATGTAGACAGTTGTACGTAGTTGGGATGTTATGTAGCCCTGTCGGCTCTCATTTTTGTGGTACAACATATGTAGTGGCCTAGTCGGCTTGCACTATTATTCTCAGTACACACACACACACACACACACACACACACACACATATATATATATATATATCCGCTGCTTTAAACAAGAGTTCTTGATGCAGAGTCCATTGGGTTAATCTTAATCTTACAGGAGATAGTATAGCTCAGTGATAAGTCATTTATGGGTCACCATGTTGCTCAGTGAGATTTTAGGTACGGATTTAGGGGTGCCTTGATACACCCGGCACTTTCAGAGAATAAGCATGCCACGTACTTCACCGTTGTAATGGAGTATCGGAGACGTCCCATGAAGTTTTAAAAGGTACAAGCCATGGGAAGTACGTAACAATGGAGTAAAGGATGAATTGCGATCTCGTAAGTCGTAACCGAAAAGGACAACCTTGAAACATGAGAACATGCCCATTATCAAGTACAATAAATGATAAATAGTATGTAGGGGGAGTTTTGAAAGATTCCGGGACCAAGCAAATCAAAGAAAATAAGTTTGTCGAAAATTTGAAAAAAGTTGGCAGAATTAAGGATAAAATTTTGGGTCAATTTTGGAGGGGTATATCTCCAGGTATATCAGGAGTTTTAAGGTATTTTAAAAGCCTAAAATGAAGTTCGTCGAGTCTAGTTTCCAACGCAACAAACCGCTCATCGATAGGACATTAGAGTAGAGAATTATGGATGTTACAATTTCAGCTGACGTAAGCAAAAACGCGTGCTACAGTCGCTACAGTACCGACTTGCTACAGTACTGCTACAGTGACCCGACCCGACTTTACCCACCTATAAAAGGGTCAAAACCCCTTTTTTTCATCAAAAATCAGATGAAAAATCTCAGCAAACATATAGGGGTATTTATGTCATAAAAAGGTGAGAGAATTGAGTGATTTTAGCTAATCGAGGCTCGGGTAGCGCATAATCTCGATTATAGTATCGTTTGGCGGTGGATCTTGATGTGGATTCAAGTAAATAGTGAAAATATTGCTGCTCTATAAAGAATAAGGTATGAATCTCTCTTTATTAATAGTAATTTCAGTTTATTTACGGAGATAAAGTTATTAAATAGTCGTATAACAAGTTGGATAGTTGAGAAACTTGGAAAACATCATGTGAGATGTTTTATGGAGCCTATTGGTATTGATAATGTTGTTGTGATGTTGGTATTGTTGTTGTTGGTTATTGGATTGTGATTTCGGGCTAGGCATATAAACAGGGGAGATGCTGCCTGAATTTTGGCAGATTCTAAATGGATTTAAATTAAGGGTTTAATACGAGCATATGATGAGCCTAATAATAGTATGAATGGTCGTATATGTAGATTATGAGGCTACGAATGATCTTAAGTGAATTGCAAGACAGGACGTAAGTTGGAAAGTCAAAAAGCAAGATTTCAGGTATGTTAAGGCTATTCCTCTTTCTTCTAAAGGCATGATTCCTTTCTTATGAATCCAATAGGTGTTTTCCGAATGTCCCATGATCCCTTTTTGTGAATCCATAAATGTTTTCCAAGAATATTCTTATTCTCAAAAGTTAGAGATTCATGATTTATAGAGTTCTTATGATGCTAAAGATAAACATGTTTTATGATGGCGATGGTCCTATTTCTAGAAACTCCTATGTTATAATTCCCTACATATGTTTCATAACCTCCTTACTCCCAAAAGTTAGAGTTCATGCTTCAAAGGCATGACTTCTTTCTTGATAATCCATAAATGTTTTTCAAAATGTCCCTATTTTCCGAGTCAAAGATTTATGATTCTATAAGCTTTTATGACAACAACAACGGACATGTTTTTACAATGTTAATGACGATGCTAAAGATAAGATTGTTTCTATGATGATTACAACGACGATGATGATTTCATGTTTAAAAGTCCCAAGCTTATGATTTCAATGTGAATATGAGAATGTTGAGTTATTTTCATGATTTTCTTGATTTTTATTCATTGTTGTTGATCTCGCCTTATAATAATTGTTCCTTCAAGGTGAGATAAAGCGATGATGATTATTCCATAATATAATCGGAGGCTACCGACCTTAGTCACTCCGATATAATTGTGGCTTTTGATTGGGCTCTTATGCATGCTCTATAGATATGTATGTATTTTCTCACACCGCGCCGCGCTATAGTCGGCCGGGCATGGCACGTAGATGTGCACACCACTGCAGTGGGCATGTTATGATATTACCCCGGACGCGGGAGGCCCGGACGCGGGCTAATAATGATAACACCGAGCCTTAATGGTCGGGCATGATACTATATATATGACACCGAGCCTTAATGGCCGGGCATGGTACTATGTATATGTATAGAAATGTTTTTTTTTTAAGGCTAAGCATGCATGACATCCGCCTTATGAGGCATCCAGATGTACAGGTTATCTCTCTTATTCCATGTTACCTTCCATATCTATATTATGTTGTTATTCATGCCTTACATACTCAGTACATTATTCGTACTGACGTCCCTTCTTGTGGACGCTGCGCTCATGCCCGCAGGGAGATGGATCAGACCCGTAGGTGTTCTATTAGCGGATTCTCACGTGCACTCCACTTACTTTGGAGCTGCAGTCTATTTGGTATTGTCCTTATGATCATTGTATTCTATGTAGAGGCTCGTAGACGTGTGTGTACAGTTAGATGTTTTATAGCTCCATCGGTTCATATTGTTGTATAATATTTTGGTGGCCTTGTCGGCCTTACTTTGAGCTCTTGATACTTTACTGTTAGCCTTGACGGCTTTATGATATACCTTATGTTGTGGTGACCTTGTCGGTCTGCATATGAACATATGTGCCGAATGATCGGATATTTCTATGTTAGGCCTTTTCTGCGTGCAGGTGTTCTTTGAGTTATGGTTTATAATGTTCAAAGTAACGGATAAGACAGGTGGTTCCCAGCCTACGAGTCAGAGCCCGTCATACTCCTGTAGAATTGTTTCATATGTAGAATTGTTTCATCTTTTCTATCTTCCTTAGAATGCTATGCATATATAACTGATTACTCCATATGTTGATATCCAATTCAGATTCGAACGACTAATTCAATTAGATTCAGTCTCAAACAGTCCACACAATTGGAATCAAATTCTCAGCCGAATTGGATCTTGCAATTTTCGAAGTTTTGGGGATTATTATTAATTTCAAATGTGTTTTAAAGTTATTTTGAGATAAGGACAAAGACGAGTTCTTGGATTGAGGAGAGACTTCTATGGGTAATAGTTGAAACCTCCATTGTTGTAGTTGGAGCTTTTCGGATCAATTCAGATTTGAAAATCGGAATAAGAAATCGAGTGGGTTTTGTTGGCATTGTTTCTTGTTTATACAAAGATCCTTAAAATAGTGGATGCAAAAATGAAGAATAAGTGTAGGAAAGATGGATAAATGTAGGAGGAGTTCATTAAGGATATAATAGTCATTTCCCCAATTTTTTTTACCTTTGGGAACTGCAGATGTGAGGTCTAACTCGCATGAGGTCTGGTGTATCTCATGCGAAATGCCAGTAGAATGCTGTGTGTTTACTCGTTCAGTTTTGTATAAATTGAGGTGCTTACTTGTGCACACTCAAAGTTAGATGATATATATGCCAGCAGAGGCCAAGTTTGAGGGTCTATTTATGTATTATGCCATATATAAAAGAGGTATATATGGGCAAGAATCTATGATGATGAGATATCTTACTTACTTGTTTCCTCATTAACTTTGATTCCCAATTTACTAAATCATCTGATTATCATTTTTTCCTATTTCTTGCAAATAGTTTTGCGTGTTTTTGACTGACAGTTCTGACAAACTCTATCGACTGGACGGGGAAAAGTCTATTACGCAATGAATTTAATAGATTTCTTGTACCACATTGCAATTGTTTTGAGTATTTTTGACTAACAATTCTGACAAACTCTACCGATCGGACAGAAGAGATCTATTACGCAATTAATTTAACAATTTTTATACCTCGTCGAAATTATTTTGTGTATTTTTGACTAACAATTCAGGCAAACTCTACCAACATGACAAGAGAAGTCTATCGCGCAATCACCTTAATAGATTTTTTGTACGACGTGGCAATTTGTTTTGTGTAGTTTTGACTGACAGTTCAGACAAACTCTACCGACGGGACGGGAGAAATCTGTTACATAATCAATTTAGTAAATTTCTTATACCACGTGGCAATTATATAGCACCATTATGAATGTTGAAGGGCAAAGAATAAGAATGGTTTTTGAAAAGTGTAAGGAAGAAAGAAAACCATATTTTACCTTCCTTTTTTTTTTATATATATATATATATATATTTTTTTTTTGATTGACAGTTCAGATAAATTCTATCGTCAGGACATTAAAAGTCTATTACGCCATCGATTTAGCTAATAGTCATTTATACCACGGGGCAATTATAACCATTATGAATGTTTAAGAGAAAACAAGAATGATGTTTGTAGAGGTAAGGAACAAAGAAAACTGTACTATAAATTTGTGTTATAAAACCAAATGTATTACCGGAGGAGGAAATGGAAAATAGAGAATATGTTGATAGAAGTGAAATAAGAACAACAAAGATAAAGACAAGGATAATAAGACATATTTATTGGTTGCATAATAGACTTTTAATGTCCTGGAGATAGAGTTTGTCTGAACCATCAATCAAAAGTACAAAAAGAAAAAACTAAAAAGGGTAAAAAGAAAAAATTGATTGTTTTAGATTTACATACTAAGTCAGAAATTAATAATTTAAAAGGGAAAAAAAGCAAAAGCAAGATAGCTCAAAATCACTTATTCACACCCTATACCTCTTTTATCTATTTCATGATCAAGTCTCTTCCTCTTATGACACATCTCATACCTTCCAAACATTAATCATTTTCTAATCCTTCCATAGCAGTGCGCCCTGTCAGTCCTCCAGGGCCCAAATAACTTAATTTTCTCCCATGAACTATTTGTGTCACTGGGAACTTTCTTCTATTAATTGTTTTCGAAATGCCGATTTTCCTGTCTGCGCTAAGGCGATAAGGAAAAAGAGAGGGAAAGGGCCACTGGTTTATCTCTCCAGCGCCTTTTGCGCGGCAATGAACTGAAAGGGGTGCCGCGCCTCTCGACCAAGCAGAATAGCATCAACCCGACCCTTATCTTTGTTGTTCTTATTTCCCCTCCTATCACCATATTCAATCTTTCACATTTCTTCCTCTGTTATTACATTTGGTT